>NC_090446.1:507857848-508230114 GCF_031143425.1 Pleurodeles waltl
TATGTGAGCTCAGCATTTCTGCAGTACAAAAAAAAGTCTTGTTTGATTAGGTAGACTAAAGGTTGCTGCATGCTTCTTAAGAATCTAGCCCACAAAACCCAGGACTTCTTTTAGTTTACTAACAGCATTGCCATCAGGGAAGGAGTGTTTCTCAGTTTGTTTAAACACTCAATTTTAATAAACCTATTACTACACCATGACGTGGTAACATATTGTCATCTACACACAGTAACTTTCCAAGAAATGTCCAAAAACCTCTCCACTAACTTGCAGCTTTACTGATAAAACTATATAGGGTATTAACAATCTGTGAAAATTATGTTTCAGAGAACCTATCCTTTGCACATCAACATGAAAAGTATTCTGATTTGTTTTCATTCTATTAAAATATTTTTTCAGCACACAAATCTAATAAAAAAGGGCTTTCACAAAACTTCTGAAATATATTTTGAAATGCTTGCACAGTTGACTTAGTCATTTAAATGTTGTGTGTTAGGAAAAACATTACACTCTGCATTTAGAAGGAAAATTAATTGTAAGAAAAACTGACTTTTGACCTCTGTCTGTGAACACAGAGCAAATGTGACATAAGAACAAGCTTTAAAGGCTTCTTTTATTGCCCCTCCACTTTTCAACTGAACAGAACACCGGTTCAGTGTCATTTCGTCAGAAGGGACGAGTAAGTAATAAAAATAGCTTGACCAGATCAAATAAGACTCGTCAATGTGAGTGGTCGAGTGGATTTTTCGAGCCCTGTTTAGTAATCTATTTATTAAAAGTGAGTTTTTAAACTTGAACTGGGAATTATTTCTGCCCCCATGACAATGCTATTAGTGAACTATGAGGCAAGCCATGGGTCATGTGTAGACTATATATGGGCTTGGTCATATTAGACATGGAGGAAACGTTTAGTAATAAGAGTTTTTTTTTTTTTTTTTTTTTTTTTTAAATACAGCAGAAATAGTGAACTTCAATATTTGAAGGTGTTCTTGTACATTTTTAGAAATTGGGTCTCTGGTTGGCAATGGTTTGTAGCATGTTCAATTAGGGACCCTCACTCACTCAGTCAGTGTATGGGAGTCAGACATCTAAGAAATCTCCCTGCTCACCTCCTTGGCAGGCAAGCAGTCTTACTTCTCTCGTAGGGGATTTCCATGTATAGTCATAAACACTGAATAGTTCCGCACGCCTGCGGGGACCCCGGAGCACTGATGTGAAGTATATTCTTAAGTGCAGATACCAGCCCTTTGAAAAAAGGTCTGTCAAAAACCACTTAAGAATAACACTGTACAGCCTATGTGAACAGCTACACAGGCCAAATTGTTGAAAAGAAAACAGCTGTAGTCTACATTCACGTTCAAACACCCATTTATTCTAGAAATGTAATAAAAAATACATTCTCATACTTTATTTACATCTCTCATGAGAATAAAACAATTCAGGGCAGTGTAGTCCATAGGCTGCCATTATATAGTAAGTATAATAAGTAATATAAGTAAATAGAGCTGTGCCTTTAAGAAAGTAAAGTCTTCCTGTATCCCATCATGCACAGCAAAAAGCAGTTGCCTCAGTTCTTTTTTTCTGGCTCCTTCTGACAGGACCCTGAAGCATTGAGCTCTACCTCACAAAGCTTTTTTGACAGAAAATTCAATTAAAACCTTTTGAATTTCAATTTCACTCGATGTTTTTAATATTGAGTGAACATTTGCTAACCTTTTCTGTAAAGTTCTGACAGAAATTTAAGGTTTTTCTATTTTAGAATGCCTTCACTTTTTGATAAATGTCCTTCTTGTGGCAGAAAAAAGGCTAAAACAGACCCACACCAGGTCTGTATAATTTGCCTTCCATCCAGCCACAAACCTGACTCCTGTGACATCTGTAGAACTTTCTCCAGAAGAACCCTTCGTGATAGGGAGAAAATTCGACTTCAGGCAAGAGAGGACAGGAGAAGTGGTCAGTCTGCCACAGAGCGAGGAGAAGGTCAGTCTTCTACCAGGGCTCACCCTGTTTCCTCTGCAACTTCTGCCAGACCTGCTCATAAACGGAATATGTCTCCGACGACGTCGAGGGCATAGACGTCGAGGCCAGGAACGGCGCCATGCTCGCCGTCGAGGACCGGCTCACCGTCGAGAAAGAGGCATCGCTCGACGTCAGCAGCCGTTTCGCAGTTGAGACGGCGTGGACGATCGCTGTCGAAGATCTTGGTCCGGGTCGCCGTCTACGCGACGAGGACGATCAGCGTTGAGGGAGAGTGCTCGCCGTCGAAGACGGTTGCCGTCATCACATCGACGTCGAGGAAGGTCGTCGTCGAGAGGATCTCCGCGACGAGGGGAATCAATGCCAAGAGTCACCCGCCGTCACTGTACTTCGACATAGAGGAGTGTGTCGAGGCGACAGTGAAAGAGGCCTAGAAGGGTTTATACCACTTCAGAATCCTCGGCCTCACTCATCCTACTTCCAGCTTCACCTCAGCTGTCTCCTCAACAGCCGCCGTTGCCGCAGACACCGGTAACACCTATGGCTCCTCTTCCGGCTCCCCCTTCAGAGTCTGTTCCGGTGACTCCAGCGGAATCCATAAGACATTCCAGGCATTCCTCTAGACGTTCGTCTTCCTCTCGGCACCATCGACATGAGTCACTTCAGAGATCTTCGCATTCACGTCATAGACATTCTTCTTCGTCTACACAGGATTACTCTCCAACCCTGTCGGACTCACTGTCCCCGAGAGTGTCCCCCATAGATGACGTGAATACCTTCCAAGAGGTCCTAGTGCGTGCGGCGACCAAACTAAATATCCCGCTGGCGGTACCCGCCCCATCGACCTCAGTGATTTTCAAGACTTTACACCAGAGAACATCTTCAAGACCTTTACTTCCACTGGTCCCGGGTCTTCTTGAACCGGCAATGGATATTTTTCTGACACCGGCCACAACGAAATCTACTCCTTCCAGGCTTATTAAAAAGTATCGCCCACCGGAGCAAGACCCTCTATTCCTAAGGTTGGAACCAGTGCCGGACTCTGTGGTTATAGTAGCGGCAAAGAAATTACACTATACATCTCCGTCTTCCTCCTCGCCTCCGGACAAGGAGTGCAGAAAGATCGATGCCGCAGGCCGAAAAGTCTGCTCTACCGCAGCCATCACAATGAAAGCAGCCAGTGCTACTGCTTAATTAGGAAGATATGATCGTGCTCTTTGGGACTCTATGCTACAGTTTGCGGAGCACCTACCCAAAGACAAAAGGGAAGATTTCTTGGAGGTCGTGGGTGAGGGTGCCATGGTTTCCAACCAGGTGATAAGCCCTGCTGCTGATTCTTCTGTGCTGTCGGCACATAACTACGCTCATGGAGTAGCTTTAAGACGACACGCGTGGTTGCGATTGACATCTCTCAAACCAGAGGCACAGCAGAGAATTCAGAATTTACCATTCTCAGGATCCACCTTGTTCGGCTCTCAATGCTGATGAAGAGATGTCAAGAATGAAGTCTGAGCTAGACACTTTAAAAGCGGTACGCTCAAAGGAACAACGAAAAGTACTCCGTCCCTACCAGCGAAGGCTATTCACCCACAGGTATCAGACACCACACTGGATGTCCTCACGTCCCCAGCAGCATCAAAGGGCCTTCTCGACACAGCGAAAGTCGACAAGGGGTCATTCCACGCCGCAAACTCAGGCAACTCGCCAGGCTCCCGCATCTAAGCCCTGAATCTTTGCTTCCCCCTCCTCCGTTATCCACTCCGGTAGGGGGAAGTATCTCAAATCATCTGGACGAGTGGCTACGCATCACATCAGACGCCTGGGTATTGAATATTGTGCGAAATGGTTACGCTCTCAGATTCATCAGTCCTCCTCCATCTGTTCCACCCAAACCAGCCAGCCACCACCTCGAAGCTCTTCAGTTAGAAGTAGCTATCCTATTACAAAAAAGAGCATAGAGTCCGTCCCGATCAACCAACGCGGGAAAGGGATTTATTCGAGGTATTTTCTAGTGCCAAAGAAGGACAAACAAGAGTTTCGTCCCATTCTAGACCTAAGGACAGCAAACCAGTGGATTCGCAAAGAGAAATTCAGGATGCTATCCTTGCACCAAATTTACCCGCAACTTCGTCAGGGCGACTGGCTCTGCGCGATAGACCTTCGCGGCGCTTATTTTCACATTCCTGTGAGCGAGAAATATCGAAAATTCCTAAGGTTCACCGTCTGCAAAAGTCATTATCAATTTGTGGTTCTACCCTTCGTCCTCAAATCAGCACCGAGAACCTTTTCCAAATGCATGGCGGTGGTAGCTGCCCATTTGAGGAAGCATCGAATATTTGTCTACCCCTATCTAGACGATTGGCTCATAAAGGCCTCCAACTATCTAGAGGCTCAACAACATTTCAACTGGGCTCAACAGCTGCTCCAGAGTCTCGGTCTTCAAGTCAATCTTCTCAAGTCCACAGCAACGCCTGTTCAGAGGCTGCATTACTTAGGGGCCATTATAGATACCAATCAAGGAAAGGTGTTTCCTTCGGAGGAACGATGATTATCGATTCTCCAAAAGTGCAAACAACTAGAGAGAACACCACAGACCACTGCAAGAGTAATATCCTTTCTACTGGGCTCGATGGCGTCTTGTATCCACCTCGTTCCCAATGCTCGCCTCCATATGAGACCCTTACAGGAGTGCCTGGAGGATCAATGGTGCCAACTGATGGACGATTGGGAGAGCAGAGTCCTTCTTTCCCCCCCACGCCCTACAGTCCCTCAAGTGGTGGTGTTCACCCAACAATCTCTTGGTGGGGATTCCTTTCCATCAAGAGCCTCCAGCTCAAACCATCGTAACAGACGCATCGCTGCTCGGATGGGGAGCGCACATGGATCATCTTCGAGTCCAAGGCAAGTGGTCACAGAGAGACAGTCTCTATCATATCAACCTGCTGGAGCTTCGCGCAGTCCATCTTGCGTTCAAGGCCTTCCTACCTTCTCTGAAAATGGAAACTCTCCTCCTCCAGACGGACAACGTGGCCACCATGTATTACGTAAACAAACAAGGCGGCACCAAGTCCAGGATATTATCCAGAGAGGCTCAGACAATGTGGCAGGAACCTGTCGTTAGTGGCAACTCACCTGCCGGGCAGGCAGAATGTTCAAGCGGATGCTCTCAGCCGCATAATGGACGAGAACGACGAATAGGTATTACACGACGACGTTGTTTGTTCCATTTTCGCACTATGGGGTACCCCATTTATAGACCTATTCGCAACCCCACAAAACAAAAAATGCCAAAACTTCGCCTCCAGATATTACCATCCAGGGACGCTGGGGAATGCCCTGTGGATAAGCTGGTCAGGAGCATTTCTTTACGCCTTTCCACCGCTTCCCCTGATACCGGCAGTCCTCCAGAAGCTATCCAATGCTCAATCCAAAATTATTCTAATTGCTCCAGAATGGCCACGCCAATGGTGGTTTCCAGACCTTCTTCACCGGTCACTCAAGCCACACATCAGACTGCCTCATCGTCCGGACCTTCTCACGAAGTACCGAGGGCAAATATCTCATCCCAACCTCTCATCGTTGAGTTTGGCAGCATGGCTCCTGAGTTAGTGCAATATGGACACTTGAACCTACCTCAGGACTGTATGGAAATCCTAAGAGAAGCAAAGCGCCCTTCCACACGATCGGCTTATGCATGCAAGTGGAAAAGATTCTGTGTGTGGAGTTTGGACAACAACGTTGACCCGGTATCCTGTGGAGAGGAAACTATCCTGCCATACTTGCTAAGTTTGGCAAAATCGGGTTTACAATTGACATCAATAAAAGTGCACTTGGCGGCTCTAACGGCATATAGAAAGAGCCCCTCTCAACCCTCCTTTTTTAGGATCCCAATTATCAAGGACTTCCTGGAGGGCTTAAAAAAGGTCTTCCCTCCCATTAGGAGACCATCTCCTCCATGGGAACTGAATGTTGTCCTATCGCGTCTGATGCTACCTCCGTTCGAGCCAATACATAAAGCATCACTTCAACATCTCACGTGGAAAACTGCTTTTCTGGTTGCAATCACATCAGCGCGTATGGTCAGCAAAATCCAGGCCCTTTGCGCTCAAGAACCCTACACGGTCTTTCATTCTGCAAAAGTAGTGATGAGGACGCATCCAAAAGTTTTACCAAAAGTCGTTTCCGACTTTCATGTGAACCAAACCATTTCATTACCAACTTTCTTTCAAAATCCAACTACACCTGCCGAGAGAACTCTGCATTCTCTGGATGTAAAGAGGGTTTTGAAATTTTACTTGGACAGGATAAAATGCTTGCGTAAATCACAGCCGCTCTTTGTTAACCATGGCCCAGTTAGAACAGGGTTGGGAACGTCTAAGCACTCATTATCCAGGTGGATTGTTTCATGTATACTGTTGTGTTATCAGTTAGCGAACAAATCTCTTGGTGGCAGGCCAAAAGCCCATTCTACTAGAGGGAAGGCAGCTACTGCCGCCTTAATGAGAAATATCCCTTTGGCAGAGATATGCAAGGCAGCCACTTGGAAATCGGTCCATACCTTTACACAGCATTACTGCCTTGATACAGACGCTAGGGCAGATGCGCAGGTTGGACAGGCCTCGCTTAAGAATTTATTTGCATGATTCATGTTTTTTCAGTATTATTCTGTCTACTCCACCGCGGTTATGGGGATGGGCTTGCTAGTCTATTTAGTGCTTATGACTATACATGGAAATCCCCTACGAGAGAAGGAATGGTTTCTTACCTGTAACTCCAGTTTTCTCGTAGGGGTATTTCCATGATAGTCATAAGCAACCCTCCCTCCTCCCCGGTGGAGTTGACATAGAAAAAGTTGCCATAGTAGTATCGATGTTGGTACTCCAACGAATGTTTTGTTCCTTCATGTCCGGTTACAAGCCTTCAAAAGAACTGAGGCAACTGCTTTTTGCTGTGCATGATGGGATACAGGAAGACTTTACTTTCTTAAAGGCACAGCTCTATTACATTCTGTATAATGGCAGCCTATGGACTTCACTGCCCTGCATTGTTTTATTCTCAAGAGAGTTGTAAATAAAGTATGAGAATGTATTTTTTATTACATTTCTAGAATAAATGGGTGTTTGAACGTGAATTTACACTACAGCTGTTTTCTTTTCAACAATTTGGCCTGTGTAGCTGTTCACATAGGCTGCACAGTGTTATTCTTAAGTGGTTTTTGACAGACCTTTTTTCAAAGGGCTGGTATCTGCACTTAAGGATTTACTTCACATCAGTGCTCCGGGGTCCCCGCAGGCGCGCGGAACTATTCAGTGCTTATGACTATCATGGAAATACCCCTACGAGAGAACTGGAGTTACAGGTAAGAAACCATTCCTTATCCCTGAGGCAATGTGTACAATATGGCCCTCATTCGGACCTTGGCGGGCGGCGGAGGCCGCCCGCCAAAGTCCCGCCGTCAAAATACCGTACCGCGGTCACAAGACCGCGGCGGGTATTTTGACTTTTCCCCTGGGCTGGCGGGCGGCCGCCGAAAGGCCGCCCGCCAGCCCAGGGTGAAAACGACCTTCCCACCATGAAGCCGGCTCGTAATCGGGCCGGCGGAGTGGGAAGGTGCGACGGGTGCTACTGCACCCGTCGCGTATTTCACTGCTGTGCAGACAGTGAAATACTAGCGGGCCCTCTTACGGGGGCCCCTGCAGTGCCCATGCCATTGGCGAACCGCCAGGAACAGGATGGCGGTAGGGGGTGTCAGAATCCCCCATGGCGGCGCAGCGAGCTGCGCCGCCATGGGGGATTCAAATGGGCAACGGAAAACCGGCGGGAGACTGCCGGTTTTCCATTTCTGACCGCGGCCAAAGCGCCGTGGTCAGAATGCCCAAGGGAGCACCGCCGGCCTGTCGGCGGTGCTCCCGCCCCCGTTGGCCCTGGCGGTGCAACACCGCCAGGGTCATAATGAGGGCCTATGTGTGTACACACACAGTAACACTGTGAAAACATCACAAAAGTACTGCACACCAATTTAGGAAAAAAGACTATTTATCTGAGTAAAACAAGACTGAAATGGCAAAAATCCAACGTACACAAGTAAAGATATGACATTTGAAAGATTAAATGTAGTATAGCATTTAGAAACAAAATAGCTCCAATGGGGGCTATCGTAGCGACTTGGAGTCACTTCCAACAGTCCGGTGCCACTGGCGAGGAAGTGCGGCCAGCCACTGAGTCATGCAGACCGCGGTTACAGTACCTTGGAAAACAAGGAGGAAGTAGACGTTGCATGGACTCTGGGAGGTAAGGCATGGCTGGGAGCCGATGCAGCGTTTGTTCCTTACTGCCACTGGGGAGGTGAGGCGTCAGTTCCTTATGGTTGCAGGGGATGTGATGTGTCAAGGCATCTGTTCCTCATGACAAGGTGGGATCAATTAATCCAGCAAGTCAAGACATGAGGTGTTGACTCGCAGTGTCACAATCATACCACAGGTGCTGCGGCGGAGTCAGGTGCCATGGATGTCGGTAACACAGCACTCTGGACTCTGGCTGTGGCAGGACTTCAGAGGTCCTGCAGCAGCGTTGGGTCTGCGTTGTAGTTAAGTGGTTGCAGTCAGCAGGGACCATAGCTCTGGTGCAGGCAGCGGCGTGGGGGTCAGAGTGGCCTGGTTCCGAAGTCGATGTAGACGTGTCCGTACTAGTTTCTTCTTCGTTGCACCAGAACGAACTCCCAAGGGCCCAGGAAATGGATTTGGCACCACTTGGCAAGTTAGGACTCTAAGCAAGAGAGCCTAGGCGCTGCCAGGTGAAGCCTTTGATGTCCTTGAGACTTAACAGGAGGCGAGCTCAGTCCAAACCCTTGGAGAACCTTTGGAAGCAATGTAGAAAGCCAAGTCCAGTTCTTTCACTTCCAGGATAGAAGCAGCAAGCAGCAGGCCAGCACAGCAAAGTAACAGGCAGAGTGGCAGTCCCTCCTACAGCATCCAATTCTTCCTGGCAGACTTTCCTCAGTCCAGATGTTTTCTGTATGGTGTCAGAGGTCCAGTACGTATACTCATTTCTGTCTTTTTAAGTAGTCATACCTCAAAGAGAAGTCTTTGTAGTGCACAAGACCCTGCCTCCGCTGCACTAACCCCGGCTCCAGACACACTCCACGTGGTTGGAGACTGCTTTGTTTGAGGACAGGAACAGCCATAGTCAGGTGAAAGTATCATTTCCTCCCACCACTCTTAACTAAGGAAGACCCATCAGCCTGGTGATGGGCCATCAGGATAAGGAGGGTACACCTCTGCTCCCTTTGTGTGACTGTCAGTGAATGCACAAACAGCCCAACTGTCATACTGAGCCAGACATGTATTCAGCAGACCGGCAAATGCACAGAATGATTTAGCAAGAAAATGCCCACTTTCTTAAAGTGGCATTTTCAAACTCGCAGTTCAAAAACTAACTTCACCAAAAGATGTGTTTTTAAAATGGTGAGTTCATAGACCCCAAGCTCCATATCTTTATCTGCTCCCAATGGGAAATTACACTTAATAGATATTTCAAGGTAATTCCCATGTTACCCTATAGAAGAGATAAGCCTTGCAATGGTGAAAACCAAAACTAGCAGTATTTCCCTATCAAGGCATGTAAAACACTCTAGTACATGTCCTTTTCAAAAATACATGACACACTGGCAATGGGGCTGCCTTGGGCCTACTTTAGGGGTGATTAAAACTGCACACAGACACTGCAGTGGCAGGTATGAGACATGTTTCCAGTGCTACTCTTGTGGGTGGCAAATTCAGTGCTGCAGGCTGTAGGAAAGTACCATCTTGCCTGGCATGTTACCCCCATTTTTCACTGTATATATGTTGTTTTAGTTGTATGTGTCACTGGGACCCTGCTAGTCAGGGCCCCAGTGCTCATAAGTGTGCCTGAATGTGTTACCTGTGTTATGACTAACTGTCTCACTGAGGCTCTGCTAATCAGAACCTCAGTGGTTATGCTCTCTCATTTCTTTCAAATTGTCACTAACAGGCTAGTGACCAATTTTACCAAGTTACATTGGCTTACTGGAACACCCTTATAATTCCCTAGTATATGGTACTGAGGTACCCAGGGTATTGGGGTTCCAGGAGATCCCTATGGGCTGCGGCATTTCTTTTGCCACCCATAGGGAGCTCTGACAATTCTTACACAGGCCTGCCACTGCAGCCTGAGTGAAATAACGTCCACGTTATTTCTCAGCCATTTTTCACTGCACTTAAGTAACTTATAAGTCACCTATATGTCTAACCTTTACCTGATAAAGGTTGGGTGCTAAGTTACTTAGTGTGTGGGCACCCTGGCACTAGCCAAGGTGCCCCCACATTGTTCAGGGCCAATTCCCCGAACTTTGTGAGTGCGGGGACACCATTACACGCGTGCACTACATATAGGTCACTACCTATATGTAGCTTCACAATGGTAACTCCGAATATAGCCATGTAATATGTCTATGATCATGGAATTGCCCCCTCTATACCATCCTGGCATAGTTGGCACAATCCCATGATCCCAGTGGTCTGTAGCACAGACCCTGGTACCGCCAAACTGCCTTTCCCGGGGTTTCACTGCAGCTGCTGCCAACCCCTCAGACAGGCATCTGCCCTCCTGGGGTCCAGCCAGGCCTGGCCCAGGATGGTAGAACAAAGGACTTCCTCTGAGAGAGGGTGTTACATCCTCTCCCTTTGGAAAATGGTGTGAAGGCAGGGGAGGAGTAGCCTCCCCCAGCCTCTGGAAATGCTTTCATGGGCACACATGGTGCCCATTTCTGCATAAGCCAGTCTACACCGGTTCAGGGACCCCTTAGCCCTGCTCTGGCGCGAAACTGGACAAAGGAAAGGGGAGTGACCACTCCCCTGACCTGTACCTCCCCTGGGAGGTGTCCAGAGCTCCTCCAGTGTGCTCCAGACCTCTGCCATCTTGGAAACAGAGGTGCTGCTGGCACACTGGACTGCTCTGAGTGGCCAGTGCCATCAGGTGACGTCAGAGACTCCTTCTGATAGGCTCCTTCAGGTGTTGCTAGCCTATCCTCTCTCCTAGGTAGCCAAACCCTCTTTTCTGGCTATTTAGGGTCTCTGTCTCTTGGGATTCCTTAGATAACGAATGCAAGAGCTCATCCGAGTTCCTTTGCATCTCTCTTCACCTTCTGCCGAGGAATCGACTGCTGACCGCGCTGGAAGCCTGCAAAACTGCAACATAGTAGCAAAGACGACTACTGCAACTCTGTAACCCTGATCCTGCCGCCTTCTCAGCTGTTTTCCTGGTGGTGCATGCTGTGGGGGTAGTCTGCCTCCTCTCTGCACTAGAAGCTCTGAAGAAATCTCCCGTGGGTCGACGGAATCGTCCCCCTGCAACCGCAGGCACCAAAGAACTGCATCACCGGTACCTTGGGTCTCCTCTCAGCACGACGAGGTCCCTTGAATCCAGCAACTGTGTCCCAGTGACTCCCGCAGTCCAGTGACTCTTCAGTCCAAGTTTGGTGGAGGTAAGTCCTTGCCTCCCCACGCCAGACTGCATTGCTGGGAACCGCGACTTTTGCAGCTACTCCGGCCTCCGTGCACTTCCGGCGGAAATCCTTTGTGCACAGTCCAGCCTGGGTCCACGGCACTCTAACCTGCATTGCACGACCTCCTAAGTTGTTCTCCGGCGACGTGGGACTCCTTTGTGCGACTTCGGGTGAGCACCGTTTCACGCATCCTCGTAGTGCCTGTTTCTGGCACTTCTGCGGGTGCTGCCTGCTGCTGAGAGGGCTCCTTGTCTTGCTCGACGCCCCCTCTGTCCCCTGACGCAATTGGCGACATCCTGGTCCCTCCTGGGCCACAGCAGCATCCAAAAACACTAACTGCACGATTTGCAGCTAGCAAGGCTTGTTGGCGGTCTTTCGGCGGGTAAACACTTCTGCACGACTCTCCACGGCGTGAGGGATCCGTCCTCCAAAGGGGAAGTCTCTAACCCTGGTCGTTCTTGCAGAAACCTACGCTTCTACTGTCCAGTAGCAGCATCTTTGCACCCACAGCTGGCATTTCCTGGGCATCTGCCCATCTCCGACTTGCTTGTGACTTTTGGACTTGGTCCCCTTGTTCCACAGGTACCCTCGACTGGAAATCCATCGTTGTTGCATTGCTGGTTTGTGTCTTTCCTGCAGAATTCCCCTATCACGACTTCTATGTCCTTTGGGGAACTTTAGTGCACTTTGCACTCACTTTTCAGGGTCTTGGGGTGGGCTATTTTTCTAACCCTTACTATTTTCTAATAGTCCCAGCGACCCTCTACAAGGTCACATAGGTTTGGGGTCCATTCGTGATTCACATTCCACTTTTGGAGTATATGGTTTGTGTTGCCCCTATCCCTATGTGTCTCCATTGCATCCTATTGTAACTATACATTGTTTGCACTGTTTTCTAATACTATTACTGCATATTTTGGTATTGTGTACATATATCTTGTGTATATTTGCTATCCTCATACTGAGGGTACTCACTGAGATACTTTTGGCATATTGTCATAAAAATAAAGTACCTTTATTTTTAGTATATCTGTGTATTGTGTTTTCTTATGATATTGTGCATATGACACTAAGTGGTACTGTAGGAGCTTCACTCGTCTTCTAGTTCAGCCTAAGCTGCTCTGCTAAGCTACCATTATCTATCAGCCTATGCTGCTTGACACCCTATACACTAATAAGGGATAACTGGGCCTGGTGCAAGTACCCCTAGGTACTCCCTACAAGCCAGTCCAGCCTCCTACATAGGCCCACTAGTGTAGGAAGATGACCTGGTGTGTGGTGTACACTGGTGTGTCCCTGCACTCACGAAGTCCAATGCATTGGAATTTGAGTTCGTAGGGCACTTTTGCTCATGCAGGGGTGCTCTCACACACAGGAACCTGCACCCTGCCGTTTGAGGTATAAGGGCCTACAATAGGGGGTGACTTACAGTGGCCTGGTGTAGTGACCAGCAGTGAAAGGGTGCAGGCACCTTTTCACACAGGCTGCTACGGTAGGCCTGGTGACAGTTTGCATGAGCTCACGAGCAGCGTAGTACATGCTGCAGCCCATGGGGGACCCCTGGTGTACCCCTGGTGTACCAATGCCCTGGGTACCTAAGTACCATATATTAGGGACTTACAGGGGTACACCAGTATGACAATTGAGCAATTGTGGGGTTTGAAGGGTACCAAAGAAACCAAATTTAGAGGACAGAGCATAATCACTGGGTCCCTGGTTAGCAGGATCCTAGTGAAAACAGTATAAGCACACTGATAACAGGCAAAAAGTGGGGGGGACCCTTCCAAAAAGAGTGACTTTCCTACAACTATTAGCATTTGATTACATGCCCTGGGCACACATAGTGCACTTTACTTGGTATTTACTAGTAAATCTAATATTCCATTCATGGAAATACAAATCACCAATACAATTTAGACAGGCAACAAATGCAATTTAGCACTGGTTATCAGTGGTAAAGTTCCCAGAGACCTAATGCCAACAAACCTAGGAGGAAGAAGGCAAACCGTTTGGCAATAACCATGCAAAAAGAGCCAGGTCCAACATATATGATAATGAAGAAAAAGGCGGCTACATAAAACAAAATATTTGCCTGGGATCTCATAATGTGAGACCAGTTTACAGGTCAAGTACATTAGTTAGTTTGAGTAGATTATTCATGCTACTAGACCTGCAGTTCTAGTAACATTTTTGTTTTTTTGAGGCCTGGTAAGCATGAATCAGATATCGTTTGGCAGGAGTTGCCATACCTCGCATATTCCATGTTATTACATTATTCTGTAGGGTGAGACTATCCATGTGTGTACCAATAGTGTGTCAATGTGAAATGTATTCCATTCGTGGAGCCATTATCCCGTTTTCCCCCTTGCATGGATGGCCGAGCGACATTCACTCCATCTCCCAGCGACCATCCCCACCACTTAGGTGTGCACCGGGATCTCCTAGAACTTGGAATGATTCCCAAAACTACAGAGACAAAACAACTGTTCTCAGGTGACATTTGTGTCCCCAGCCATACACCGCTAACAAATAACCAATAAGTTAATAAACGTATCAGTAGGTACAACATGACCTCTTTGAGTCTGTTTCGGGTATGGAATACAGTGTGTCCACCATCTCCTCATCATAGGCCCTGGCCGGATGGCCTGGCATCCAACCTGCTGTCTTGGTGGCTCACCCTAGTAATGTGCACACCAGTTTCCGCTCCATCTTTGCATAGATGCGGCTGTGAGCCCAAGTGCACATTCTTAACAGTTCATTCATCTCCTGCCCGCAATGTGAATTCTGGGCTCTGGTGGCTGCTAGTGGCTGAGGCCCCAGAGCCACCAGTGTCCAAACCGGATTCCGAGGTGTGCCCGGACCGCAGGAGAGCAAAGTGGTTCGCACTGTGCTGAAAGGCCTCAGTCACCACTTGTGACTGCTCCGTGACTTGCCTTGCGCCTTCTGTGTCTAGGGCCGGGCACAAGCCACTCACCATCAGCCTGGCTCTCTGAGGAAGTCTGAGCCAGTTCCTAAGTTCGGAGCCAGGTCCACATATCCTCAAGAGTAGAGAAGATGTGCGATGTCTCGCCATCAAACACTTTCAGTTTTTCAGGGAATAATTGTGCGTATTTAACTTGCAGCTCCTGAAGGCGTTGCTCAACTTTCACGTAAGATCCACAAAGATGCTGCATCTCTTCTATGAAATTGGAGTATGTTGCCATGACTTATCATAGCGCCAAGGACCCTTCACTCAAAACTGTTGCAAAACTTGGTCGCTTTTTCAGTAATTAAGGAGATGGGCAGTGTTGCTTTATTTGATAGCACTGTCAGTCAGTCAGACAGTTTTCATTGAAGAACTCCATACTGGGGCCTTCTGAATGTTTGGGAAAGCCCAGCAGGCGCAGTTGTTGTACCTTGAGCCCCATTCAGCATCCTCTGCTCTTCAATGCAGCGAAGCCACCTCCTTGCTCATGACTTTCAGTTGCGCCTGTAGGTCTCATGGTAGTCAAGGCAGACTCTGCTTCATCTACTCCAGCTTTCAGTGGTCTGCTCTCAGTAAATTCTCATCTTTGGAGACTGCATCAGTTTTTGCTTCCAGCGATTGTTTTAGTGTCCAGAATCGTGTGAAGCAGTTTCTCAGATTCAGCTGAATGTGTTGAGTGTCTCCTCTAAGTGACCTTCCAGGGCCAGGTGTGCAGAGGTGGAAGGAAACGTGGGACCGCTGGGGTCCGGGGCCGAATTCTGTGGTTTTGGGCTTCACCATCATGATATCGCTGGGTACAGTCCTGATAGGTGCTTCACATGGGTCTGCAGGAGTCTTTGGGTTCCTACCCCCTCTGGCAGCATGCAGTCATAGCTAATGGGCAGGGTAGTGGGCCCTACCTCCATTTGTGGAGTATTGGCTCAATGATGTTACGCCCCATTTGATGCCTGTGGCGAGGTGCCTTGCGGCAGGGGTTGATCACCCATCCCAGAGAAACCTGGATGTGAGTTCCCCACTCAGCCTTAGACCGATGGCTCTCAGTCCAGTGGTCAAGATGATAGAAGAGGGGCAGCCCAGCAAAGGTCACGTTTGGCCTGTCCACCTCCTCGAGCTGCAGGTGCGATAGTTAGTGCCTAAGGGGTCTCGTGGGCTTGAATAGATCTTTGGCCCACTCTTAAACAGTTGGGGCCTTGTCTGGCCAGTTCAGTCAGGGCAGAGCAGAGGGTAAACCTAGGTAGGACACTGACAGGAGGCACCAGTGTCCCCAGATCGCATTGTGGTCTCCCAAAAATTAGTGCCAGGGCTGTGCATGCCTAGAGTTGAGCCTTCTAGAATCTAGTTGTAATGATGAGGGCCACATGGGTCCCCAGGGTCCACCTCGCATGCTCCAGCCCACTCTCCGCTACTCCTGCAGGCTGATTCTGGCCAGGCAGTGCAGGGAGTAGCACCCAGGAAGACTGCAACTGGAGGCCTCCGTGACTTTAGTCTACCATGGGCCTCAGTCCTATGTGCTTCATGGTTTCTGTTCTCAGCTCCTCTCCTTCAGGGCCCACAGGCACTGCACATGATTATCGGGGACCGCTTGCAGCCCAGATGCCTCTGAGCCCATCTCTTGCCCAGGTGAGGGCACATTGGACCACCAGAAATTTGTGGGGCCCCTATTGTGGTGGTGCTGCTCTGAGTCCCGCAGGCCTCTAGAGGCTTTTGCTGGGAATAGGGAGACCTCCACTTCTCAAGGCATGCTCCCGCTGATCATCCCAAGCCCCAGGTCTCAACTTATCAGGAACACCGCCAAACCCCCCCCCCCCCCCCCACCACCACCCCCCCCCCCCCCCCCCCCCCACCACCACCCCCAGCTCCGCCCCACGAGGTGGGAGCCAAGGGCAAGCCTGACTCAGAGCTGCATAAGCACATCGGCTCATCTGCTGTTGTCCTCACAGTTCAGCTCCTTCGGAGGCCCTGTTTTCCGGTGGCACTCCCAGCTCCCTGGCACAGAGCCTCATTCTTATGCATGTGTCCTCCTTCACGGTAGGCAGCTCGGACGATGCATGCTTTCCCCTAGGCCGGATGGGCAGGACAAATGGAGGTTCTTATGCGGTTAAAAGACTGAACTTGCTAAGGTGCGTCAGTGGCCATTGTCTTGGCCACGCCCAAATTTATATTCCTTAACACTTAAAAGCAATTTGATTTTTATGGAAGCAACTTCAGGGCGATGGGATGAATACATTTGAATTGACTTTAGGACTCAAACAGACCAGATCCCTGATATATGTGCAAAGAGAACATTGATGCAGGACATGATCTAGAACATATGGAATCACAATATCCTCTAACTTCATTCCTAATTAAAAGGTTTGGAGCACTCACAAGACTGTCCTGCAAACGTTCTTTGGAGCCCTTTAGCAGACTCTTCATAGAAACATCCTGGAGCTCAGGGAAGCTAAGCTAGCCCCGAAAGCAGTCTTCCTGTTGATTGCACAGCCACAGGTGTAAATAAGAATAAATAATACAACTACTCTTTACATTAGAAAAAAGGTGGAACGTTGTCACTGTTGTGGCAAGCGCAACTTCTTTGGCAGTGTATCTTGAAACATGGAGTCACACTAGCTGTAGAACGTCTGTCTGGTCTCCAAGTGCGTAACTGGTGCCCTAAGCAGACAGAAATGCATATTGTCATGAATGTGAAATGGGTGCTAGTCATTTGAATTGGTGTTTCAGAGGTTTGATATACCTCCCCTGGATCTTTTCACATCACCAGAGAAGGAAAACTCCAAATACCAAACCATCGCAAGCTGAAGATTGTGTTCAGGGACTTGGGGGAGGTGGATGAATCACTAATCACACCAGCATGAGCCAGGCTGATTTGGCAAACAGATCTTTGGGATTTATTAATAGAAACTCTGACCAGATTGAAACTGAAGCCATATCTCCTTCCCAAGAGACAAGGCTAAGTTCTTCATCACAATATGGCCTCCCTGCACCTAACTACCCAGGCATCATATGAAATGGTATCACGGAGCACAGTTTTTCTTTTAGCCATAACAATAGTGAGGTGTTGGGGAGATTCAGGTGTTTTCCATCAAACAGCCGTATGTCACATTTAGCAAAAAGGTCACATTGGTACTTTCAGCATCAACCATGGATTTGCAATGTCATTCAGTCTAAGCAACGAGGTTCATACACAAACATTTTTCCCACAGCTACCTACTGCTATGAAAAGAGCATTACATTGTTTAGTCTTTAAACACTGTTTAACAATGTTTATTGATGAGATGAAGACCTCCATAAATCAGATCAACAGTTTCTTATGAATACCAACAAAGGTAGACCTCGTTCAAAACTGGGCATTGATTTCTGGGCACAGCTTGCATCTCCTTTTACCATGTCAAGACATGCGTTCCCCTTGGGAGCAGAATCTAATTGCTCTCCACCATGGGTATGACCGCCACACCTGTGATCTTCTCTGACGTGTCTCGAAAGAACATTTGCCAAGCATCTATTTGGCTCAAGAGCATACCATCACCATACACTATTGCTTGAATGTCCAGCTAGCAGCTGGAAAAGTGGTGCTGCCAACATGTTTCACTAAGGTGAGCCTCATTTCTTCCTCTGCTTCATACATCTTATAAATTGATGCTTTGGTAATCTTAAAGTGTGTAAATCTATAAATGATTCAGTGCTGAAGAAGAACATTTCTTGTGTCTACACTTCAGCATTAACATTTTTCATAGATTCAGATGTTCTTAACCTCGCCCCAGTAGTTCAGTCAGGCGTGGTATGAAAAGCTGGCAGGTGGTGTCTATGAGGAGGGTTGAAACTCCAAGCACCTCCACTTAGTTGGCCAGAGTTTGATCTCACAATAAGGTAAACGGGCTAGAGGTAGTGTGAGTGTCTTCAGTGTTAGTTCGTATTGCATAAGCGGTGTGTTAACCTTGATTACTGACCATTGAATCTTACGAATGTATGAAATATGTGAACGCTAACCAGTTGTAGTTAAGGGTAAGTAACTTTTTCAAAATCTATTTTTAAAGCATGCACTTAATGGGGTGAAATGATTTATGTAATTACTCTGCACATTAGGTGCATCTACTGACTTGATCATGGACATGAGAATGAGCACGACGCTGCCTCACATTTTTTACCATTGTAGTGAACGACTGGACAGAAGTTTTGTCCTTGCACGTTTTGAATAATAGTGCCCTACTTCCTCTGTTAAGAGGCAAAAGATGAACCCCTTGCCACTAAACTGAAGTATTCCTTTACTGCCCCCCTCCCCCCCCACCACCAATATCCCTGCAAAAACCCTTTGAACCTACTGCAGAGGTTCAGACTACAAGTCAGCCACTTTCGTCTGGGACCATGGTAAAGCCATCACCAGATTAGCCTGCTTTTCAGATTTCTGAAACTGCTGGTTCAATTACATACTGTTTTCAGAAAGGCCATTCTTGCTACATTCTCCAGTGATTCCTTTCAAGTAGCCAAAATCGGTGCAATCTTGTCAGCTGTAAAACAAGGTTTCATCAGTGCTGACTGCTAGCATTACTTACCATCTTGATTGCAGGATCTTTGATTGTTCCCAGTTGCCTGTATTAAAACAGAAGTCTGTCCCATCAGTTCTACTGAACAGCTCGTTATTACCAGTCCTCTACCAGTCATCTTGTTTGTTTTGTTGCTTCTGTGGATCCATTGTCTTCTGTTCTTCAACCACTCGCAGTCCTCAGTGGTTGACCACCTGTCTCCACAGACAAGTGACTGTTGGGCCATTGTCATCACCTGCTGGCTCCAAGTGCCGGCAGTTCCACCACAAGTTTTTCCTGACATAATGGCTTTGCATGTTAACTCAATCTCCTAGTCTCTTGATTTGGCCACTTCATCTGTTTCTTGTACTGTTCACTGTCGTCTCTGCTTCTTTAATATTGTTTTTTCATAGATTCACACAGTTTGAATGTTTCTCTTCATTAACTTTAGTACTCTGTTCACATTAGTAAAAAAAAAAAAAAGCGCACTCAAACTTCAGCCAGTCAGCTTGTGGCACCCTGATAACTACTCCCCTTAGAAGCTACCTACCACACATCAGATTTTCTACAGCACATCTTCTGATCAGTGTCCCAAAGCTCTGCTCGGTTTCCTTCAGGAAAACCAGCCTCTTCAGTCCTTGTGGTACTTAAAAGAAGATCACTGTGCATTCAGAAGGTCCCTCACAAGGATTACGTTTACTACCTGTACTCTTCTCACAAGGTAAAAGACTGTAAAATCTATTGAACGTTTTCTTCAAAAACCTTGAAGGACTAATGGTGGGTTGTTTAATTTGGCTGCAAAGAAGCAAAGCAGAGGAAACTTCAGCTTCTGGTGATGACTTTTAGGGTGCCTCATCTTTAAAAAAGGCCCGCAAGAAACCATTTAGAAGGCCATTCATGGAAACAGTACGTTGAAAAGGAACCTCCCAAGAAGGTTTCAAGGAAATTTGACTAGGCCTTCCAGAGAACAAATTGTGTCATCTGGGCGTTCTCTAACACACATAAGAGGATGTACCATTAAAACAAAAGCAAAGATCAGTCTCCAACTACACTTGAAAAACCTACATCTCAAATTTACTAAACATTGGTCAGCGTCGTTCATGTAACGATCGCAGATGGAGAAAACCAGTGCTTAATTTGAGGTGCTGGTTTCTGGTGCTCGGCACCAGCACTCAGTTGTCAACACTGGCACTTAGGACAATCTGCCACATGGTGGTGCCGTTTGTCTCAGAGATGAACAAAACAACAAGTATTTATTAATTCATTATGCATTAAAATGACTAAGACCTGCCAAACCAAAGACTTCAAGCTTTGTTGGCCTGGAATACTCTGAATTGCCACTCTTGTAGGAGTGTGAGGATTAGTAGTGTGTTGGTACTGTTATTGGCAGAACTGACGGAGCAATGGGTGGGCATGCTGCAGTGGCCTCCAGTTGACAGCCATGGCACTTATTTTGTTACAAGTTAAGCACTGGAGAAAGCCTTGACACAGCCCCTGTCAAGATCAGCATTGCTCCCATCAGCAACAGTAACAGTGACTGCCGACAACAGCCTAATTTACAGGGATTGTGGCAGTGCCATTGGCCATTCCATTAACAGTTCATAATATATTACCATCTGCAGAGGTTCTGATGTTGTAAAAGCAGTCGACGAAAAGACCAAAAACTGCACTAATCTCAGAAAAGGGCGTTTGTGTACCATTAATGCTAGAATATAATTCACCTAGCAAGGTATTACCTATATCACCAAGCCACCTACTTGATGTTAAAGATTCTGATGATGAGCGGCTCTTTGGTCCTTCTTACAGCCCAATTGATCGTCATGTCCAATATCGAGAGGAAGACGAGGCCTCCGTGGAAGGTGAATACTTTCCACCTAGGACTTGTACCTGAGAAACAAGCTTCAAAGTCATATGTTTCCAGTACTTCGACAAATATGAGACTTTTGATCAATACATTTAATATCTGTAGAAAATGAAAAGTTTTAAGAGCTTTGGGTAAAGCTTTATGGCTTATGTAAGCTGATTACTAGATCACCAAAGCCACCACCTTTGCCACTACATTTGCTAACTCTGCAGAGACAACCACCTACTCCTCATACTCTTCATAGTATGCCTTCATTTCCAAGTCAAAGATTGCATTTATCACAGACTCCTTCAATAAAGTACTGCTTTACCGACAGCAGGCGATTACACTAATTTGGACAATGACCGAGAAGGAGGCAACGTGCCTGATGACATTGGTGCACAGGCAGATACCTATTTGCCACCTATTTTCTTACCTGCTACTCTACATCCAACAGACCAGATGACATTGAAGGGTTTCTAACCCTTTTAATAAAATCATCCAAGAGGTTTTATTTACCTACACCATTCAAATAATCAGATTGTTTATTGTTTGATTTCAAACAACCTTCTCACACATCTGTGAGAACTAATCCATTGTAGATTTCATCTGAAATAAAGAAAAGAGTGAGAAAGAATCCAGCAACAGTTCTGTAGTTGTCCTTTTTCTGGACAAAAATAGGTGGCTCTGGATGGTTCACCTGCCTGCCTAATAGTTCATCCGAGGGCTGACTCCATTGCAACGCAAGCAGCCCAGCTAAGATCATGGAATCCTTCCACACATTGATTACAAATGAAAGCAGTACTTCTATCCTTATGAAGTGTTACAAAGCGTCTCAGAATGCCAAGTTAAGGTCTTGAAGCAAACTCATGGTAATCTTTGGCTTAATTCAAGTAATTGAATCCATCCACACTTGTTTTTTCCTAGAAAACTTTAGTTCTTCAAAGTAGATCTGAAAACACAACCAAATCGTTACCCCCAAGTGGGCTAGGTCCCGGGCGTGTTTAAAATAAAGGAGTGGGCCCATGTGACCCACCCTGCAGCCCTGGGGGCCACCACCTCACCGGGATTGAATTTAAAAAAGAACGGGGTCAGTGGAGGACACCGGGGGCCACTAGCTCCCTGGGTCAAACTAGAATGTTGGAGGGAGGGCCACTCAGCCCCTTGAGGAGCCAGTGATGGCCATTTTGTAGGAGGCTGGCCTGGCTTATAGTGGGTACCGGACGGTACTTACACCTTTTGCCAGGTCCAGTTATCCCTTATTAGTATTGTTCTAGCAGCTTAGGCTGATAGAGGTAGCTATAGCAGAGAAGCTTAGGCTGAACTAGGAGACATGCAAAGCTCCTACTATACCACTTATATCATATAGGTACTATATCATAAGAAAGACAATACTCGGGGGGGGGGGTCACGAGCCCACTAAGCGAGTTGAGCAATGCAAGACTGAGTGCTGGGGACCTGGGCTAGGCTGTGCACAAAGGATTCCTTGCAAAAGTGCACAGAAGCCCTAGCAGCTGCACCACAAGGAAACAGTCGAGAAAGCTGGCAGGATTAGGCACTGCAATGTCGCTGGTAGTCTTCTTGCTACTTTTGTTGCAGTTTTGCAGGCGTCCTGGAGCAGTCAGTGTTCGATCCTTGGCAGAAGTCGAAGAGGGAGATTCAGAGGAACTCTGGTGAATTCTTTCAAGTCGTTATCCAAGGAATAGCCCACAGTGGAGACCCTAAATAGCCTTCAGAGGAGGCCACCTAGGCCCATATGTACGAACACATTTTCCCATAGACACAGAATGGGCAAAACTGCTTGCTACATCTGGCCCTTGGAGAGGTAAGCACCTATCAGGAGGGGCCTCTGACATCACCTGCTGGCACTGGCCACTCAGAGGCCTCCATTGTGCCCTCACACCTCTGTATTCAAGATGGCAGAGGTCTGGGACACACTGGAGGAGCTCTGGGCATCACCCCTGGGGTGGTGATGGACAGGGGAGTGGTCACTCCCCTTTACTTTGTCCAGTTTTGCGCCAGAGCAGGTGCTGGGGGATCCCTGAACCGGTGTAGACTGGCTTATGCAAGGAGGGCACCATCTGTGCCCTTCAAAGCATTTCCAGAGGCTGGGGGAGGCTACTCTTCCCCAGCCCTTAACACCTGTTTCCAAAGGGAGAGGGTGTAACACCCTCTCTCAGAGGAAATTCTTTGTACTGCCTTCCTGGGACTGGGCTTCCCAGACTCCAGGAGGACAGAACCCTGTCTGTGGGTTGGCAGCAGTGGTAGCTGCAGAGAAGACCCCAGAGAGCTGGGTTGGCAGTACCCGGTTCCATAGTGGAGCCCCGGGGATGCATGGGATTGGCACCCCAATACCAGATTCGGTATGGGGGGGACAATTCCATGATCTTAGACATGTTACATGGCCATATTCGGAGTTACCATTGTGAAGCTACACATAGCTATCGACCTATATGTTGTGCACGCGTGTAATGGTTTCCCCGCACTCAGAGTCTGGGGAAATTGCCCTGAGCTATGTGGGGGCACCTTGGCTAGGGCCAGGGCGCCCTCACACTTAGTAACTTTGCACCTAACCTTCACTAAGTGAGGGTTACACATATAGGTGACTTATAATTTACTTAAGTGCATTGAAAAATGGATGTGAAATAACGTGCGTTATTTCAATCAGGTTGCAATGGCAGCCTGTGTAAAGATTTGTCTGAGCCCCCTATGGGTGGCAAAAGAAATGCTGCATCCCATAGGGATCTCCTGGGACCCCAGTACCCTGGGTACCAAGGTACCGTGTACTAGGGAATTATAAGGGTGTTCCAGTGTGCTAATTGAAATTGGTAAAAGTGGTCACTAGCCTACAGTGACCAATTTAAAGGCAGAGAGAGCATTAGCACTGAGGTTCTGATTAGCAGAGCCTCATTGTCACAGTTAGGCTATACACATTCAGGCCACAAACTATGAGGACTGGGGTCCTGGCTAGCAGCATCCCAGTGAGACAGTAAAAACACTCTGACATATACTCACAAACAGGCCAAAAGTGGGGGTAACAATGCTAGAAAGAGGCTACCTTCCTACACCCTTTATACCGCAATCCCCTAGGGGCTGCTATGAACCGGGGTACCTAGATGTGTGACACAGCTGCTTGCTCTGACTTGGCGGCAGCTTTGCCAGCTGGCGCCACGTCAAAGCAAACACTCTGCTTGCAGGGAGGAAGAGCCGTCAAACATCTCTCCCTCACTGCGAGTAGAGGTTTCCTGTTTCCCTGCCTATAGACAGGGGAACGAAGGAAACACTTGTTTTTGCAGACAGGGAAAAAAAGCAACTGTGTGATGTAATATGTGAGGTCATAAGCAGTGCTTTGAGGGGGTGTAAGTTATAGTGAGGGTTGGTAACTATAACTGCTGAATTTCTCTGGTTTTGTGCGAGTAAATTTACTACCTAACTATAATGTCCCTGTAACCTTTATTTTTTTTTCTGTGAATGTCTAAGGTTTTTTAACCCATTCACTGCCAGGCCTTTCCCCCCCCTCAGTTGCCAAGCCTTTTTTGGGCTATTTGGGTCACTTCACGCTTAGGCCCTTACAACTTTTGGTCCACATAAGCTACCCACGCCAAATTTGTGTCCTTTTTTCCCCCCCAACATCCTAGGGATTCTAGAGGTACCCAAAGTTTGTGGATTCTCCTGAGGGAGACCAAAGAATTTGCCAAAATACAGCGAAATTGTAGTTTAAAAAAAAAAACACAAAAAAAATGGGAAAAGAGGGCTGCAGAAGAAGGCTTGTGGTCTTTCCCCTGAGAACGGCATCAACAAAGGGTTTGTGGTGCTAAAATCACCATCTTCCCAGATTTCAGGAACTTGAATCAGAAAACCATATTTTTCAACACAATTTTGGCATTTTACTGGGACATACCCCATTTTTACAATTTTTTGTGTTTTTCAGCCTCCTTCCAGTTAGTGACAGAAATGGGTGTGAAACCAATGCTGGATCCCACAAAGCTAGACATTTTGGTGACAGTTCTGGAATCTGAGAGGAGGCACACATTTCCTTCCGCTCAGCGTTCCCCCAAGTCTCCTGATTAAAAACTGTACCTCACTTCTGTGGGTAGGCCTAGTGCTCGCGACAGGAAATGCCCCAAAACACAACATGGACACATAACATTTTCCCAAAGAAAACAGTTTTTTTTTTTTTTTTTTGCAAAGTGCCATGCTGTGCGTTTTGGCCTCTAGCTCCGCCTGCACCTAGGGAAACCTACCAAACCTGTGCATTTTTCAAAACTAGACACATAGGGGAATCCAGGATGGAGTGACTTGTGGGGCTCTCACCAGGTCCTGTTAACCAGAATCCTTTGCAAACCTCAAACTTTTGACCAAAAAAAACACTTTTTCGTCACGTTTCGGTGACAGAAAGATCTGGAATCTGAGAGGAGCCACAAATTTCCTTCCACCAGCGCCCCCCCCCCCCCCCCAAGTCTCCAGATAAAAATGATACCTCACTTGTGTGGGTAGGCCTAGTGCCCGCGAAAGGAAATGCCCCAAAACACTATGTGGACTTTTCAAATACTAACCTGCCTGTTTTTGAGGGGGTGGGGACCTGTGTTTTTGCTCCTGAGCTCAGCAGCCATATAGGGAAACCTACCAAACCCAAGCATTTCTGAAAACTATACACCCGAGGAAATCCTGGGAGGTGTGAGTTGCATGGATCCCACAATGTTTTCTTAGCCAGAATTATCAGCAAACCTCAAATTTAGATAAAAGAAATTACATTTTCCCCACATTTCTGTGTGGGATCACCGCACCGGGACAAATTTACCTACCACCTAACGTTCCCCTCAGTCTCCCGGTAAAGATGATACTTCACTTGTGTAGGTGGGCCAAGTGTCTGTGACAGGGAAGAGCCAAAAACATGTCTTAATTGAGGGGGAACCAAAGCGGGCCCAAAGGGGCAGTTTGAAAAAAAAACTATTTTTAGGCTGACAAGTGGGGCAGAATTTATATCGGTATAGATGAGACAATGGTGGGTGGTATGAATTTTGTGGATTCCTGCAGATTCTGGAAGGTTCCATCACAAAAATGGGGAAAAATGTGTGATTTCCAGCAAAGTTGGAGGTTTGCAGGGCATTGTGGGTAAGAAAATGGTGCGGGGTGCTTGTGAAGCCCACCACCCTGGAATCACCCAGATGTTTAGTTTTCAGATGTGTCTAGGACTTATGGATTTTTCTACATGGCAGCGTCCCAAATTCCAAAAAAGTGCAGCCCTCGCCATTCCAAGTGGCACTATTTTGAGTTATCCAAGCTGTCATGGCCCAAATGTAAAACCAAAATAATCAAATGTCCTCTTGCTTGCCGTGGGATAAGATGTTTTAGTGTGGGTGGGGGAGGGTGGGGCTGAAATACTGTTACCCCCTTCGGTTTGGGTGGGGCATAACCAGGCCCATACTGGTTGATAGCTACCACCGACTATTTCTTGTTTTATTGTTTTTTTTACATTTTTTTACATTTTTTTTTTTATTCCCTGGCAGAACAACTTTGGCCTGATTTATTTGGGGGTGGGGGTCCGTGATCAAGACCATGTTGGTTGAAACCCATTGGTGTTGGGTTAATTGTTCATTGTTTAACGAATAAAGAAGAAACTCAAGGATTCCTGTGAGTGCCATGTTTGACTTTTGTCAATTTTTGGAGAATTGTTTACAGGGTTTGACCGGTCCCTGACACAAGCACTGACTTGATGGAGTGCGCCTAGAGGGGGCCATATGGAGAAATATATATATCTAATTATGTGTGTGTGTGTATATATATATTTATATATATATATATGTGTTTTTTTGTTTGTTTTTTCTTAGGGCAATTGGGGTAGGGGATAGAAACACAGGTCAGGTGGTGGGAGGGGAAGATGCAACACAGAAAAAGGTTGGGGTAGGAGGGGAAGAAGGAAAAAAAGAAAATAGGACCTAAACCTGCACAAGGAATGGATGGACAGCGTAAGAACACTAATCAAGTTCAATCAATCAGTAGTGCTTCTCACAAAGAAGAGAAAGTGAAGCTGGCATGCAATGACCAATTAAGAGACAGCAGAGAAGAGTGATAATGAAGCCAATGATTTGTAAGCAGTAGGTGGGCTCCAAGCCCCTTATAGCAGACAGTGCCCCTTGTAGCAACAGCGCATGAGCTGGGGGTAGGCCAAACCTAAAACTGCTAAATGGGCTCATACTAAAAGCAATAATGACGTATTATTTTTACATATTCATCTGGAGAGAACCGTTTTAGGGATACAGAGCTTATGTGCCCTAATCATATCTAGACACTAAAGACATACTGACATTAATTTGTGTGTAATGGGATAACGTTGGTGTAAACAATCACATTTACATTTTTAGCTACCCTTGTGAGAGAGAACCTGTTTCAATATAGCTAAATAATGAATCTAGGGCCCTGATGGTAACATGACGCTTGGAATTTGAAGATCTAAAAGCCCTGGTCTCTTTGTGATGCCTAGCTGTTCCATTTTTATTTAATACCAGCTGCCTCTTTTTATCTCAAAGTATTGTTGAAAGGGGTAGTAAGGCATTCGAGCAAAGCAAAGTTTCACAGCTTAACCTCAAGATCTGTGAATGAACCCATAGACTGCAATTATGTTCTCGAAGAAAGTTGTAAAATGTATAATTTATTCTGCACCATATTGGACATACATTTGTGCTCAAAAGAATGATAATGCAACACTGGGGTCTGAATGATCACTATTTGATGAGCAGTCAGTGTTCAGTATCCGTGCTTAAAGGCAGCCCTGAAAAACTGTTTTATTCATTTATTTTGTTTCACTCTGGTGCATTTAAAATAGTCAAAACGATGATGGAATCAATCAGTAGATGACAGTAAGCAGAATTGCTTTAACATAAAAGATTATTTTAGTAATTTACAACAGATATCAGCACCCTTGCGCTTGAACCCCTAATCTCAAGTTTGAAGTCGGAATTCTCCTCCACAAGAGGAGCTGCGTCTCGTTTCTTTGAATCTATATAACACATGCCAGTGCACTAAGTGGAAACGTCAGGTGTACAAACTAAAGGCTCTAAATGCACTTTGATACCTCATCTATGCATTTAATAAAGTGTTCTTTGGTGTGTAGCAATCGTTACATCGGAAAATGTGACCATAATACTTTATTCTCAAGTAGTTCTTGTTCAAGGGTGAACAGTGGTCCCACATTTAAGGAAGTGTATGACTTTTCATTACCTAACCTGGGAACCATCATGTCAGATTCCACACAGGAAGGCATGCTTTTGTGTGTTCCAATGCAGGATTAGTTAGCAGCCATTTCAGAAATCAGATTTATTAACACACCTGGCACTCTGTAACAGTTGCGTTTTATTTATTTCCCAGTTCCTTGTCAGAATTTTCTATGTTGCTGAGCCCTGTCTTTAAAGTCTTTCTGTGCTCTTTGGTGGATATAAAATTGCAGTCCTACTTTTGTTTGTGAAATGCTCTGTTTCTGATGAATATAACTGCCTGTGGATTCTTCGCCTTATCAATTCTCCCCATCAGCCAGCATTAGTCAGAAACTTTTCTTTCCAGCTCTTCAAATTGATGAGGACGTCATAATAGCATGGCTTCACACGTGACTCCATCTCACTTTACTGGAGCCATAAGTAGTCCTCGCCGGCGTGTGGATGTCAGTTCTCTGTTTTCCACGCCTTCAACGCTGTTTCTAGCTCTCCGTAGCTAGCTTCAAAGGTCGAGGGAACTTCTTGTTACTATGTTTCCCCCGAGGAAATCTGGTTTTAAACCTTGTAGCAAGTGCAGAGGTCACATGTCGATGACTGATCTGCACGAAAACGGTTTGTGGTGTCTGAGTTCGGATCATTATGTTGCGGGTTGCAGGTCTTGTCAGAGCATGAACCCGAAGGCTCTGAAACAGATGGAGGTGAAGCTCTGTCTTTCTAAAGCTAAGAAGGAGAAAAGAGGATGTCGTAGGTCAAAAACTCAAAACTCTTTGTCACATAGATCTTCAAAGCCCCACAAGAAGCGGCATCATGGATCGCAACGCCGTTCATCCACAGACAGTCCTAGATCGCCTTCACCAACTTCGAGATGTCTACGCCGTATGACTTAGGAAGACAGTCCCATGGTATCTCCCCAGCCAAAGTCACCTGAGATGTCACTGATGCCGTTGCTGGTGGAGATTTCGGCATCACCCGTGAACCTGGTGGCTCACTTTTCTCAGACATCCTCTCATCAGGAGTTTGAGGGTAAGGAGTTGGAGCAGACCCAACCTCCACAAGGGTAACAGGGCTATCCTGCCCTTCCAGCTCCGGGAGCAGTTCTGTCCTGGTTTCTCAATGCTATGTGCAGCATATTTAACAAGGCAGTGGTCCCCTCTGGTGCGCCTGCCGCCCCCACGGGCCCGTTAGCCTTCATGTTGGGGTTGCGGATGCCGTACAGGCAGGCTCCTTTTCTGCCTTTTCTTCTGGCATCTGGTTTGTCGCCGATGCTGACACCACCACAGATGCCGGTGCAGTTACCGATGTAAGACGGACCTCGAGCAGTCAGCTCAGTCTACTCCGGCACGGAATGTGGATCCAGCTCCTCTTCCGAATTCACCTTTGCAGGTGCCATCGATGTCTCTGAAGTCCTTGGCGATGCCGCGTTTGGAGCCAAGGCTTGGATCAAGGAGGGAAGCCTTAGGGCTGCTGGTAGAGCTGCAATATCTAGAGGAGCAACAAGAACATCTAGAAGAAGGGGCGATTCCTGTACCGTCTGAGTTTCAAGGACTCAATGTGGCTGTGGGCTGGACACTTCACCTGAGTGGGAGCTTTTGTTGCCCACAGGTGCAGTTTCAACAGAAAATTCAACATACCATGGGGTTATCAGGAAGGCGGCTGAGCTTTTAGATCTACCTCTTTACGCTTCAGAACTAAAGACCTATATTCTAATGGAAGTATTGCACCCCACAACCTCCTCTACTGAACCTCTGCTTCCATTTAATGATGCTTTGATAGAGCCCATGTTGGATATTTGGAAAAAGCCAGTGACCACTCCGGCAGTTTCCAGTTCTATAGCCAGGAGATATAAGGTTGCTCCGGGGGACCCAACATTTTTGACACAGCACCTGATGACAGAAAGCTTGGTGGTTTAGGTTTCCTGTTCTTCTAAGGCAGCTCCAGGCTTGTTCCCTAAAACGCCATTGGTAAGGGAGTCGAAGCAGATGGAGCAAACTGCTAAAAAGACTTTCTCTTCAGGGATTATGGCCTTGAAGTTGCTGAACGCAACCTGTGTGCTGAGTAGATAGATCTACGCCTTGATGGAAACAGCCAAAGAGGTGGTCCCTAAGTTGCTGCAGGATGTTCAATGATATTTTCAAGAACTTTTGCATAATAGTCAAGCAGCAGCCAAGCAAGTAATCTAGTCAGGTCTGGACACTGCCGACTGTCGCAAGAGCCTTGGGTACATCAGTTGCCACCAGGGGGCATGCGTGGCTTAGAGGTTCTAGCTTTTCATCTGATGTGCAAGCAACATTAATGGACCTCCCTTTTGATGGTGCCAGGCTGTTTGGGGCAAAGGCTGACTCAGCCCTGGAGAGATTTAAAGATAGCAGAGCTACTGCAAAATCTTTGGGTCTTCAGTCGTCTTCATCTTATGGGCCATTTCTGAGATTCAGAGGGTTTGGACATGGCTCATCCTTTCGTGCCAGACAGCAGTTTCAGGTCCAGCAGCCTTACAATCCCCTCTACAGATCCTATAGTGGTCATGGAAAGATTAGATCAAGAGGTGCTGGCAGACAGCCTTCTTCCTCCTCTTCGTTCTCTGCAGGGAACCAGTTAGAGAAGCAACCCTAGTTCTGTCCCCTTCCTCCAGCATGTGTTGCTGTGGGGGGAACGTTTTTCCCATTTTCTCAAGGAATGGGAGTCAATAACATCGGACTCATGCGTGTTAAGTATTGTGAGAAAAGGTTATGCCCTTCCCTTTCGGGAGTTTCCTTACCTCCATGTCATTTCCTTTGCTCAGAAGAGCATCTTCTGTTGCTTAAACAGGAGGTGCAGTCTTCTGTAAAAAAAGGTGCAGTGGAGTTGGTTCCAGTGCAGGAAAGCAGTCCGGGATGTTATAAAAGGTATTTCCTGGTTCCCAAGAAGGATGGTTGTTTGAGGCCCATCCTGGACCTGAGGATTTTGAACTGGTTCCTCAAACAGGAAAAATTCAAAATGCTGACCCTGGCACAGATGCTTCTTGCGTTGGACAAGGAAGACTGGATGGTGTCTATCAACTTGAAGTATGCGTATTACCACATCCCCATTCTGAAGTCGCACTAGAAGTATCTATGGTTCGTGGTAGGGTCGCAACTCTACTAGTTTGCGGTCCTTCATTTTGGTCTTACTTCTGCTCCTTGAGTCTTCACGAAGGTGATGGCAGTGCATCTCAGAAGGAAGGGAATATCTGTATTCCCTTACCTGGACGATTGGCTGATCAAAGCCAAGTCCCCAAGAATTAGTATGCGCCATTTGCAGGTGACAACCCAGTTGTTGTTCAACCTGGGCTTTACTTTGAACATGTCCAAATCTCACCTGGAGCCTTCTCAGCACCTCTTGTTCATAGGGGCAGTACTGGACACAACATTGAATCAGGTCTATCCTCCTCCCCAAAGGATTCAGGACATACAGGTTTCCAATGTTTCAAAAGGGAGTGGCTGTTCCGGTCCTAAAGGTCCTACACCTGCTTGGTCTGTTCGCTTCCTGCATTCTGTTGGTCACTCGCATGTTGGCACATGAGGGCTCTCCAATGGTGCCTACGCAAGCAGTGGTTTCATCACAATGGGGATCTCGAGGAGTCGATAACGATCTCCAGAGACGCTACAGTGGATCTGCAATGGTGGAGTGTACAGGGCAACCTGTCTCAAGGGAGGCTGTTTTCTCTTCCACCTCGCGTGACAAAAGTCATAATGGATGCTTCCACGCTAGGGTGGGGAACTCATCTGGGGCACTTGGAGATCAAGGGTCTTTGGCCTCCAGTAGAAAAGATGTTTCACATCAATCTGTTGGAGTTGCAGGCGATACGTTTGGCTCTCAAGGCCTTCCACCCGTCCATTTGCAGTCAGTCAATACAAATCTTGACAGACAACAGTCCCGCGATGTGGTATATCAACAAACCGAGATGAGTGGGGTCGTACCTTCTCCGCAGAGAGGCTCCGCAGCTCTGGTCCTGGGATCAGGACCATCGGGTTTGTGTAGTGGCGAACCATTTGGCCGGAGTTCTGAACGCACATGCGGACAGTCTCAGTCTACGCTTTTCGGCTGATCACTAGTGGGGTCTCCATCTGGAGGTAGTTCTTCACATCTTCCAGTTGTGGGGAACACCTCTGATAGACCTGTTTGCCGCTCATGAGAACGCGCACTGCCCGTCATTCTGCAGCCTCCAGTATCCGATGCAGGGGGGCATTGGGAAGCGCGTTTCAGTTGAGCTGGAGCAACAGTCTTCTTTACGACTTCCCCCCCATACCTTTTTGATTCCTCGAATTCTGAGGACGATTCGCCAAGACCGGGACCAAGTCGTATTAATCGCCCCAGATTGGCCAAGAAGAGTGTGGTACATGGACCTCTTTCACCTCTCACTGTTCCCTCCGCTCCATATCCCTCACAGGGAAGACCTCCTCTTGCAGTCGCAGGGGCAGGTTCTACACCCTCCCCTCCACAGCCTGCACGTTCATGCCTGCAGATTAAACAGGGCAATTGGAGTTCTTTTTCTCTCCCCCTGATGTGGTGGATGTTATTTTATCAGCCTGGCAATACTCCACCAAGACTGTTTATACTGGCAGATGGACAAAATTTGTTGATTAGTGTGATGAGAGACACATCGACTCTTTAAAGGCCCATTTGTCTAATGTTTTGAGGTTTTCTCTATCCTTAGCACAACAATTGTGCACTGGGGATATGCCAATTTACACAAGTGGGTAATTAACGTTTGAAAGGAGGGCTAGAACTCTTTGGCTCCCCTCTTTCCCAATATCCATGGTTCCCAATGTGCTAATCAAGAGTAGCCTCCGACATGGTTGAGGCCGTATTGGTTCATAGTGCTACTTCCCCATATTGGAACAAAGTCCTATTCAGCTAAAACAGTTTTTACTATTTGTTAACTCTAACACAAAGGCCAAATACTTACTTTGGATCCGAAGTCCTTAAATTTGTTGGCTTGGCGCCTGAGCGCGATATATATCAAAGCATATGGTTACTGAATGCTTCAATAAATGTGACATACAGGACCCTGTGGAGTGCAGTGAATTTCCTTGCAATATATCATACCAATTTAAGTGGAAAGTATTGTTTATGTTGTCTGGCTAGTAAGTATCCTCCTATATCCTCTCCACCTGATGAGGTGTTATTTTATCTGTTGAGTCTGGCACAAGAAGCCTTTACTCCTGCATCTATGAAAAGTGCATTTATCAGCTATATCATGCTTTTTTTTGGAGATCTTCCAATAAACCATGCCTGTGGTCACATAGAAATGTGAAGCTGTTCTTAAAAATGACTTTTTAGAACGTCTTCCCCAATAAAGCAAAGACTAAAACATTTCTTTCTTGAAATTTGACATTGCTGTTACCCTTGACTTCTCTGAGAAGTGTAATTGATATACAGGCCTTTACCATCAAAGATATATATATATATATATATATATATATATTTATATATATAGTAATAATATAGATACACATGCTATGCACTGCTTCCACCATCTAGTGTTGGGCTCAGTGTTACAAGTTCGTTTTTCTTTGAAGAAGTCTTTTCGGAGTCACAGGATCGAGTGACTCCTCCTCTCGGTCATCCTACGCATGGGCATTGGCTCTGTTTTCTTTCCGCTGTCGGGTTCGGATGTGTTTCCTCTCGCTCCGAGATTTCGAATCGTTAACTTTAGATAACTTTCTTGACTGCCGGTATTGTAGTCGAACCAATAGTATCGTCGAAAGCCAGATTTCGCCCTTCTGGATGTGAGCGCCCAATTTGGGCCTGTTCGGGCCTACCACGTCTTAGCCTGGATCGGACTCTATTTCAATTCTGTCCCCGATGCCACACACAATTTTAATACACAGACCAACACCTCGTATGTAATCTGTTCTCTCTCCCGATCACCGAGAAGAGTATTGTGAAGCCTGTCGATCGTTCCAATCCAAGAAGACCCTACTTGACCTGAGAGCCAGGAGATTGGAAATGGCGTCGAAGAGTATTGCGTATATAGACACCCTCGAGGAAGAACAGGCGCAGGCGGCAGTGTCCATCCAAGAAACTGACTTTGAACAAGACTCAGAGGAAGATACTCATCACTGCCGGTCAGCACGTGAGTACGACTGCCCCTACGCCCACTCCTAAAAGATCATTGAAGGCCTTGGTACACCACTGCCAGAGAGCCATGGTTCGACCTGCAAGAAAATACTCCGCAACTGACCTTCGGGTTCGGTGCCGAAAAAGGCCACACCTACTTCGGTACCAGAGTCTAGCAAATCCACCAAAAGCTCAACTTCTGAGTCGGTGTCCACATGCTTAGGAGTCGAAACCTCGATGTTCTGCCTCGGAGCCGAAACAGGCTGTATTTTCAGGCCTGAAAAAATTGCAAACGTCTGAGCCGAAAAAGTATTCTTACACAGAAGAATAAGGACTTTTGAGCCACCTAAAGCAAAGATCCAAGCCATATGATGAACAGTCCTCTAAATCATCAAAACCATCAGAATACATTTCTGAGGACACTGACATTCAACCTATTCTGGAAATCGTGGATGAACGACAATCAAGGATCCATATCCATAAAGAGACTGGGAGAATCATTACTGCACCCCCTCCACAGACTAATAGGAAGTTGACTTTTCAGGAACATCTCGATACTGCTCCAGCATAGATTTTTTAAACGGAAGGAGAAGCCATTACCTCTGCATACTTATTCCCCACGTTCACCACAACTTTCTTTTTCACCACCATCCATTAGCCCACCACCGTTGCCTTCACCAACTCACTCAGACTTATTCTCAAGGTTATACGGTTGATCTTTGGGATCTGTATGATCCAGATCCCATACCAGCGAATGACCCAGGCCTATATCCTTCAAAACCTTCCCCACCTGAGGATACAACTGCATACATGCATGTCATTTTTAGGGCAGCAGCGTACCACAGGGTACTTATGCACAGTGAGTCTTTGGAAGAGGATTTCCTTTTTAATAACTTATCCTCCACGCACTCATGTTACCAGTGCCTCCCAATGCTACCTGGCATGATTAAACATGCAGATGAGATATTTAGTGAGCCGGTTAAAGCTAGTGTCTTAACACCACGCATTGATGAGAAATATAAGCCTGCACCTACAGACCCTGCTTACATTACCCACCAGGTACCTCCAGACTCAGTGGTTGTCGGTGCCGCCAGAAATAGGGCCAATAGTCAATCATCAGGGGATTCCCCTCCCCCTGACAAAGAAAGTAGGAAATTCGATGCTGCTGGCAAGAGGGTAGCTACAGAAGCAGCTAACCAATGGCGAATTGCAAAATCACAAGCCTTGCTAGCAAGGTATGATAGAGCCCACTGGAACGAGATGCAGGAGCTATTACAACACCTGCCAAAAGAGCATAAAAAAAGGGCTCAATAAATTGTTGAGGAAGGTCAGGCCGTAAGTAACAACCAGATACGGTCTGCCCTTTATGCTGCAGATACAGCACTTAGAAGTGTGAATACTGCTGTCACCATACACAGACAAGCATGGTTACGTTCCTCTGGATTAGTGTCAGAAATACAGCAGGCAGTACTGAATATGCCTTTCGATTTAAAAAAATAAAAAAAATAAAAAACCTGTTTGGTCATGAGGTTGACACCACAATAGAAAAACTCAGGCACTGCTAAAGCAATGGGAGCCTTATATACACAACACCTTACAGAGGCTCCTTTTGTAAGCAGCAATTTAGAGGAGGATTCAAGCCACAATCTACAGAGGCTTCTACCTCCCAGCCTAAACCAGGGCATCCACAGCAGTACCAGAAGGGGGGATTTGGAGGCTCATATAGAGGCCAACAGAGGCAAATTCCAGGCCACAACATCACACACCTCCTATGGGGGCAGACTGCAGCAATTCCACTCCCAGTGGCAAAATATCACCACAGACCAATGGGTACTTTCAATTATCCGCAATGGTTTTTGCCTAGAATTGATTTCTACCCCTCCAAAAATTCCTCCCCGCTATCACAGGTAGTCCCCAGAACACAATGTTCTACTACAATAAGAAGTACAATCGCTACTACTAAAAGAGGCAATAGAATTAGTTCCTAAATTTGAACAAGGTACAGGGGAATACTCACTATACTTCCTCATTCCCAAAGAGGATGGCACTCTCAGACCCATTCTAGATCTCAGAGCACTAAATTTATATATCCTGTCAGAACACTTTCACATGGTAACTCTGCAGGACGTTATTCCACTACTACAAAAACAAGATTACATGACTGCATTAGATCTCAAAGATGTGTGTTTCCATATACCCATCCATCCAAATCACAGAAAATACCTTAGGTTTGTGATAGCAGAAAAACACTACCAATTCAAAGTTCTGCCATTCGGCATAACAGCTCCAAGAGTATTCACAAAATGTCTAGCGTTAGTAGCAGCTTGCCTAAGAAGACAACACATACATGTCTTTACTTATCTAGACGATTGGCTAATAAAATCCAGCAGTTTTATACAATGTCAGCAGCACACTCAATACACAATAGAGACCCTACATACATTAGGGTTCACTCTCCACTACCAAAAAATCCCATCTTCAGCCAGCACAGGTACAACCTTACCTAGGTTCTATTCTCAATACACAAAACGCCTTAGCCTATCCAAATACACAAAGGATACAAGCTTTCCAAAATCTCAATACCCCAAATGCAGTCAAATCAACAGTACACTGTAAGATTTATCATAAACGATTGGGAATGATGGCATCCTGCATAGCAATAGTACCGCTTGTAAGACTAAACATGAGAACACTACAATAGTGCCTCTCACAGCAATGGTCTCAAGTACAGGGTCAGTTGAAAGATCTAATGTTAGACCGCCAAACACACAGGTCCCTTCAATGGTGGAATCTCAGCAACTTAATGAAGTGGTAGTCATTTCAAGGACCTGTGCATCAGACCACATTAACAACAGATGCATCAATGATAGGTTGGGGAGCACATCTCAACAACCTTACCATTCAAGGGGAATGGGATTCAAAACATCTAAATTATCACATAAATCATTTAGAATTATTAGCTGTGTTCCTTGCCCTAAAAGCGTTTCAACCACTTCTCAAACCCAAGACTCTCTTGATACAAACAGACAATATGACGACCTTGTATTACCTAAAGAAACAATGCGGGACACATTCATCTTAACTGTCCCTTCTAGCCCAAACAATATGGAAATGGGCAATTCACAATCACATTCATCTATTAGCAGAATACATCCCAGGAATACACAACCAGCTAGCGGATCTCCTAAGCAGAACTCAACAGATATACGAATGGGAGATTCACTCTCAGGTACTTCATCAGTACGTACTTTCAAAAGTGGGGAACACCAGAAATAGACCTATTCACGACAAGCGAAAATGCAAAATGCCAAAACTTCGCATCCAGACACCCACACCCTCTGTTCAAGGGCAATGCTCTATGGATCAACTGGTCAGGGATATTTGCTTACGCTTTTCCCCCTCTCCCACTACTTCCATTTCTGGTCAACAAACTACATCAGACCTCTCTCACCATGATACTCATAGCCCCCACGTGGGCACGACAACATTGGCACACAACACTCCCAGACCTGTCAGTTGTACCTCACTACAAACTTCCAAACAGGCCGGATTTGCTAACACAAAACAAAGGTCAAATCAGACACCCAAATCCCAGTGCTCACAACTTAGCGATTTGGTTCCTGAAGTCATAGAATTTGGATACTTGCAACTCCCATTAGAATACATGGAAGTTCTCAAACAAGCATGCAAGCCTACAACTAGACAATGCTATGCTAACAAATGGAAACAATTTGTTTATTATTGTCAATCTAAAAATACTGACCCACTTTCAGCATCAATACAAGATATTGTATGCTACTCACTTCATTTACAGAAGTCAAATTTAGCTTTCTCATCTATTAAAATTCATCTTAATGCAATATCAGCATATTTGCAGACCATACAACATACCTCTGTCTTTAGAGTCCCAGTTAACAAATCCTTCATGGAAGGACTAAAACGTATTGTTCAATCTAGAACCCCACCTGTTCCTGCTTGGAATCTGATTATTGTACTCACAAGACTAATGGGCCCACCTTTTGAACCCATGCATTCCTGTGAGATTCAATTTTTAACCTGCAAAGTTGCTTTTCTAGTAGTGATTACTTCGTTAAGAAGAGTTAATGAAATATACACATTTACTTTTGAGGAACCTTTTTTTCCAAGTACACAAACATAAAGTCATACTTAGAACTAATCCAAAATTTCTGCCAAAGGTTTTATCACCATTTCACATAAACCAAACAGTGGAATTGCCAATCTTCTTCCGACGGCCAGATTCAACTGCAGAAAGAGCTCTTCACACTCTTGACCTTAAAAGAGCTCTAATGTATTATGTGGATAGAACAAAAGAATTTAGGAAAACTAAACCACTTTTGGTTGCCTTTCAACAACCACATAGAGGTAATCCTATCTCTAAACAAGGATTAGCTAGATGGATTGTTAAATGTATTCAAACATGTTACATTAAGGCAAAAAGAGAACTTTTAATCACACCTAAAGCTCATTCCACTAGGAAAAAAGGTGCATCTATGGCATTTTTAGGAAACATACCAGTGGCAGACATATGCAAAGCTGCCACATGGTCTACACCACATATATTTACAAAGCATTACTGTGTAGATGTATCTTCAAAGGAACAGGCCAATGTTGGTCAAGCTGTCTTAAGAACATTATTTCAAACCACGCCTACAAGCTAGCCACCGCACTTTGGGGGGAGAGTAACTGCTTTGTAGTCTATACATAGCATGTGTATATGCAGCTACACATGCCATTGAACGGAAAATGTCATTTACCTAGTGTACATCTGTTCTTGGCATGTAGTGCTGCAGATTCACATGCGCCCTCTCTCCTCCCTGGAAGCCTGTAATCATTGCAGTTTTCTTATTTGTACATATGTATATGCATTTACATTTGCATGGACATTTATTTGTACATTTTTTATAAAACATTTATATTCTTATATTCTATCACTCCTTCCTACACCCTTTTGTGGTAAAAAATAAAAAAAATCTAACAACGGAGTCGATGCCCATGCGCAGTATGACCGAGAGGAGTCAATGAATCCAGTGACTCCGAAAAGACTTCTTCGAAGAAAAACAACTTGTAACACTCCAAGCCCAACACTAGATGACGGAAGCAATGGATAGCTTGTGAATCTGCAGCACTACATGCCACAAACAGATGTACACTGGGTAAGTGACATTTTATTTTTATTTTTATATATATATATATATATAATCTATATGTTCGATGGCATGTGTATCTGCAGCTACACATGCCATCGAACATATAGATTATATATATATATATAATCTATATGTTCGATGGCATGTGTAGCTGCAGATACACATGCTTTGCACATCCCGCCATCTAGTGTTGGGCTCGGAGTGTTACAAGTTGTTTTTCTTCGAAGAAGTCTTTTTGAGTCACAAGATCGAGGGACTCCTCCCCTTTTGGCTCCATTGCGCATGGGCGTCGACTCCATCCTAGATTGTTTTCTTTCCGCCATCGGGTTCGGACGTGTTCCTTTTCGCTCTGCGCTTCGGGTCGGAAAGTTAGTGAAAAACTCGGAAAATTCGACGGTATTGTTTGCGGTCGGTATCGGGTTAGTTACAACAGATTGACACCGAATTTTGAAGAGCTCCGGCGGCCCTTTGGGGTTTTCGATTTCCCGGCGGGGCCTGGTCGGCCCGACCACGTGCGTCTTCAAGGCTAATGGAACGGACCCCATTCCGATTCTGCCCCGAATGTCGCAACAAGTATCCTTATACAGATCAGCATTTGGTCTGTAGTGTGTGTTTGTCGCCAGAACACAAAGAGGATACCTAGGAGGCCTGTCGAGCATTTTGGTCCAGAAAAACCTTAAGGGACCGAAGAGCAAGAAGACTACAGATGGCGTTGGTGCCGACAGGACAAAAACACATGGCGGAAGAAGATGAAGCCTTCTCAACCGAGGATTTGGATTCAGAAGAGGTCGATCCTGAACAGACGCCGAAAACCGTGAGTAAGACGTCGATACACAAGGCTCACGTAAAAACCACTAAAGCCCAGGGGACGCCACCGCCAACAGGCCATGGCTTAACCCGAAAAATAGGTGACCAGGCATTGGCACCGAAAAAGGGCATGCATGTGTCGAAGTAATCCGACTCCGGTCGAGATACCGGCACAGAGCAGACTTGACACCGGGTCAAAGCTGACTCGACCCCGAGACACCGGGTCAGAGCAATCTCGGCACCGAGAGAGCGGCACCGAAACAAGTCGGCACCGAGAAATCAGTACGCCGAAGAGCAAGAAAGTGTCGTCGGAACCAAAAGAGGCAGCCAAAAAAGTTTAGATACCGAAACATCCGGCCTTGGAACCGAAAGCAAGTTCCTACACAGAGGAACAAGCCTGTCCTCACAAATGCAGACACATAGATTTGAACAGGAACTGGAGACAATGGAGCCAGACTACACCCAAAGAAGGCTCCACATACAAAAAGAAACAGGGAAGATCAGTACTCTTCCTCCGATTCGAATGAAACGAAAACTTGCCTTCCAAGAGAAAGACAAGCAGCCACAGGCGAAGGTGGCTAAACAAGTAACCCCGCCACCATCTCCACAACGCTCTCCACAACCATCACCGGTAGCCACTCCACCAATGATGCAATCCCCAACTCATACAGGGATGAGTCAGGATGATCCAGACGCGTGGGATCTTTATTATGTGCCAGTGTCAGATAACAGTCCCGACTGTTATCCAGCTAGGCCGTCACCACCAGAAGATAGTACAGCCTACGCACAGGTGGTGTCAAGGGCAGCGGCGTTTCATAATGTCAGCCTGCATGCTGAGGCAGTTGAAGACGACTTTCTATTTAATACACTGTCGTCCACACACAGCCAGTACCAGAGCCTCCCCATGCTACCTGGAATGCTAAAACACTCCAAACAAGTGTTTGAGGAGTCTGTGAAAGGAAGGGCCATTACTCCAAGGGTGGAGAAGAAATATAAACCGCCACCAACAGACCCCGTGTACATCACACAACAGTTAACACCGGACTCTGTGGTAGTTGGGGCAGCTCGCAAGAGAGCGAACTCACACACTTCAGGAGATGCACCACCTCCAGACAAAGAGAGTCGTAAGTTCGACGCGGCAGGGAAAAGGGTGGTGGCACAGGCAGCAAACCAGTGGCGTATTGCCAACTCACAGGCTTTGTTGGCCAGATATGATAGGGCTCATTGGGACGAAATGCAACATTTTATAGAACATTTGCCCAAGGAGTTCCAAAAGAGAGCACAGCAAGTGGTGGAAGAAGGACAGAGTATCTCGAACAATCAGATACGGTCAGCAGTGGATGCGGCAGACACAGCTGCTAGAACTGTAAACACAGCAGTAACAATACAGAGACATGCATGGCTGCGTACATCAGGATTCAAGCCGGAAATACAACAAGCCGTGCTGAATATGCCATTTAACGGACAGCAGTTGTTTGGGCCGGAGGTGGACACTGCTATCGAAAAACTTTAAAAGGATACTGATACGGCTAAAGCCATGGGCCACTCTACTCCCCACAGAGCAGAGGCACATTTCGTAAAACACAGTTTCGAGGGGGGTTTTGAGGACAAAGCACGGAACCCACAACCTCACACCGCGGTACTTTCTCATACCCAAAAAGGACAAAACTCTAAGACCTATATTTGATCTCAGAACATTAAATATCTACATCAAATCAGATCACTTTCACATGGTGACACTGCAGGACGTAATCCCATTGCTCAAACAACAAGACTACATGACAACACTAGACCTAAAGGATGCATACTTCCATATACCGATACATCCTTCACACAGAAAGTACTTAAGGTTTGTATTCCAAGGGGTACATTACCAATTCAAAGTGTTGCCATTCGGGATAACAACTGCGCCAAAAGTGTTTACAAAATGCCTGGCAGTAGTAGCTGCACATATCAGGAGGCAGCAAATACATGTGTTCCCGTACCTGGACGATTGGTTAATCAAAACCAACACGCAAGAACGGTGTTCACAACACACAAAGTACGTCATAGAAACCCTTCACAAACTAGGTTTCTCACTCAACTACAACAAGTCACACCTTCAGACGTATCAATCACAGCAATACTTAGGGGCGACAATCAACACAACAAAAGGGATTGCCACTCCAAGTCCACAAAGGGTACAGGCATTTCACAAGGTAATACAGGCCATGTACCCAAAACAATAGATACAAGTCAAGATGGTGATGAAACTACTAGGCATGATGTCCTCATGTATAGCCATTGTCCCAAATGCAAGATTGCACATGCGGCCCTTACAACAGTGCCTAGCATCACAGTGGTCACAGGCACAGGGTCAACTTCAAGATCTAGTGTTGGTAGACTGCCAAACATACACCTCGCTTCAATGGTGGAACAATATAAATTTAAACCAAGGGTGGCCTTTCCAAGACCCAGTGCCTCAATACGTAATAACGACAGATGCCTCCATGATAGGGTGGGGAGCACACCTCAACCAACACAGCATTCAAGGACAATGGGACACTCAGCAGAGACAGTTTCACATAAATCACTTAGAACTACTGGCAGTATATCTAGCATTGAAAGCATTTCAACCTATAATAAGCCAAAAACACATTCTTGTCAAAACAGACAACATGACAACGATGTATTATCTGAGCAAACAGGGAGGAACACACTCGACACAGTTGTGTCTCCTAGCACAGAGAATATGGCATTGGGCGATTCACAACCACATTCGCCTAATAGCTCAGTTTATTCCAGGGATTCAGAATCAGTTAGCAGACAATCTCTCTCGGGATCACCAACAGATCCACGAATGGGAGATTCACCCCCAAATACTAAACACTTACTTCCAAAGATGGGGAACACCACAAATAGACCTATTTGCAACAAAAGAAAACGCAAAATGCCAAAACTTCGCATCCAGATACCCACAGGATCAGTCTCAGGGCAATGCGTTATGGATGAGTTGGTCAGGGATATTTGCATACGCTTTTCCCCCTCTCCCACTCCTTCCATATCTGGTAAACAAATTGACTCAAAACAAACTCAAACTCATACTAAGAGCACCAACTTGGGCGAGACAACCTTGGTACACAACACTACTAGACCTCTCAGTAGTACCTCATGTCAAACTACCAAACAGACCAGATCTGTTAACTCAACACAAACAACAGATCAGACCCCCAAATCCAGCATCGCTGAATCTAGCAATCTGGCTCCTGAAGTCTTAGAATTCGGACATCTAGACCTCACACAGGAATGTATGGAGGTCATAAAACAAGCTAGGAAACCAACCACAAGACATTGCTATGCAAATAAGTGGAAAAGATTTGTTTATTACTGCCATAATAAACAAATACAACCCTTACACGCATCTGCTAAAGACATCGTCAGATACCTACTGCACTTACAAAAGTCAAAGCTAGCTTTTTCATCCATTAAAATACATCTCACCGCAATTTCAGCTTATCTGCAAATTACGCACTCAACATCACTATTTAGGATCCCAGTCATAAAGGCTTTTATGGAGGGTCTGAAAAGAATTATCCCACCAAGGACGCCACCAGTTCCTTTGTGGAACCTTAACATTGTCTTAACACAGCTCATGGGTCCACCATTTGAACCCATGCACTCAGGTGAGATACAATATTTAACATGGAAAGTAGCATTTCTAATTGCCATCACATCTCTAAGAAGAGTAAGTGAGATACAAGCATTTACCATACAAGAACCCTTTATTCAGATACACAAGCATAAAGTAGTTTTACGAACAAATCCCAAGTTCTTACCAAAAGTCATATCACCGTTCCACTTGAATCAAACAGTAGAACTACCAGTGTTCTTTCCAGAACCAGATTATGTAGCTGAAAGAGCACTATATACATTAGACATCAAAAGAGCGTTAATGTACTATATTGACAGAACAAAACAAATTAGAAAAACAAAACAATTGTTCATTGCTTTCCATAAACCTCATACAGGAAATCCAATATCCAAACAAGGCATTGCCAGATTGATAGTTAAATGCATTCAAACCTGTTATCTCAAAGCAAAAAGAGAACTGCCTATAACACCAAAGGCACACTCAACTAGAAAGAAAGGTGCTACCATGGCCTTTCTAGGAAACATTCCAATAACTGAAATATGTAAGGCAGCCACATGGTCTACGCCTCATACGTTTACCAAGCACTACTGCGTGGATGTGTTAACAGCACAACAAGCCACAGTAGGACAAGCAGTACTACGAACTTTGTTTCAAACAACTCCTACAGGCTGAACCACCGCTTTTGGGGAGATAACTGCTTACTAGTCTATGCAAAGCATGTGTATCTGCAGCTACACATGCCATCAAACAGAAAATGTCACTTACCCAGTGTACATCTGTTCGTGGCATGAGACGCTGCAGATTCACATGTGCCCGCCTGCCTCCCCGGGAGCCTGTAGCCGTTTGAAGTTGATCTTGAACATTTGTAAATTTGTAAATATATCGCTTTAAACCATATTATGTACATACATATTTACTCCATTGAATGGGCACTATTACTATAATACACAACTCCTACCTCACCCTCTGTGGGGGAAAACAATCTAAGATGGAGTCGACGCCCATGCGCAATGGAGCTGAAAGCGGAGGAGTCCCTCGATCTCGTGACTCAAAAAGACTTCTTCGAAGAAAAACAACTTGTAACACTCCGAGCCCAACACTAGATGGCAGGATAATGCACAGCATGTGACTCTGCAGCGTCTCATGCCACGAACAGATGTACACTGGGTAAGTGACATTTTCCTTAATGTTCGATGGCATGTGTAACTGCAGATACACATGCTGTGCATTATCCTGCCATGTAGTATTGGGCTCGGAGTGTTACAAGTTGTTTTTCTTTGAAGAAGTCTTTTCGAGTCACGAAACCGAGGGACTCCTTCCTTTCGGCTCCATTGCGCATGGGCCTTGACTCCATCTTAGATTGTTTTCTTTCCGCCATCGGGTTCGGACGTGTTCCTCTTCGCTCCGTATTTCGATTCGGGAAAGTTAGTTAGTTATCGGAAAATTTGACGGTATTGTTCTCGCTCGGTACCGGTTTAGTGTTAGCACATCGACACCGAAGAAAGAAGCGCTCACGCGGCCCTTCGGGGCTTCCACTCTCCAGCGGGGCCTGGTCGGCCCGACCGCATCCATCTTAAACCTCATGGACCGGACCCCCTTCTGCTTCTGCCCCAACTGCCACGCAAAGTATCCTTATACAGACCAACACTTGGTCTGTAATCTGTGTTTTTCTCCTGAACACAGGGAGGATACTTGCGGGGCCTGTCGGGCATTTCGATCCAAGAAAACACTACGAGATCAAAGAGCCTGAAGACTCCAGATGGCGTGGACACCGGCCGAGCACATCGATGTCGAGGTAGAGGAGAGATTCTCCATTCGAGATTTGCACTCGGACGAGTCTGAAAGTGAGCAGCCGAAGAGGCAGCAACAAACTGTGAGTAAACCAGCCCCGGCAAAGACTCACTCAAAGATAATGAAGGCCAAGGGGATGCCACCGCCAACAGGCCATGGCTTAACCCGAAAACACGGTGACCAAACATCTGCACCGAAAAAGGCCTCCCAGCAGCCGACGACATCCGACTCCGGTCGAGGTACCGGCTCCGACACAACTCTGCACCGAGAGTTCGGCACCCCGAAAGTCAAGAAGGGTTCTTCGAAGCCAAAAAAGACTGTACAAAAAGCTTTGGTGCCGAAACATGCAGCCTCGGAGCCGAAACCAGGCTCCTATGCAGAAGAGCACGGCCTTTCAACACAATTACAAGAGCACAGATTTGAACAAGAACTGGGCATGGGAGAGCCAGACCATACCCAGAGGAGGTTGCACATACAAAAGGACACGGGGAAAATCCAAACTCTTCCTCCAATAAAGATCAAACGCAAGCTCGCGTTCCAGGAAACGGAAATGCAGACAAATGCGAAAGTGGCTAAAGAGAAAACACCACCAAGGTTCTCTCCTCAGCAATCTCCATTACATTCGCCACATCTGTCCCCGGTAGCAACCCCACCAATGATGCAGTCGCCAACACACACTGGGATGACCCAAGATGACCCGGATGCATGGGACTTGTATGATGCACCGGTCTCAGACAAGAGTCCCGATTGCTACCTGGCTAGCCCATCACCACCTGAGGACAGCACTGCATACATGCAGTTGGTTTCAAGGGCAGCTACATTCCATAATGTAGCAGTGCATGCAGAGCCCATAGAGGACGACTTTTTGATCAACACCTTGTCATCTACTCACAGCTCAGACCAAAGCTTGCCAATGCTGCCAGGCATGTCAAAACACGCCAAACAAGTGTTTCAGGACCCAGTAAAAGCCAGAGTCATCACGCCTAGGGTGGAGAAGAAATATAAACCTCCCCCAACTGACCCTGTATATATCACACAACAATTAACTTCTGATTCGGTGGTAGTGGGAGCAGCCCGAAAAAGGGCAAACTCCCAATCCTCAAGAGACGCACCACCGCCCGACAAGGAAAGTCGGAAATTCGATGCAGCAGGCAAGAGGGTGGCAGCACAGGCAGCCAATCCATGGCGGATTGCCAATTCTCAGGCTCTAATGGCTTGATACGACACGGCACATTGGGATGAAATGCAACATCTCATTCAGCACCTTCCCAAAGAGTTCCAGAAACGTGCCCAACAGGTTGTTGAGGAAGGTCAAACTATCTCTAACAACCAAATAAGGTCGGCTACGGACTCAGCAGACCCGGCAGCAAGGACAGTGAACACGGCAGTAACCATTCGTAGGCACGCATGGTTACGGAGCTCCGGATTTAAGCCAGAAATTCAGCAGGCTGTGCTGAATATGCCGTTCAAAGAACAACAATTGTTTGGGCCGGAGGTCGATACGGCAATAGAAAAACTGAAAAAAGACACGGACACGGGCAAAGCCATGGGCACGCTCTACTCCCCACAGAGCAGAGGCACTTTTAGGAAGCCGCACTTTAGAGGGGGGTTTCGTGCCCAAACCACAGAGCCTTCCACCTCACAAGTCAGACCCACATATCAGGGCCAGTATCATAGAGGAGGGTTTCGAGGTCAGTATAGTGGTGGACAGTTCCCTAAAGCAAGAGGGAAATTCAAGAGCCCAAAAACCCCACAAACCGAACAGTGACTTCAATGTCACAAACCCCCACCACGCAACACCAGTGGGGGGAGACTTACTGCATATTACCACAACTGGGAACACATAACTACGGACTCATGGGTCCTAACCATTATCCAACATGGTTATTGCATAGAATTCCTACAATTGACACCAGATGTGCCTCCAAGAGCACACAATATGTTGAAACAACACTTAGATCTGTTACAACTAGAAGTCCAAGCATTGTTACAAAAAGAAGTAATAGAACTACTACCCAACCATCAAAAAGGATCAGGTGTCTACTCCCTGTATTTCCTAATTCCAAAGAAGGACAAAACACTGAGACCCATATTAGACCTCAGAACACTGAATCTTTACATCAAATCAGATCACTTTCACATGGTGACACTTCAAGACGTGATTCCCTTGCTCAAACAGGACTACATGTCAACATTAGATCTCAAGGTTGCTTATTTCCACCTACCCATACATCCTTCCCACAGGAAATACTTAAGGTTTGTAATCCAAGGCGTGCATTACCAATTCAAAGTATTACCATTCGGCATAACAACAGCCCCAAGGGTATTCACAAAATGCCTTGCAGTAGTAGCCGCTCACATCAGGAGACAGCACATGCACGTATTCCCTTACTTAGACGATTGGTTAATAAAAACCAGCACTCAGCAACAGTGTCTTCTACACACACAATACGTCATAGAAACCCTACACAAACTAGGGTTCTCTCTAAACCACCAAAAATCACATCTACAACTGTGCCAAATACAACAATACTTAGGAGCAACAATCAACACACAAAAGGGGATTGCCACTCCAAGTCCACAAAGGGTACAAGCCTTCCAAAATGTAATATTAAACCTGTACCCAAACCAGCGCTATCAAGTGAGGTTTGTAACGAAACTCCTAGGCATGATGTCTTCATACATAGCCATTGTCCCAAACGCAAGACTACACATGCAGCCCTTACAACAGTGCCTAGCATTACAATGGACACAAGCACAGGGTCATCTTCAAGATCTAGTGTTGATAGACCGCCAGACACACTTCTAGCTTCAATGGTGGAATCCTATAAATTTAAACCAAGGGTGGCCATTCCAAGACCCAGTGCCTCAATACGTGATCACAACAGATGCTTCCATGATGGGCTGGGGAGCACACCTTAACCAGCACAGTATACAGGGACAATGGGACGTTCACCGAAAGCAACTGCACTTAAATCATTTAGAACTGTTAGCAATGTTTCTAGCATTGAAAGCATTTCAACCACTAATAGCCCACAAACACATTCTTGTCAAAACAGACAACATGACAACAATGTATTACCTAAACAAACAAAGAGGGACGCACTCATCACAACTGTGTCTCTTGGCACAAAAGATTTGGCATTGGGCGATTCACAATCACATTCGCCTAAAAGCACAGTACATCCCAGGGATTCAAAACCAGTTGGCCGACAATCTCAGTCGAGATCACCAACAAACACACGAATGGGAGATTCATCCCCAGATACTACAAACTTACTTTCTACGCTGGGGAACACCAGAAATAGACCTATTCGCAACAAAAGAAAACGCAGAATGCCAAGACTTTGCGTCCAGGTATCCACACCCTCAGTCCAAGGGCAATGCGTTATGGATGAGTTGGTCAGGGATATTTGCTTACGCTTTTTCCCGTCTCCCACTTCTTCCTTATCTGGTAAACAAATTGAGTCAAAACAAACTCAAACTAATACTAATAGCACCAACCTGGGCTCGCCAACCATGGTACACAACACTACTGGACCTGTCAGTAGTACCTCATATCAAACTACCAAACAGACCAGATCTGTTAACTCAACACAAACAGCAGATCAGACACCCGAATTCAGCATCGCTCAATCTAGCAATCTGGCTCCTGAAGTCTTAGAATTTGGACATTTAGACCTTACACAAGAATGTATGGAAGTCATTAAACAAGCTAGAAAACCTACTACAAGACATTGTTACGCAAACAAATGGAAAATATATGTTTATTACTGCCATAATAATCAAATTCAACCACTACTTGCTTCCGCAAAAAACATTGTAAGCTACTTATTGTAGGAGGCTGGACTGGCTTGTAGTGAGTACCAAGGGGTACTTGCACCTTGCACCAGGCCCAGTTATCCCTTATTAGTGTATAGGGTGTCTAGCAGCTTAGGCTGATAGATAATGGTAGCTTAGCAGAGCAGCTTAGGCTGAACTAGGAGACGTGTGAAGCTACTACAGTACCACTCAGTGTCATATGCACAATATCATAAGAAAACACAATACACAGTTATACTAAAAAATAAAGGTACTTTAGTTTTATGACAATATGCCAAAGTATCTTAGAGTGTACCCTCAGTGAGAGGATAGGAAATATACACAAGATATATATACACAATAGCAAAAATATGCAGTATAGTCTTAGAAAACAGTGCAAACAATGTATAGTTACAATAGGATGCAATGGGGACACATAGGGATAGGGGCAACACAAACCATATACTCCAAAAGTGGAATGCGAACCACGAATGGACCCCAAACCTATGTGACCTTGTAGAGGGTCGCTGGGACTATTAGAAAATAGTGAGAGTTAGAAAAATAACCCTCCCCAAGACCCTGAAAAGTGAGTGCAAAGTGCACTAAAGTTCCCCTAAGGATAAAGAAGTCGTGTTAGAGGAATAATGCAGGAAAGACACAAACCAACAATGCAACAACGATGGATTTCCAATCTAGGGTACCTGTGGAACAAGGGGCCAAGTCCAAAAGTCACAAGCAAGTCGGAGATGGGCAGATGCCCAGGAAATGCCAGCTGTGGGTGCAAAGAAGCTTCTACTGGACAGAAGAAGCTAAGGTTTCTGCAGGAACGAAAAGGGCTAGAGACTTCCCCTTTGGTGAACGGATCCCTCTCGCCGTGGAGAGTCGTGCAGAAGTGTTTTCCCGCCGAAAGAACGCCAACAAGCCTTGCTAGCTGCAAATCGTGCGGTTAGCGTTTTTGGACGCTGCTGTGGCCCAGGAGGGACCAGGATGTCGCAAATTGGACCAGGAGGTAGAGGGGACGTCGAGCAAGACAAGGAGCCCTCTCAGCAGCAGGCAGCACCCGCAGAAGTGCCAGAAACAGGCACTACGAGGATGCGTGAAACGGTGCTCACCCGAAGTCGCACAAAGGAGTCCCACGTCGCCGGAGAACAACTTAGGAGGTCGTGCAATGCAGGTTAGAGTGCCGTGGACCCAGGCTGGACTGTGCACAAAGGATTTCCGCCAGAAGTGCACGGAGGCCGGAGTAGCTGCAGAAGTCGCGATTCCCAGCAATGCAGTCTGGCGTGGGGAGGCAAGGACTTACCTCCACCAAACTTGGACTGAAGAGCCACTGGACTGTGTTAGTCACTTGGACAGAGTTGCTGGATTCAAGGGACCTCGCTCGTCGTGCTGAGAGGAGACCCAGGGTACTGGTGATGCAGTTCTTTGGTGCCTGCGGTTGCAGGGGGACGATTCCGTCGACCCACGGGATATTTCTTCGGTGCTTCTAGTGCAGAGAGGAGGCAGACTACCCCCACAGCATGCACCACCAGGAAAACAGTTGAGAAGGTGGCAGGATCAGCGTTACAGAGTTGCAGTAGTCGTCTTAGCTACTATGTTGCAGTTTTGCAGGCTTCCAGCGCGGTCAGCAGTCGATTCCTTGGCAGAAGGTGAAGAGAGAGATGCAGAGGAACTCGGATGAGCTCTTGCATTCGTTATCTAAGGAATTCCCCAAAGCAGAGACCCTAAATAGCCAGAAAAGAGGGTTTGGCTACTTAGGAGAGAGGATAGGCTAGCAACACCTGAAGGAGCCTATCAGAAGGAGTCTCTGACGTCACCTGCTGGCCCTGGCCACTCAAAGCAGTCCAGTGTGCCAGCAGCACCTCTGTTTCCAAGATGGCAGAGGTCTGGAGCACACTGGAGGAGCTCTGGGCACCTCCCAGGGGAGGTACAGGTCAGGGGAGTGGTCACTCCCCTTTCCTTTGTCCAGTTTCGCGCCAGAGCAGGGCTAAGGGGTCCCTGAACCGGTGTAGACTGGCTTATACAGAAATGGGCACCATGTGTGCCCATGAAAGCATTTCCAGAGGCTGGGGGAGGCTACTCCTCCCCTGCCTTCACACCATTTTCCAAAGGGAGAGGGTGTAACACCCTCTCTCAGAGGAAGTCCTTTGTTCTGCCATCCTGGGCCAGGCCTGGCTGGATCCCAGGAGGGCAGAAGCCTGTCTGAGGGGTTGGCAGCAGCTGCAGTGAAACCCCGGGAAAGGCAGTTTAGCAGTACCAGGGTCTGTGCTACAGACCACTGGGATCATGGGATTGTGCCAACTATGCCAGGATGGTATAGAGGGGGCAATTCCATGATCATAGACATGTTACATGGCCATATTCGGAGTTACCATTGTGAAGCTACATATAGGTAGTGACCTATATGTAGTGCACGCGTGTAATGGTGTCCCCGCACTCACAAAGTCCGGGGAATTGGCCCTGGACAATGTGGGGGCACCTTGGCTAGTGCCAGGGTGCCCTCACACTAAGTAACTTTGCACCTAACCTTTACCAGGTAAAGGTTAGACATATAGGTGACTTATAAGTTAATTAAGTGCAGTGTAAAATGGCTGTGAAATAACGTGGACGTTATTTCACTCAGGCTGCAGTGGCAGGCCTGTGTAAGAATTGTCAGAGCTCCCTATGGGTGGCAAAAGAAATGCTGCAGCCCATAGGGATCTCCTGGAACCCCAATACCCTGGGTACCTCAGTACCATATACTAGGGAATTATAAGGGTGTTCCAGTAAGCCAATGTAAATTGGTAAAATTGGTCACTAGCCTGTTAGTGACAATTTGAAAGAAATGAGAGAGCATAACCACTGAGGTTCTGATTAGCAGAGCCTCAGTGAGACAGTTAGTCATAATACAGGTAACACATTCAGGCACACTTATGAGCACTGGGGCCCTGGCTAGCAGGGTCCCAGTGACACATACAACTAAAACAACATATATACAGTGAAAAATGGGGGTAACATGCCAGGCAAGATGGTACTTTCCTACAGTGGGCCTTTGGCTTTATAAAACATGTGCATTCCCATTATTACCTGATTCTTTGCCATGTAGCTGTTGTGAGGTTATTTTAGCATTTCATACGGGCACGCACTTTAGCTCTGTGACTGAGGCCTATGCCCTTTTATCTAGTTACAGTTCGCTTTTATTCCGTTAATTATTTTAGCAAAGCTTCTTTTTGGTGGTGATTTTTAAAAAAATAATAATAATTTAATCAGTTGTCCTTCCTTGCAGAAACTGTTAATCTTTTCTTTACACAACATTCTCATCCTGTGCTCAACCCAAGGTTGTTCACGATGTTTACCGGGTATTGCCAGTCCAAAGGGAACATTGTCTACCCTACACAGAAAAATACATGGCAGGGCATTTCTTAGAACACCATATGTTATAAAACATCACAATGCTAGCAACATCTTTGAGGGGGACTTTTCTACCAGCTTGCCAACTTATGCTGTATGTTGTCTGTGGGAGGACTTTCAGCAGACTAACACACCTCTTCTCTACCTCAGCACAGGCATGGAGGTTGAGCTTCCTTCCCTGGGCCAGAAGGGTGGATTAGGGCTACCACTGTTACTTGCTCTCATGTAGAAACTTAGTAGTGTAAGTAGGAAGCCTAGGCACACTATTATGACATAATGGTGGGACTCTTCTTGTGTTCCATTCTTTTGGTCACGGCTGTCATAACACTGCGTTATCCTTATTATCACAATTCATCTCTTTCTAGAAAGAACGCAGTTGCTTCAATAAAACCTATGAAACCAAGATCCTGCTTCTGGTTTGTCCTTACATATATGAAAATGGTCTGAGTGAAAGGGATGAGATTTGCTCCACCACGACTTCCCTAAGGAGTTGGAGTGACATGCGATAGGCTGCCACAAATTACTTCAACCTTTGGTACTTGTTAGTTGTGGCTAGCTAACTGGAAAGGGTTTGGCCAACGGCTATCACATGGTGTCGGATCAGACTCAGTCCCCCATGTTCGGTGGTGCTGCCTCTCAAAATCCAGCAGTCTTGTTACCAAAACGGGAGTCTGACATAACTTAAACATTCCAGCCTCCTCATGCAATCTTAATGAAATTGTGTAACGTTTCCTAACTGTATATCCCCCTAGAAATGGCTCCTCCTATTTACTCGTCTAGATCTTCATAATGAACTCATTAAAATTAAATGCCTCACATTGGAGTAGGTGTGTGTTTTTGACAATTGTCCTCCAGTCATGGTAACTTGTGCATACTTTTATTCAGAGCAGTGCAGCTGACTGACATTCATTTACTAGTATTTTTGTTCAGCGATACAGTGCCCACTGCCTATTATGAGCTATATTAAACTGCAAATTAAATTATCTAAAGTTCAGACTAGAGGAACTATCACTTTAGCCACTGGACTTGATGAGCATCTCCAAATGCTATTTACTTTAAACGAAAGCCATGTCATGCCAACTGACAATTGTTTTATGCACTTGTTTGGTAGGTTCTTCCGTTCTTCCATCTCTAAACAATATAATTCTGGGTTGATTGCATGTATCCCATTGCCATGACAAATTAACTCTAGTTTAACCTAGTGTCCACTTAACTGGGTGTGAAGGCATTATCTATGGTCAAATGACTGATTTTAAGCAGTCTGGTGACGTGGTATGTTGGTCACAAGTTTGAAACATGGCAAAATAAGACTTTAATCCTTTAAGGGAAAACTGAGAACCATTAATCTTGGTAAATAAAACATTTTATTTACATCGCTTAGACCCAGCAAAATCTGTACCTTTTTAGCACCATATAAAAACAGTTTAATATAAATACTGCTCCTTACCTTTATACCACTGGTGATAAGTTCATTCTAAACCTGAAGTTTGATGCACAGTGTTTACTGTCCTAATTGTCCACACTTTGATGCTAGACTTGAATTAGTAAGGGCAACCTTTCTTAAATGTTTTAGTTTACCTATGTGTGCTTACTTTTTTAATTCTCTTTGTACTATTTGTACTTTTAAGTTCTTGCCCTTTTCTTTGTGGAAATACTCCTTGCCATTCTAGTGTGGAGATAATTCATGAACTTAATGGATTACAGAAAGTAATTTACAGTTTTCAAATTTGCCCTCATGTTTTCACTATTCAAAAGTGAATCGCTATTGCTCTCTTGATAGTCAGGTGTCTGTTAACTAGCTCCTATGCTCCAAGTTTTACTTAAATGGCTAACATGAAGCAAAGCATGTTGGGCACCACCTGACTGTTAGCCTTGTATAGGTAAGGGCCACATTACTCCTTCAGCATCTTACTCGATTTTTGTGACTGCTTTCTTTTTCTATGTTGTTAAGTTGTTCCAGCCACTTATGGACCAACGAAATAAACACAAAACGACATTGGCTGTTGTATGGACCCATGATTATCTATTCAGTCTAAATTACTTGTTCTTCAAATGTTGAATAATTCACTTGAAAAAGAATGCCATAAGCAGTACTGCAGATAAAATGCAATTGAACCTGTTTTTTTTCCCCATTATGGTAAAACATCTGTTTTTGAAGATAACAAAAGTGAAGTATGTGGATAAGATACACATTGGCAACTTTGAGATCGACGCCTGGTACTTTTCACCATTCCCTGAGGACTATGGAAAGCAGCCCAAGCTGTGGATTTGCGAGTACTGCTTGAAGTACATGAAGTTTGAAAAAAGCTACAGGTATCATCTGGTAAGTCATGAGAGAGGAAAGCAGTGTGTTGTTACGTGGCCACCTTTTTGGGTAAGATTCTTTCGATTTGTAGAAAGAGTTTAAAAAAAAAAAATGCACCTGTGGTGTTTCACAGTGAAGTTATCTGTTGTGCTTGTTTCTAGTTGCTGGATGTCCTTTGTGTTAAATTACCAGCCAGCCTACATTTGACTGGTAATCAGATTACTGACCTATCAGCAGCACCACTAAACCTCCTTCCCTGTGGATGAGAATGAGCCAGCATATAAAGAGATCCCCCCATGATTGATTGCCTTTCCCCAATTTCGTTCATCCCTCTCCTTACAGACATGGTTTCATTATGTGCTGGAAGAACTTTCGTCACATAGAACTTAAGCCCTGAAGAAAGGCTCTCATTGAGCTACAGGTCCATAATTCAATTGTGATTAAGCCCTCTGACAAAGGTGGTGGTATTGTTTTTCAGGGCGTTTAGCGATATAACGCAGAAATCCATAAACCGTATGAAAGTGCAACTCATTATATTGAGCTCAACTACAATGCACTTACTGAGATTAAAAAAAAGATACATGCTTCTACTTAAGATGCCAAGGAGCGAGTTTCCTTGAGTAACCAGACATAGCACTTCCTTAAAAAGACCCCTAGAACCGCAGTATCGTATACTACATAAGAATGTGTCTAAACCCCAGGGTAGACCTATAATCTGTGTGATCTTACCTGAGCAAATTTGTACATACATCGTATTTTTATTTATTCCGTTCATTCTAGCTTTTCTAATTTGTATCCATGACAATGACTTGTCAGAGACAATTCTCATGATCCGCTTGATCGAAGACTTAAGATTTGATTTGTTTATGCAACTATTTATTGCCATCGAGACCATCGCTATATTTCAGTATACAACATGAATAGTATTGCTGTCATTTAACAGGCCTTAAACACCATAATGCGTCAGCCCATTTTCTTTATAGTTTCTTTGTATTGCATTCTCTGTTAACTGATTTCTGCAAATGTTGTGAATCTGATGCAATGGGAAAAAAATATACTCTCGTTGAATTAAATGCATACTTTCATGGAATAAGACCTTTGGAGGAGGTATTTTGACTGTCTTTTTGGTTTGGTCTAACACTTTTAAAGACTTATAAAGCATTTCCATACTTTACTCAAAACTTAGTTGTCATTTAAGAGGCCCTAGAAAAGCCTACTTTTTAGTCAGTTTCTAAGAATTTGCCAGAATTATAAACTGCAAAAAAATCTTTATTCAGAAGCACAGCTCCTGCATAACAAATTGCAAGACAGAGGCTGTACACATGGGTTGGCATGGCAGTCAATGGGCATGGTATTGCTTTATGGAGAAACGGCTGGTACCAAATGTATAAAGGGCAGGAAAACTCACCCAATCTGCTTGTGTTCTCAGACTCACTTGCTAATTAGAGACACCACCATGTACCACTAGGTCTTATGTGTATACACATTGCACAGTGACTCTCGGGTATGGCAGTTATACATTTCTCCAGTGTTGCGGGAGAGGGAGTAAACAAAAGGCAATGTAATGAAGACGTAAGTAATTGAATCAGATTCGAATGCAGTGTGAAAATTGCAGGCCAAAGGAGATCACAAAATAGTAACTTGCACATGGGTCCCACTCCTCCTTCCTTTTCAAACTTCAAATATTTCGTTTTTAATCTGCAATCAAGGTTATGGACTAGCAGCTTTAATTTAACAGCAAGGGAAAATGTAGTTCTATAATAATCCAATAGTGAAAGAAAAAAAACCATGCAGCCAGATGATACGAGAGTAGCAGGAGTTGCTTTTCTCTAGCATTGGATCATGCACAGATTCACATGGTTGAGCCATTACCCGATGTCAGGCTCTGCATCCATGTTAACATTATGTGAAACAGTAAATAATGATTCTTCTTTGTCAAATCCTCGCTGATGGTCATAAATGTGGAATATTCCAGTCTGCTTGCAGAGATCACGGAACCCTTTTCTTCATCGATGTAGAATTGCTAGACTCCAGTTGGAGGTGGACATGTTAAGGTTTAATAAAACAAGATGTCATATCCATTTATGCAATAGCCAATTTGTTGTCCTAGAAAGACTGCATTTCAGAATCGAGCTGAAAATTGTGTCCCATTAGAAGGTATACCCTTAAATCTGTGCGTTACAGGTAAGGTGTTTCCTGGCTTAAGAATTCTTAAAGTTTTTTTTTTTTTTTTTTTTAAACGTTCCTTTAAGGAGCCAACATTTCCCATCTCTCAGGAACACTTGAAACACTTCAAGATTTATTAACCTGTATTTAAAAAAAAAAAATCTTTCCGCTGAGTAAATGTTTTAATACCTTCACTCAATGACATTCACATGTGAGATGCTTTTCCCTTTTACATCGTTTTCTGAGGGAGTACTATTTAAAATTCATTCACTTTTAGTGAAGTGCCTCTTGTGGGAGAAGAAATGCTGTCCAAGACCCAGAGTGTGTGGATTTGGCTTATTGGCCTTCCTCACATTCTGTCACTGAATGTGAATTTTGTTGGGAAAATAACAGAGTGTCTTGAAAGAACAAGGAAAGTTGCCTGAAAGTATGGCTAGAAGCCATCAGAGCATAAGGAAGAGACAACGGAAGCATGCCAGAGAAGGGGCCTTTCTGTACTGAGCCTTTACACTCTCCAGAAAAGGTCTCCCGGAGAGGAAGATCCAAGAAGAGATGTCAGACATCACCGTTTCAGACATTCCAATGAAGACTAGTTGTTGTTGAAGCAAACCCCTGCACCTACATGCTAAGCCAACTAACATCACATACTCTTCTGTCAATGTTCACTCCTGCGAGCTAGTCATCATCAAGATATACAGTGCCGAAACACCATTGAGATCTATAAGAGCACCGTCTAAGCCCCTGATGTCCAACACGGTGGCTGAGCCATTGGAGTGGGTCTTCTAGGCACTCTTACTCTGATGGCTTTTCATGCGCTCCCTCTGGCTCCTATACTTTTCAAAGCTGATCTCACCCTTGTCTGCCAAGATAAAGAAAATGACCATTCCAACAGAAGAACATTTGCCCATCTGGAGTTCTCATTGACTTACCATGGGTCAAAGAGGCACTACCATATCACCAATTTAGGAAGATGTCAACTTTTCCTGACCGCCATCATTGCCAGTGATTTATTCAGATTAGCTAATGACTGCAGCTTCCAGGAAACCTAAGAACCAATCTTGTTCTTCTGTGCCACGAAGAGTAATTCTATAAATGTGAACTTTTGCACATAGACTTCACCAGCGGCCTCTCTTTTGTGAACTCAACTGTGGGTGACATTTCACGAAATCCATTGAGGACTAACAACATTGAATATAGAAATAAAAGTACCCCTATCAATTAGTTCTGTAATAATGGAAACAATACACCCAAGAGCCATCCCAAGACCACCCCTTCCATTAATTCCTGTCTTTGCAGAAGTGGCCGAAGAAATTTTCTTGTCAACAGCAACAATCAAAAAGGCTGTTAAAATTAAAAATATATATGAGCTATTGGAACAAGACAGTCCATGCATGCGGCAAGAGCCTAATCTCTGGTGTCTGAGAAAAGCACCTTCATCTGTTCCAGAAAAATCTGCTCTGCCAGCCAGGTAAAAACAAAAAACATGTATGCTGCAGGGTGGAAAGTTTGTGGATGTGCAGCAACTGCCTTTCCATGCCGCCTGCTCGTTTGGCCCTGCTGCATCGGGTGTCCCCAGGGGACTTAGCAGTGCTAGAAGCTTTTAAACTACAGTTCATGGCTGCTGGTCTTTCGACATAGCTGTCGTTGGGCCCTGGCTGCTGTGGCAACATCGCCTGCACTGGTTCTGGGAAAGCCCAGCCTGGCCTTGCCGAGGGTGAGGCCGCAGGGTGAGACTTGGCCTGTGGGCCCATTCCTGGGAACTGGGGTCGATTACCTTCCCTCCCATCCTCGTCCATCCTGCTTTCTTGGTTTCCCTGCTGGTGGCCCCCTCTGAATTGGCCTGTGGGCCCATCACTGAATGCTGGTGAGCAGGGGGGAGGTTCTGCCCGCCCCATCCTGCTTTCTTGGTTTCCGTGCTGGCCATCCCCCGCTCTCTGAACGAGCCTGTAGTTTCGGCCAGCCTGACAAGGACCCTCACAGCATCAGTGCAGAGTGGTGTGGGTTTGAGCAGCCCACTTGGACTGGTGTAGCCTCCCTGTGGTCTTTTGGCCCTGCTGATGAGAAGCCTCTGAATTCCTGCTCTTGCCTGAGAGCCTGCCGTCTACAATCCTGCATTCTTACATTACTGATTTGTTACTTTGCTGTTTGCTACCTTTGGTGCCTTTTTTTCTCCTTGTATTCTGTCTTGTAGCTGGTGTGGGGCATAGCTTGTTATCCTTCGTGCCCGCCCTACGGACATTGTATTCCTTGTACTTCCTTGTATTTCATTGTACTCCCTGCACCAGACCTCCTTTTTCCTTACTGCTCGGACGTTTTGTTGTTCCCTGGTGCCTGGTCCCCATGTCCCCTGCCTGACTGCTGCTCCTTTTCACTGAGGGGCCCTCTTCCCGTCATCCTGTATCCTCCCACTGGCTGTCCCACCCTACTGTCCTGCCCTTTACTAGCGGGACCCCGGGTGACAGTTGCAGGCACTGGGTACCACTTGGGGGTTTTGGGGACCTGATCGATATCTTGTCCACGTGGTGCCCTTACTTCCTACTCCCTCCCCGTCCCCCCGCAACCCCTGTCTAAGCAGATTTTACGGCTCCTCTGCTGGCCTGCTTTGTTTTCCCTCCAGCTCGCAGCCTCCCTTGATTAGTGCGCTCCCAGGTTTGGACCCACGGTTTAAGGTTTCCATTGAGGCACCAGACTCACTCTTCACCGGTTGATCCATGTTCCTTTCCCCTCCATCTGTTTCCCCGGACCTCTGTTTGGGCATCTTCTTCTGCCATTCCACCCCTCTGAGTCAGCCACCCTCCCCTCACCTCACTTTCCTCCCCTCTGCCTTATCCCTCGTTACAGGCCCCAATTGTTTTTCTCCTTTTGTCTCTTCTGTCCAGTTTTTCTCTTCTCTCCAGTTTTTCTCACCCGTCTGTTCTTTTCCCCTCGTTCTTCTCTGCTTCCCACTGTTTCCTGCCCCTTTTCTCCGCCTTTTAATTCCCACCATGCTGGCCATGGCTGAGATATGTCACCCCACACCGCTGCACCCCACCTCCTGGAATATAGATGGCCCTATAGTATGTTATAAAGCACAGAAAGTATTAGTGTACAGCCAACCCAAGCTTGTAGATATGGCCCAGCTCTAGCACATCTGTTCGGAGAAGGCAGAGAAGCTCTGGCGAGACTGGTTGGGATGGATGATTCAAAGCATCAGGCGGCTACCCTCCTCCACCAACTGGTCCAGGCAGCCTCAGAAATGCGGCATGGCGATCCTCCTCCTGAAATCCTTGCTCTTCGCATTGCTCAGGACTTGTACTGACCCGGACGGTCGGTATGCCTTCATCAAGCTTTGGCTTTGCAGTAGGACGCTTTGTGTGAGGTCTGGGTATGCACCGAAGGGGCCCAAGTTCCATTTGTTCCTACAGCTCACTCATCTCCTCACAGAAATGAATGCCACTCTTTGGCTCGTGGGGGAACAGGGGACTGGAATCTGGCCTGTGATGCAGTCTTGGACCGCACTGGCTCGCTCGAGGCAACAGCGTGGACCGGGTTATCCTTGAGGACATCACCACGGACCATGGTCTTGTCGATGACTGGTGCCTTTTGCAAGATCTAGATTAGGAGTATCCCTTTCTCTTGCCAGTGCATAGTACCCAATCCTGCCTGGATTACTTATTGGTTTCTCAGCCTGTGGTTGCCTTGTCATGGGAGGTCCGGATTCTTGCTTTTGCCCACTCCCTTGACCTCCTCTCCGTGGATTTGGGGCTAACCAGCCCGAGCTGCAAGACATTGCACCTTAATATCTCCCATTATCAGTCTTCCCTGGGTAAAGCTCAGCTCCAGCCCCACGTTACTACTTACCTGAAGCTCAGTCGGGTGTCTGTCTCTTCACTGAGCACTTTCTCGGCAGCTGCCAAAGGACCACCTGGGCCCAACTGATGAGGTATGAAACCCTTGCCAACAGAGCGCTTAACGACAGAGGGCCTTGGAGACAGACAATGGGTCTCACCTGCCTTTACACTGCAACTCCCTTGGCGCTGCCTAGAAAAGGCCTGTATGGACCTTAATGCGCTTTATACCTCCAAGGCAGAGTGTGTGCTGAAGGGCCACCATTATGAGCAGGGGGAGAAGGAGGGAAGGCTGCTAGTGATGCATCTGTTCTAACAGGAGGCGGCGCTAGCCATCAGATCTGCTGCGGTTGGCATCCTCAGCCGACGGTAGAACATAGCAAATGAGTTCACGACTTACTACTGGTACTTGTATACACCAGAGGTTGCAGGAGAGCCTGCCAGGTTCGGTGCCTTTTTTGACAGTGTGAGTCTCCCGTCGCTCAATGGGATGGGTGGGTAGTTTCTCTGAGGGTCAGGATGGCTTCCCGGCAGGGTTTTACAAATGGATGAAGAAGGAAGTGGTGGACTCCCTCCATGAGGCCTTTCGGGAGACAGAGCATACAAGATCATGCTGCCTCATTTGGAATAAGGCCCTATTCACGATGCTCTCCAAGGCGGTGTAGGATCATCAGGGACTTGGCGGGGGTTCTGGCAGCACGTCTCTGGGTGGTGATCATAACACTTATCCATCACTCCTAGGTGTTTTTTTTTATTTTTTTAAAGGCACTCATGTAACAATCTGCTCACACTGGTCCAGGCATTGTTCTCTGCTAAGGACATGACCGAGGCGGCCCTTGCCTTTTCTCTGAACACTGAGAACATGTTTGCTGTGATTGAGTGGGGCTACCTCTTTGCAACGCTTCGGAGGTTCATCCTCATTGAGGACTTTATAGCTGCGGTCCAGTGGGTGTGCAACTCCCCCACCACCCAGGTCAATTGCAAGGGTGTTCCTCTTGGACTCTTCCCTGGTCTGCTGGGGCAGTGTTGTCCAACCTTTTTATCGCCGCGGACCGGTAAATGTTTGATAATTTTTCCGTGGCCCGCTTGTCCCATTGTGTGACAAGCGGGCCACGGAAAAATTATCAAACATTTACCGCCCGCCACAGTGGGGTGGCCCGGTGCCGATTGATCCACGGACCGGCACCGGTCCGCGGCCCGGGGGTTGGGGAACACTGTACTGGGGTACCCGTCAAGGCTCCCAGTTATCGCCCCTTCTCTCCCTCCTGGCAGTAGTCGCATGGAGTCCCTGGCCTGGGCCCTCTACTAGTCTCCACTGTTAGTGGGCATCTCCACCCCTCTGGGGTGGGGTGGAGGGGGAGAGAATCTTGACTCTTATCTCTATGCGTATGACGTTTTACTCCTGCTCTTGGACTATAGGGTGAATTTGGGCAAGAGTGAAGCCCTGACGATTTCACAAGCGTCCACCAATATAGATGTATCCACTTACTGCTTTCATTGAAGCCTTTGCATCTCAAATACCTATGGATTTACATCAATCAGCATCTGGACCGCATGGTGGCAGACAAACCTTGACCCGCTTCTTGGCCACACAAGACTGGACTACACCTGTCCCACCTGGGTCTCTCGCTGTGGGGCTGGGTGCAGGCTGTCAAGACAGTGACCCTGCCACGATTCACCTATGTTTTGGGAAAGCTTCCCTTGCTCTCATGCTTCTGTTGCTCCCGTGGTTGGTGGATATTGTCATCAGGTCCTTCGTCTGGGGTCGTCCTGCCCCAGGCTGGCCTGTAGCCGGGCTTATAGCCCATTGTTTGTGTGGTGAAATTGCCTCCCCTCCATTAAGCATTATGTCCTGGCATTGCATCTGGCACAACTCACCTATATGCTCCCACAGAACTTTCACTCCCCACTGTGGGTCACGATTGAGCACAATCTCCTGAAGTGCTCTAGTGGGTTGTATTCCTCGTCGGATGCCTCTGCCACCGGCTCGGGTGCCCCTGATGCTCCAGGCCATGGCCAAATCCTGGTTCCATGCACACTGACTTTTCTGAGAAGATGCTCGCCTAAATGAGCAGGTGCCCTTGCGGGGCAGTGCCAGCCTTCGCATCGGTGGTTTGAGTGTCCTGCTGGGGAGTGTGGCATGCAGTGGGGGTTCCTATCCCTCCATTGTGTATTTTGCCAGCGAGCCCTCAAGCCCTTTGGGGTACTGTGGAGGGAGGCCTCCCACCCAGTCAGTAGTTGCAGTACCTCCAGCTGCGTCACTGTCTCGCTCGCCGCTTGGGCCACAGGCCCTGGACCCTTTCACCCTCCCAAGTAGTCTTATCCCCAAAGGCGTGGGGGCACTTCTGGGGGATGGGTGGGGTCGGGGTCCAGCTTTTACAGCTTCCTGACAAGACGTATATGTTCCTTACTCCTGCTATACAGTTTGCGCAGCAAATGGCAGGCTTGCTTCCAGGTGGAGTATGAGCTGGAGGAATGGGCAGATCTCCCAGTGGCTGTGGGCAGCAGTGCCAGGAAAGCCCGGCTGAAGTTCTGTCTTTTTAAATCGTTCAATGACTGGTACTGGACTCCGGTGAAGCTACAGACAGCACAACTGATACCCCACTCCGACAACTGATGCTGCAATGATATCCTCTGCGACCTGGTTCATGTCCTTTGTGACTGACCCACTGTCTGTCCCTTCAGGAATGCAGTTTGTGCCATGCTGAGCGAGTGAGGTTCTGGCAATCCCACTGCCGCTGGCTCAACCCTTGATTCAACTCCGTGATTTTGCAGATTCTCCCACCTTTGTCTCGTTGCTGTTGCTCCATACAGCATTGGCGACAGCTAAGAACCGCTTCCTCTGGCATTGCCACTCAACAACCCCACCCCACTCCGCCTTCCGCATGATGAACGGCTCTCGACCATGTAACAGACAGCCTCATACGAGTTAGTCATTTATATCTCACAAGATAATGTGGAAGCCTTCCTCCGCACCTGGGCACTTTTCTTACAAGGTGATGGTCCTGAGCGCCTCACAATTGGTGCAGCGGGGGACCTGTTGGGGTTCCCCAAGGTCTGGCTCTGCATCTGTGGGCTGCTTCTTGGGCCACTGCTGCTGTCGCGTTCCTGTCACCCCTTCTGCGCCCCTTCTGGTCTCTTTGTGTGCTTTCATCCCCATCAGCCCCCCTCCCTTTTTAACCTCCTCTTGCTTTTCTTCACTCCCCTGTTTACTCACTCCTTTCCCCTCACCCGATTCTTTCCTTTTCTCTCTTCCTTGTTCCTTTCTTCTTTCCTCTTCTTTCACCCCTGCCCTTTGTAGGTCTATGGGACCTCTTCCTTTCCTTTTCCCTGCTCCTCGCACCTTTTCTTCTCCTCCCTCCCCCTGAGACTTCTTCTTCCCGCCCCTGTTTCCCTTGGCCCTCAGTTTGCCGGCTTGTCATTGGTGTACAGACTGGTGTATCCTGTTAGTGTTTTTTCCCATTAAATCCGAATAAACATTTGTGAAACAAAAAAAAAAAAGAATGTTGGATTGGAAGAAAAAAGTACATTTTATAAGTCTCAATACTGACACCCTGACAACAGGTACCAACGGAGATAGGGGGCTCAGCCCCCTAAATGGTGCTACTTCCAACAGGCTCGAGGGCAACAGCAGCCTGCTTACCATTGTTGGCCAAGAAAAGGAAGAGGACAATAGCAGAACAAGCCTTCCTCTTCGGGAAATCAATATTCCAGACAAAGCAACGAGGCTGTAACTTACACCCCTCTGTTGCCCACTTCTGTGGGAGGATGAGTCTCTGAACATCTTCCTCGGTGGAAGTCAGTAACCTCAAACAGATAGGTTCTATGTATAATTCAGTATGGCTAAAGAATTTATTTCAAACCACCTCATCCTACCATTCCTGTAGGAAGCTGGCCTGGTGTGTGGTGGGTACCTATGGTACGTACATCTTATACAAGGTCCAGTGTTCTCCTAATTGCCAAGTGTAGGCAGTGTCTAGAAGCCAAGCTCTCTAGAGATAGCTGTGGTTGAGAGCCAAAGCTTAGCTAGGAGACATGCTAAGCTCTTGCAATACCATTGTAGTCACACATCACTTACACACATGAAAGAAAACACTCAGTATTATGAAAATAAAGGGTCTTTGTTAAAGTAACACAGAACCAAAAACACTAGATAGGCAATACCCCAGCAGGAGGTAAGTAAGCACACTAAATATGTACACTAGTAGTCAGAAATAGGCATAAATAACAATAGAAACCAGTGCAATAACAATAAACAATAGTGACCCTAGGGAGAGCCCAAACTATATACTAAAAAATAGAATGCGAAGGCAGGACCCGCACCCAGGTAAGTGGAATCTGTAGAGGGGAGCTGGAGGAACTAGGAACCCCAAAAGGTAAGTACCACAGTGTCTCCCAGCGACCAGGAAGAAAGTAGTAAGTTACAGGTGTTTCCCCAAACCACCAAATGGACTGAAAAGAAGAATGCACCACCCAGACAAGACTGCAAGAAACCAGCGGTGGATCCTGAAGAAGGAAGACCTGAAAAAGAAGGGGACCAAGTCCAGAACTTGTGTAAGTTTTCAGTGGTGGCAGGAGCCACTACCCACCAGTCTGTGGTTGCAGCAGTTGGTTGACGGTAGGACGAAGAAGGTCAGCAATGCAGCCCTTGATTTGGTGTAGGGTTCCTGGAGGGTGCAGTCGACGTCCTACGCCAGATAGAAGATTCCAGTCCGTCGGTGGCGCGGAAAAGCCACCAACAAGCCTGGGTAAAGGCAAGAGTCGTGGTAGACGAAAAGTGGAACTGCTGGGGACCAGCAAGGTTCAAGGGGATTCAACCTACAGAGGGGAGTCCCAGGGGACCCTCAACAATGCAGAGAGCCCACAGAAAAAGCGGCATCCCCACAGAGGACCCACTGGGAGAGGACCCATGAGTTGCAGAGGAGCACACACAGGACAACTGAAGAAGGGTTCCACGCCACAGGAGAAGTGCACAGAGGGCTGTGCTTTGCAGGAAAGAGTGCTGGGGCTACAAAGAGCCTGTGAAGATACCTTAGAGGAGATGCCAACAAGCCTTGGTAGCTGCAAGAAATGCAGTGTACAGGGGTACTGTCCTGTGTGGGAAGACAAAGGCTTACCTTCACCCAGGCTGGACAGCTGGCAGAGAGGACCAAGGGGACCACTCCAGACCACCACCCGTGATGGAGGATCCACGCAGCTCAGGATAAGGAGATCCACGTAGCCGGTCGTTGGTGCCTGCTAATGCAGGGGAGTGACTCCTTCACCCCAAGGGAGATTCCTTCTTCCTTCTGATGCAGACTGAGACTTGCCGCCCTCGGAGGATGCACAGCTGGGGAAATGTTGCAGAAGCTGGTAGGTGCCGGAGAAACAATGTTGCAGGGAGATATATTTGTTGGAGCTGCAGACTGTAGGTTTCTGCAGAGGAGTTCTGCTGGAATCTTGCAAGTCTAATCTGAGGACCCACCCAAGAGAGAGACACTAAATAGCCCTGGATTGGGGGGGGGGGGGGGGGGGGGTGGTGACCACCTACCAGGAAGGGGCTCTGATGTCACCTGCCTGACCTGGCCACTCAGATGATTCCAGTGGTCTCTGCCCACCTTGGATCCAAGATGGCAGAATCAAGGGACCCTCTGGAGGAGCTCTGGGCACCACCCCTGGGGTGGTGATGGGCAGGGGAGTGGTCACTTCCCTTTCCATTGTCCAGACTGGAGGTCTCTGAACCGGTGCAGACTGGTTTATGCAAGGAGTGCACCAAATGTGCCCTTCAAAGCATACCAGTTGCTTTGGGAGGCTACCCCTTTCAAGCCATGTAACACCTATTTCCAAATGGAGAGGGTGTTGCCTCCCTCTCCCAAAGGAAATCTTTTGTTCTGCCTTCCTGGGCTTGAGCTGTTCAAGCAGCAGGAGGGTAGAAACCTGTCTGAGGGGTGACAGCAGCTTGGGCTGCACGGAAAGCCCCAGAAAGCTGGTAGGAGCAAATGCTGAGTGTCCTCCAAGGAGCCTCCAGAGTCCATGGAATCATACTTCCAATACTGGCAACAGTATTGAGGTATGGTTCCGACATGTTTGATATCAAACATGCCCAGGTTTGGAGTTAGCATTATGTAGCTGGACATAGGTATTGACCTATGTCCAGTACAGACGTAAAATAGTGTCCCCGCACTCACAAAAACCATGGAGATGGAGTTTGTGGGGGGCACATCTGCTCATGCATGGGTGCCCTTCCACACCGGTACCTGCATCCTGCCATCTGGGCTAGGCGGGCCTACAATAGGGGTGACTTGCAGTGACCTGTTGCAGTGGTCTGTAATGAAAAGAGTGTTTACACCGTTTCACGAAGGCTGCAATGGCAGGCCTGCAGATACACTTTGCATGGTCTCCCCATGAGTGGCATCATACATGCTGCAGCCCATGTAGGATCCCTGGTGTCCCAATGCCCTGGGTACAATATACTAGGGACTTATAAGGGGGCACCAGTATGTAAAATGTGGGGTGTTTGTTGTCCAAGCAACCAAGTTTAAAGGGAGAGGGCATAGTCACTAGGGTCCTGGTTAGCAGGATCCCAGTGAACACAGTCGAAACATACTGATAACGGGCAAAAAGTGGAGGTAACCATGCCAGGAAGAAGATATTTTCCTACAATTCCTTCAAAACCTGAGCCAAAATACCAATTGTCAGCTAATCTATTGTACAAAAGCAAGCAATCTAACCGGTTTCTCTGTCTCTGAGGAAAAGGCACCCATTTCTTATATTTTTTGGATCAGATCTGGACCAAATGTAAGCCAGTAAGTACAGTAAACGGCGCAACTTAAGGATACTTGCCTTGCAACAAATCTAGCCACAGATATTGAAGGATTGGTTGTGTTTGGACGCCGTACAAGACACCTGTTTTCGTACCCCAGTGGCGAAGACCTAGAAAATCCTCAATATTTGTAGTTGGCAAGGCACACTATCAATGAGATTTTTTCCTTTTTGGTAGAAATCAGCCCCCCAGATGACATTTTCAAAATACATGGCAGCACAACCTTGCAGGGAAAGTATTTGCACCTGTTTTTTACCTTGAAGCTTTGTTAATAAAAGCACATTCAGTACAATAAGTCCATCAAGATTTCAACACAACAACCAGAGTTTTATATTTCCTGTGTTGTAATATCAGACTGGTGAAGTCTGTGTTGGCACCATTGCAAATAAGATTTTCTGGGGGACAAATCTAAACACCAAAAAGAGAAGTGCCTCTTTGGAAGGTACAGTGTCTAACTCCTTTTCCTGAGGACACCTCTTCCCACAGCATGGCATATTTCATCCATGGTTGTGGGTCAGTGGCTTCATTCATTTAGGTAACCAGTATGCACCTCCACATGGGACCACTGCAACAATTCATGGAGGATCATTGGTCCCAGAGGAAAGACCGTTGGGAGGACAAGATGTTAGTATCCACCCACAACAAAGAATCTGATGGTTGTGCAAACATGTTAAATACCGTGCAAGGAACAGTTTAATCAGAATCTACCTTTGTAAACTAACGTTATTGATTCCTCTCTTAAATGTTGGGGAGTATATCTACACAAGGTATCAGTTCAACAACTGTGGTCAGAAAAACCAGTGCTATAACATCAATGTCCTGGAATTAATGGCAGTTCTTTTAGCCCTAAAAGCGTTTCTTCAATCTATAACATCGGTTGGGCAGCTGATTCAGACAAGCAACATGACCACAATGTACTGTGTTCAACAAACCAGGGAACACCAAATTCAGGATTCCATCACCGGAAGCACAATAGATTTAGTACTGGCTCCTAGCGGAGAGCCTGTTTGTCCAAGCAATCAATACCCTTCCCAACTCTTCAGAATTGCCAGGCAAAGGTGCTACTAGATATTTAATTGACCACCACATATGGGAACTAGTCAACAATGTTTTGCAAGATATTTTTCTGGAATTGGGCTCTCCTGGCAGAGATATGTTTGCAGTGAGGCAAAATGTATAAACTTTGCCTCAACGCTGTGGGAACCAAGATCCATGGACAGGATGAATCGGTCCAACATATGTTACTATACCTTTTACACTGCTACCCTTGATCCCATCAGTTTTGATGAAACTGAAATGATCCAGAGCCATGATGATTCCTCTTGCTACGGAGAGGCCTAGATGGTGGTGGTTTCCAGAGCTGCTTCTCACATCATTGAATCTCCACTACAAGCTACTTTGCAGACCCAGTCTCATAATGAGAATGCAAGGAAAGATAATTCATCCCATCTCCGTCATGGAGGTTGGCAGCATGGATCCTTTGGTCATCCAATATAGCCACCTAAATTCACCTCAGTACTGCATGAACATTCTCAAGGAAGCAGAACTTACTTCTACAAGAAGTTCCTATGCTTTCAAATGGAAGAGCTTCCTAATTTGGTGTTTTCAAAATAATTATCACCTAATTAACCTTCAGATGATGTTATATCATATCTTCTACATTTGGCAAAACTGAACTTCCAGTTTTCGTCAAAATCCTGGAAGGTTTCATGAAAAATTCCCTCCTGAACTGCAGCTTTCTTCCTCATTGGGACTTAATGTAGTGCTTTCCAAAGGTATGGCTCCTCCATGTCTTAGAGCTTTTGCAGAAGATGACATTGCAGGACCTTTGCTGTAAAGTTAACTTGCAGTACACAGTTTCCACCACAACAGAGTAGTCCAGAGGACACATCCAGTTGTTTTTACCCAAAGTAGCCTCTGAATTTTATTTAAACCAAGCATTTTTTTTCTCTGCTGTGGAGCTGCCCTTACACCGTCTAGACGTTTTAGGATTTTTTAAGTTCTAAGGCTTTTTACTTAGAACAAACTACAGACATCTAATCATCATTTGTCACTTGCGGAACTCCTTCATCCAGGAACTGACTGCTGGAAACAAACTATAGGTAGGTGGCTCATTTTCTGCTTAGCCTTGTTACTAATAACAAATGTCTTCTTGGTAATCCGCAAGCACGCTGAACAAAAGGTAAGGCGGCCTCAGCTACATGGTTAAGAAATTATCACATAGGTTCCATACATAAGGCAGCCACATGAGTCTGTTCACATGTTCACTAAATATTACTGTTTAGATGAAGATGCCAGAATTGACACCTTAACTGTGCATGCAGCGTTAAAGACCCATTTTGTTCCTCATTGACCTGCTTCAGCAAGTACTGCTGTCTCCATCTTTGCTGTTGATTGACCTCTGTTTCGGAGGGATTCTGTTCCATGATTAAGACCATTGGAAAGGATGCTATGATGCTAAAGGAAATGTTACTTTTGTCGCATGTGTGGCGGTTGATACACATGCATAACATACTTCTGCCATCTAGTGTTGGGTTTGGACATTGCAGCTTGTTTTTCTTTGAAAAGAATTGTAGTTACAGGATGTACTGTGCCTCCTCTCTTAGTCCACAGTGCACACCAAACAGATTCCATGCTAGATTGTTTTTTGCCTTTGAGTTCCGACTTGTTCAGCAAAGGTTCTAAGAGCGATGCGATCTTCGCAGCTTTTTGGACCTACTGGATCCACGCTTGGAGAGAGAAGACTCTGTTAGCAGCCACCAGTCTGCCGGTGTTTATTCGGCGTCTCTTCCAGGTGACAAACTGCTCGACCTTCTGTCCCTTCCACAGAGAGTGCGCCGACTCATTTGAGATCCCTTTGGTTGTGGCCAAGCTCACCTGTGAAAAGGAGTACTGGAAGGGGATGATGGAAAAGCGCACACTTCCAATTCTGTCCTGAGTGCAATTCAAAATAGCCTTAGTTGGACCAGTATGTCATTTGCAACCTTTCTCTCTCCCCCAGCCTCAAGGTTTCCGCATAGGTCTGCCTTGCTGCTGCTGCAAAACTACCCAAAGGTATCGAAAGGAACAGTGCTGAACATACACAAAGATGCAGTGATAGCCTTCCTCAGAGACCCTGTGCAGGAAAGAAATTAACAGACAGCCGCCAATCTACCGCAGCCAACAGGCTCCCGCTGACACTGGAAGAAGGTATTGGAGCTAACAAGGCTAACCAGCTCTCCCCCCCCCTGCCAAATTGACTTATCGCCTTTTCTGTTGGCTTGCTTGTTGGTTTCTTTATAGAGTTTATATAATCCTTGGTATATGAAGTTGGCATACGTGGAGTTGGAATATGTAATAGGCTGTTTCTTGTCTCCCTGAAAGTGACTATCAGGGGAAGGTGACAGCAGGTGAGCTTGAATTTAGCTCCTCATTTTCCCCTTTCCTAAGTTTTCCTTCTGGCTTACTAACATCTCTAAGTAGTATAACAAATATGACTACTAGGGGGAACTCTCACAAGTAGGTTTTGTCATTATATTGTAGTTGGGTTAATTTAGTATGTTTTCTGGTGTTAGTTTAGTCTTTGGTGGCCATTTGTTCTTCACCACAAGATGCATGTACACTCATATATGGTGCATGAACAAATATTTTTTATGGTAGAAGACAACAAAATAAATATCACTTAGGTGCCTTCTACAACCACACTGGGTTTGTGATGCAGTTGATAATTCTGAACTTGGATTGAGCATTTAGTGACATTTTGATTTTTTTTCTTCATTGATTCATTTATAGATTGGCTTTAATGGACGAGACCTCTCTGTATGTAAATTTTAACTAGTGACAGTGAATATATTTGTGCCCTGAAGAAGGTGTGTGACCAGTTGGTCACTCTACACTGAAACGTACATCGGCACAGTTGTTGGTGAGCCTTGATACTCCTTGATGTGGAATCAGATGTAAAAAGAATTCTGATGGATACAACTACCTGTGGATTCCTCACCTTATGAATTCTCCCAATGCGCCAGCATCCAACGGAAAATCTTCTTCCCAGCTCTCCACGTCGACTAGGACATCACAATTGCATGGCACCACGCAACTCTGTCTGACGTCACCGTGCCAATAAGAGGTCCTCGCCGGCGTGCTGACGTCAGTTCCCTTTTTTCCATGCCTTCGACGCTAACGGTTTTCTCCTAGCTCTTGCTACTGTTGAAGGTGTTCCATCTTGATACTGGTTACAATCTTGTTTCTGGTTACAATGTCTCCTCCTGGGAAGTCTGGATTTAAGCCTTGTCGAGACTGCAGGGGTCGCATGTCGGTTACCAACCCTCATGATGATGATTGCCTTTGGTGTTTAAGCTCTGAGCATGACGTCGAGGAGTGTATATCCTGCCAGAGCATAAATCCAAAGGCGCTGAAGGAGAGAGAGAGGCCAAACTCTTTTTGCCTAAGGTGAAGAAAGGACATAAGAGCCGTCATAGATCGTCTTCTCACACTTTGTCGAAAAAGCGTAAGAAGCGGCGTCACGACTCTCGGCGTAGTTTGGCTCGGAGCCGTTCAAGGTCCAGGTCTCCATCTAGACGGCGACGTGGGAGGTTAGTCCTACTGTGACTCCACTGCCTCAAAGCCCTCAGGCTTCTCTGGCGCCGTCGGTCTTCGAAGTGGTCGCGCCTCCAGAGAGTCCTCGCTTTTCACCTGTGGTGCAGGATTCGGATGCTCCACCAGCGCAAATGCTGCATGGAGACCAGCGGTATCCTGCCTTCCCGGCTCCGGGAGCGGATCTGGCGGCATTTTTAAATGCCATGTTTAGTATGTTTAATGCTATGGCCCCTGCTGGTGCACCGGCTGGTCCCATGGGTCCTTCAGCATTTACGTTGGGCTCCCTGGCTCCTTACAGGGCAGCGCCTTTTATGCCCTTTTATCCGGCTGAGGGTGCCGGTTCGGCGCGGATGATGTCACCTCAAAGAAAGACCTGCGGCGCCGATGACATCAACTTATCAGTTGATGCCGATGACGGAGCCTCAGGTTACCCTGGCGCCGATGGGATCCGCTCCAGCGCCAGATGGCTCTGGATTAGACTATAATCAGCCTTCGTTTCCTGGTCCGTGTCTTTGTTCTGAAGCCGGTGTCATCGACGTCGGCTAATTCTAGGTCAACCCCAAGGTTAGAGGCCAGGCTGAAGTCACGCAGAAAAGCTTTAAGGCTTTTGGAGGAGCAGGAGTGCCTAAGGCAGCTGCTGGAGGAATGGGAGATTGTGGAGCCCTTGGGGGAATATCAAGGACTTGATATAGCCCAGTGGGCTAGACACTTCCCGGAATGGGACCTTTCTTCTCCAGGGGAGTTTACGGAGGAAGTGGCCTCTTTCCATACTGTGGTCAGGAAGGCAGCAATTGTTTGGGATCTTCTGTTGACTGCTGTGGAGGTCAAAACTAATATTCTAACTCAGGTCCTACATCCTTCTTCAGCTTCAGCAAAACCATTGCTCCCATTTAATGATGCTCTTACGGAGCCTATCTTGGAGGTATGGAGGAAGCCTGTGTCGTCCCCAGCTGTCAACAGATATGTGGCAAGGAGGTATAGGGTGGCTCCTGGAGATCCAGGATTTTTGTCAAAACATCCTACCCCGGAGAGTCTAGTTGTTCAAGCCTCATGTTCCACACGGTCTGCACCAGGCTCTTTCCCTGTAATTCCGTCGGACAGGGAGTCCAAGAGGATGGAGCAGTCAGCAAATTTTTTTGCAGCGCAATCGCGCTTTTTTTTTTTCTTCCATTTAATGAGGCTAGAAAAGTCCGGTTGGGAGTTTATACCTGCTAATAGCTCAAACTCAGAGTTCTGTTTCAGAGCAGTGACCTACTACTGTATCGTTCCACTTTGGTTTCTTTAGCTGTTGCTGTGATTGACTATTTTTAACATTTCTGTGGTGCTCCCTTTTAGGATGGGAGCTGCCTGCATGTTATTGCAGCATTTCGTTCGTTCCCACCTCCTCCCATGTCGCTGACATTTGTTTTGGATTTATTCCAGGGCTGTCCTCCACCCTGCTCCTAAATTAAGCTGATCGTACCGAATAAAGGGCTCTTAAAATAAGTTAATGTTACTCAATAAAAACACCATATACCCTCACATTGCAGAAAGTCTCTTTCTCTCCAGGGCCACTCCATGCCAGCACTCATGACATCGCACACAGGGCATTGCTTATCTTTATTTGGGGCCATAAATCTTCTTCATTCTGCTCTGCTAACTTCATTAGAGCTGTTATTTTTTTTTTTTTCTTGTGGGCGCTGTGGTCAAAAGATGACATGTTCAAAATGTGCGAAACCTATTGCTTTGCAATTGCTTGTTTTTATATACTGATTGTTCCCCCTTGGGCAGGCTCACTGTTTCTGCTCAGCTATGGGAGGAAAGTTATAAGCTAGGTGGTGCTATCTCCTATATCCCGTGTAAAGGGAATGATGTAAAAACATGTAGATGCAAGTAACGGTTTAGGTAATTACTAGTAGTGTTTGAGGGAGCAAGATGCAAGGATGTTGAAACCCTCTAGCGTTCCCTGTGTACAAGAAAATCGTCTGACTTAATTCCCAGGAAATGAACAAATTCCCTTATCTACTGTGAACAGGTGGGGATCTATAAAGCTTTTTAAGTGTGAAAGCATTAAACCTTTCCAGGACAGAAGTGGTTGCCAAGTATGTTTGTCTGTTATAAGTAAAGCCACAGCTTTTTGATAAGAACGGAACCCCAGGACAGTAACCTCCAGTATCTCAGCGTCGCTATTTATCGCTATCACATTGTTTTCCACACCTTGTTTCAATGACCATCCTCCACATCTGCTGGCTAGTCAAAATGATTTCCTGTAGGCTCACCTCAATTTGAGTCATGGGGGCAGTCATCTAACAAACCAGGTCAAACTATGCTCTGATTATTAAGCGTTCATACACAGACAACTAATCGCCACAACCTGCCTTCCGTCCGTAGTGTTGAATTTAATATCAGATTTGTTGTTCTGGTTACTCGCTACCCTTAATGAAATATTTGTAAAGAACGGTGTAGCAAACAAATTGCTCATTTGATGATGAGTGGCACAACATTTGAGAAGGCTCACATTACTTATTTTGCACCATTTCTGCTTACTTGTAAACCGTAGTGATGCCAATGGTATTTGTCCTTATTTTGTAGAAAATACTTGCTTCTGATTTTAATACTTACATTTAAACTCTGATGTGGATTTAAAAATACTAGCACATGGTGTTTCCATTTCAAATAAAGTTCCAGCACTCCTTAGATTAATGCCTATTTTAAAGTATGTATTAATTGACTATGTTCTATTACGGCCCCAAATTAATATTTCATTCTAGTAGAAGGATCAAAGCAAATCTGTTATCTTGGCCTCCCTCTGCCATACCAATTGAGTCCTCATATCTCACACACAAGTAATTGCTTGATTCTATAATTAGAGTGTTGAGACTTAACACATCTTTGTAAACAAAAAATACACCCAAAAAGCGCCCTACGAAACGTCCTTGATTGACACACACACAGCACTTACAGAACGACTAGAAAAACACTAGTAATAGTAAGCATCGGGATTACCAGAAAATGTATTTCTAGCTTGCCAAGGTTGAACCAAGTCCCGGTGCCTACTAAGATGTTTTAGCCGTCTCGCTCAACCTATCTCCCACCTTGATGTCAGCACAATGGTTCCAACCCACCCCCTTCTGCCCATAACAGTGAAGCACATAATCAGTAATCCAAGAATGTAGCGGAGTATCAAGGAATCAGTGTGCATTACATATTTTTTCTTTTCCTCCCAACCCATCAAGTGTGATAATCTGCCTCTGTTAAACATCCAGTCCGTTAAAAAAGACATAAAAGTTCCCAGTTGTTTTTCTAAGATGAATAAATACATTGCTTCAGAGCTTTTTGGGGAATTTGATGTCCCATTTAAATGCTGGTGTACAGTACAAATTAATGTATCAAATGGGTAGCTGCCTTGGCTGTCACTATGTACACCATCAGCTGTGTAGTTATTTTTAGTGTGTAATCACTCGCAAGCTTTAAATCACACATCCCACCATTCAGTCTATTTTTAAGCTCTCTTGTTTTTCACCTGGGAGTAATTTGCATTTTAAGATCCTTGTTCGAAAAAATATTCCAGTAGGCCTACTAGCCCTTTAGTTATATGCAGGGCCTCTGGAATTATGTGGCAGAAAGGACCAAAATATGCCGCAGGGTTGACCAATTAATGTGGCAAAAGTCCAGTTCTAAAGTTACAATGCCAGTAGCTCTTACTCCAGTAAATGTGAGACCTATTGCATTGCAAATGCTTGTTCTTTATTTTTTTATCTTTTTGTTTGGGACTTGGCTGAGTCAGTGTCCCATATTGGCTGCCAACACTTCTTGGTTGAAGATTTGGCAGCCAATCAGATCTTTGTACGAATTCGGGAGTATTCGCAAATTATTTGCGCACTTACATGTACAAATTTGGATTGCCTTCAAAATCTCAAGCTACTGAACAGATTACTCTAAATAACAAAGCGTGATTTTTGGATCATGACTTACCTTCCTGCCAAATTTGTTATAATCTGTTCAGTGGTTCAGGCTGCAGTTGTGTCTAAAATTTCTATGGGAATTAACATGGGAAATGCACTGTTCAATGGCATGTGTGGCTGTAGATACACATGCTCTGCATACTCTTGCTCTCTAGTGTTGGGTCCGGATGTGTGCAAGTTGTTTTTCTTTGAAGCAGTTTCTCGAGTCACAAGGTAATCTGACTCCTCCTCTCGGTGATATTGCGCATGGGCATCAACTCCATTGTTATTGTTTTCTTTCCGCTATTGGGTTCGGATGTGTTCTTTGGTGCTGCGGTTCGAGATTGCTTTCGGGCTCCCTTTGACCCATTGTTAACCTCTATACCACTCGGTATTGTTTTTGTTTACATCTCATTCCTACCCTTCAAAAACAGAAGAAACTCGTCACCCGTCGGTTCAGCGTTCTCTACTCACAGCCTTTTTCATCTCTTCGGATTTGACCTACAATGTGCTGCTAATGGAACGGGCTTTATTTTGGTTCTGTCTCTACTGCCAAGCGAAATACCCTCGCACTGACCGCCATCCAGTGTGCCACCTTCGGCTGTCTCCCAACCACAACGAGAAGAACTGTGAAGCCTGTCATTATTTCCGGTTGAAGAAAAAATTGTGGGATTGTCTGGTGCGTCGGAAAGAAATGCAGCACAAAGACCTGGAAGAGACACCAGGCATCTTTGGTCATCACATTATCAAGCAAGAGGAAGAACTGCACAAGGCCTGGGCAGCAGAAGAGGCTTTTTCCATGCCGGACTCTGAATCTGACTCAGAAATACAGTTTGGCATGCAGATGCAAGATCTTTCTTCAGTACAGCAGTGAGAGTACCCATGCCCCTGTCCATCCTACTAAGACATTTGGTTCCGACTGAAATTATGGCTCCCGGGCCACCACTTCTTACAGACCATGGCAGGTACCGTTCACTTTTTTTCTACCACTCGGGCATGCCAGTATCTGCCCATGTTGAAAGGGATGCCCCGCCACACAGATGATAGCTTTAAAAATCCAGTGCGCACACATGTTATTACGCCAAGAGCGGATACAAAATGCAAAGCTGCGCCCTCAGCCCCTCCTTGCATCAAGGGGCAACTCCCTCAAGACTCGCTGGTAGTATCTAATGCCCACAAGAGGGTTAATTCTCCAACATCAGCAGATGCCCCTCCACCTGATATGGAGTCTAAACTCATAGATGTATCAGAGAAAAGGGGGGCAGTACAGGCAGTCAGCCATTGGTGATTTGCCAACACACAAGAGCTGTTGGCAAGGCACGACAGAGCCCATTGGGTTGAAAAGGAGAAACTCCTCCGACAGCTGAGGAGTACAAGAAAAAAGGCCTCCAAACTGTCAGAGTAAGCTAGTCTTGAACAATCCCATTGGATGCGCTGTTAATGCGACGGACACAGCTGCCAGGGGTATAAATACAAGCATACTGTTGGGTAGACACACCTGGTTATGCATATGTGGCTTTATGCCAGAGCAACAGCAGTAGATGTTGAATGCCCCTTTCGAGTAACAACTCTTTGGTCCGCGAGTGAATCAAACTTTAGAAAAAATGAGAAAAGATACAGGAGTTGCCAAATCAATGGGGGCACATCAGAATCCCACTCCTTGTGGCACCTTTCGGCTTCCCACACACAAACAGTCCACCAAAACAACATCATCAGATGCCTTTACCCCCTCCTATAGGCAACAGCGTCAAACCTCGCCTTAAAGGGGATATTATTGAAGCACATATTGGGGAAACAATTCAAATAGTAGTGGAAAGGGTGCCTCCAGTCGCGCCACACCCACTACCTCCAAACAGGGACTCTCTTGTCATTCCCTCTGACCATGGAACACCTGTCGGGGATGAGTACAGCATTTGTCCCCCACTTGGAAAACCATAACAGACCAGATGTTGCTGGACATTCTCCAACATGGTTATTGTCTGGAGCTCATCAAAACCCCTCCAAACCGCCCATCATGTAAGCCCAAACTTTCTACAGAACATTTGCATTTTCTAAAACTAGAAAAACAGGCTCTCCTTCACAAAGGAGCCATAGAGCCTGTCTCTCTTAAACAGCAAGGTACAGAAGTATACTCCCATTACTTTCTTTTTCCCAAAAAAGACTGATCACCTTGGCCTTTTTTGAGACTTCAGGCTGCTAAAGCGCTACATGTTTTCGGAACTCTTTCATGCGGTAAGTCTTCAGAATGTGATTCCTCTGCTACAACAGGGCTACTTTATATCTGCACTGGACTTAAAGGACGCTTACTTTTACATCCCAATCCATCCAGCTCATCAATAAAACCTAAGCTTCATTATATGGGTAAAACATTATCAGTTCTAAGTGCTCCCATTCGGAATCACTACTGCACCTCGTATTCACCAAATGCCTGGTGGTAGTCGCAGCACATCTACACACAGAGCATTCATGTTTTCCCATATGTTGACGACTGGTTCGTCAAAGCCAGTACACTTCCATTATGCCTCCAACACACTCAGACCATTCTACACCTTTATCAACTGGGGTTTACAATCAACATACAAAAGTCACACCGTCAACCTTCACAGATTGAGCTGTATCTATGGGCTATCCTCAGCACACAGCTATGGTTAGGCTATCCAAATGCAATCAGGATTCAGAACATCACAACCCTGCTGCAACAGGTTCATTCCAATCAACATATAAGTCAGAACAGTTCAGAGACTTTTAGGCATGAGTGCATCTTGGATTGAAATATTAGCACATGTAAGACTGCACGTGGCCACTGCAGGATTGTCTGGTGAGTCAATGGTCTCAGTCACAGGGTCAGTTTCAAGATTTAGTGTTGGTAAACAGACATACATCACTCTTCAGTGGTGGAATACGCAATCTTTCAAAGTGGTGGCCATTCCTCGGCCCTGTTCCCCCCCCCCCCCAGGTCATTCCTACAGATCCCGTCCCCAACAGGATGATGTGCTCACTTACAGAACCTCACAACCCAGGGACTCGAACTCTAAACATCAAGTTCTACATATAAGCTACCTAGAACTTCAAGCCATTTAGCTGCTTACTCTTTTCCACCACTCCCTCTTCTTCCCTTTGTGGTTTGGAAGCTCAGGCTCACTTCGCTCACCCTCATTCTAGTAGCTCCCACTTGGGACTATTAACTTGAGCTCTCAGTAATGCTCTAGGACAGTGGTCTCCAAACTTTTTAATGCCCCCACCCCCCCTCCCCCACCCCCCAGTTGAAAAATAAAAAGCATCCGTGGCTTTCTTGGGCAATATACCAATAGCTGGAATGTGTGAGGCTGCTACATGGTCATCGCTACACACTTTCACTAAACATTACTATGTGGATATATTAGCAAGCCAACAAGCAAATGTGGGCAGGCAGTGCTATGCACTCTTTTTCAAACCACTGCAACACCCAAAGGTTAGCCACTGCTTTCTGGAGGGCACTGCTTTACATTCTGTGCAGAGCATGTGTATCTTCAGCCACACATGCCATCAAACGGATTATGTTACTTACCTTGTAAGCATCTGTTCATGGCATGTAGTGCTGTAGATTCACATGCGCCTGCTCTCCTCCCTGGACACCTGTGGTCATCGCAGTATATTTTTATACTTTCATATGCATGGACATCTCTTTGCTAACACTTACTCACACTCCATTCTCACCTGACTGCGGGAAAACAATCTAACAATGGAATCGATGCCCATGCACTTTATCACAGAGAGGAGTCCTCCCATTATCTCATGACTGAAGAAACATCTTAGAAGAAAAACAACTTGCACACACCCTGACCCAACAGTAGATGGCAGGAGTATACAGAGCATGTGAATCTACAGCACTATGGTGGTCATTACAACCCTGGCGGTCGGTGTTAAAGCGGCGGTAAGACCGCCAACGGGCCGGTTGTAAAAATTTTGCAATTATGAACGTGGTGGAAACTGCCAACAAAGATAGCCACTTTAACACTCCGACCGTCATGTCGGTACAAACAACGCGGCGGTCACCGCCAACAGACAGTCGGAGGACAAAGTACCGCCCACAGTATCACAACAGGACAATCCGCCACATTTTCCGGGGCGGATTCAACGTGGATAAAAACACGGCGGAAACAGGATTTCGAAGGGAAAACGCTCACCTCTACACACCCCACGAGGAACGAGGACACCATGGACCCGCAACTCCAAATTCTCCCTGCGATTATCTTCCTGCTCCTCTACCAGGAGCATGAACGCCGGCGGCGAAGACCACAGTGAGTACTGCACCTATGACACAGGGGAGGGGGGAGGGAAAAAACAGGGGGACACACACCCACTACAACACACAGACTAATACAGCATGATACATCACAGTTACACCCCCAACCCCCCTGGAAGAATGCAAAGACAGTAGAAAATGAGTGTAACCATTGTAATATATTAAAATCAAGTAGGCAAAAATATATATATACACCATGTACAAAATATATACGAAGCATAGTAGTCCAGGTAGTGCTCCAATTAAGTCCGTGGAACACTGGGCCCGCACGGTATGGGCGAGGCCCACACAAGATCCCTGACCATGACGGAGAGAACACTGCAGGGGCATCAGATAGCAATAAAACAGGCACCTCAGGGGGAGGGAAAGTGGGAGGCACCTCAGCCGGTTGAGTGCATGACGACAAATCCACGAGGGGGCCACATGCCCACTGTTCAATCCTGGGGAGTGTAAAGCCACAGTCTCTCGTGGATAACAGTCTCCACTGGTTCTGGAGGGGGCATGGTGCCCAATGTGCTTCATCCTGCTAAGGACAGAGGTAGTGGATGGATCTCTCCACTGGTTCTGGAGGAGGCATGGTGCCCAAAGTGCTTCATCCTGCTAAGGACAGAGGTAGTGGATGGATCTCTCCACTGGTTCTGGCGGAGGCTTGGTGCCCAGAGTGCTTCATCCTGCTAAGGACAGAGGTAGTGGATGGATCTCTCCACTGGTTCTGGAGGGGGCATGGTGCCCAGAGTGCTTCATTCTGCCCGTGACGGACTCAGTAGCATCAGTGCTCTTGGCGCTCATGGGCCAGCGGTGCTTGAGGCAGCGGTGCCCTGTCCAGCGGTGCTTGAGGCGGCGGTGCCCTGTCCAGCGGTGCTTGAGGCGGCGGTGCCCTGTCCAGCGGTGCTTGAGGCGGCGGTGCCCTGTCCAGCGGTGCTTGAGGCGGCGGTGCCCTGTTCAGCGGTGCTTGGAGCGGCGGTCTCCTTTGCAGTGACTCAGCTGCTGGCGGTCCTTCATGGCCCAGCGGGGCTTTTGCTGGCGGTACTCTCTGTCCCAGCGGGGCTTTTGCTGGCGGTCCTCTGTCCCAGCGGGGCTTATTCTGGCGGTCCTCTCTGTCCTAGCGGGGCTTATTCTGGCGGTCCTTCATGGCCCAGCGGGGCTTGTGCTGGCGGTTCTCTCTGTCCCAGCGGGGCTTTTGCCTGTGGTCCTTCATGGCCCAGCAGGGCTTTTGCCTGCAGTCCTTCATGGCCTAGCGGGGCTTGTGCTGGCAGTCCTTCATGGTCCAGCGGGGCTTGTGTTGGCGGTCCTCTCTGTCCCAGCGGGGCTTGTGTTGGCGGTCCTCTCTGTCCCAGCGGGGCTTGTGTTGGCGGTCCTCTCTGTCCCAGCGGGGCTTGTGTTGGCGGTCCTCTCTGTCCCAGCGGGGCTTGTGTTGGCGGTCCTTCATGGCCCAGCGGGGCTTGTGCTGGCGGTCCTCTCTGTCCCAGCGGGGCTGGTGCTGGCAATCCTCTCTGTCCCAGCGGGGCTGGTGCTGGCGGCCCTCTCTGTCACAGCTGGGCTGGTGCTGGCCTTGGCCTCCTGGGCAGCTGGGCTGGTGCTGGCCTTGGCCTCCTGGGCAGCTGGGCTGGTGCTGGCCTTGGCCTCCTGGGCAGCTTGGCTGGTGCTGGCGGTGGCCTCCTGGGCAGCTGGGCTGGTGCTGGCAATGGCCTCCTGGGCAGCTGGGCTGGTGCTGGCAATGACCTCCTGGGCAGCTGGGCTGGTGCTGGCGGTGGCCTCCTGGGCAGCAGGGCTGGTGGCGGTGGCCTCCTGGACAGCGGGGATGATGGCGGTCTTCTCCGCTGTGCTGCTCTCCCCAGACTTGCTGACTTTCTTGCGCCCCTTCCCCACCTTGGAAGGTGTTGCAGCTGACTCCAAACTCCCACCTGTACCCCTGGGAGTGGCTTTGGTGGCTAGAGTCTTCCCCCGGGCACTGGCCAACTTCTGATGCTTCACAGGTTCGGGCGGGGGGGCGCTGTCTGTGCTGTGGCTCCATGCCACACTGGCTGCCCTGGTGGCCGGTGCACTCCAGATTCCAGTGACTACAGGCACCACTGGTCCCGGAGATGTTGTGGCTGAGGTGCTAGTTCGGGCCCTAGGAGATGGACTGGGTGGGAGGAGGTGTGGGAAAGAGGTCAAGGTTGGACAGGAAAAGTTTTTTGTAGACACTGGGACGGGTAGCTGGGGGCGGGGTGGGAGTGGAGGAAGAGGTTGTGGTTGTAGGAGGTGTTCGTTTGCTGACTTTGGGTGAAGGTGCATGCGCTGGAGGCTGTCGTGAGGTGGATGGCTGTTGGGTGGGTGTGTGCCTGCGTTTGTGTATCTTAGGAGGGGGTGTCACAGACACACTGGGAGAGGACACGGGACGTGTGAATGGTAGTGGGGGTGGTGACTGCACGTGAGCGGGGTGTGGTGGTGGGTGTGCTGGTGATGGTGGTAGTGGATGTAGAGGTAGTGCATGGAGGTGTGAGTGTAGACGAGACTGAGACTGAGAGGGAGACGAGGAGGAGGGGGACACAGTGGAGGCAGTGGATGTTGGTGTGTCTGCATGGGTGTGATGCTTGCGTGAGTGCCTGTGGGATGTGTGGTGCTTATGTTTGCCTGAGCTTCCCTTGTGTGTTGAGGTGTGTGCAGGCTGGTCTGATGGTGTGCTTGGGATAGGCTGGGGTACAGGGGATTAGGTCTGGGTGGAGGAAGTTGGAGGGGGGAGGCTAGACACAGGGACAATGGCTGCCATCAGTGCTGAGGCCAGAGTCTGAAAAGCTCGCTGAAGGGCCGCCTGACCAGAATGAATGCCCTCCAGGAATGCATTTGTTTGTTGCAACTGCCTTTCTACACCCTGGATGACATTCAAAATGGTAGACTGCCCAACAGTGAGGGACCTGAGGAGGTCAAAGGCCTCCTCACTGAGGGCAGCAGGGGTGACTGGGGCGAAGGTGATGCCCTCCCGGGCGAGCGGGCACGGGGTGAAGGCTGAGGGGCTGCTGGGAGGGCGGTGCTGGAAGGGGGGGGTGGCGGGTGTAGATTGGGGGGGAGGGGCACAGATGTTGCTGCCACCACAAGGGAGCTCCCATCAGAGGACGAGTCCATGTCACTGGTCTCAGCTCCTGTCCCCGTCGTGGAGCTCCCCTCGCCCTCCGTCCCACTGGTGGAGTCCGATTCCGTACTGTGGCCCTCCATGGCCATGTGGGATGCAGCCCCCTCGTGCTCCGGTGCCACTGCTCCTCCGCCCGATGATGCTAATGCACACAAGAACAGGGAGACCACAAAAAGGGGGGGGAGGGGGGGACAGAAGAAAGACACGTTGAGTGCATGCATTACCGCTACCGTTGGCGGACACGACAGACACAGAAGCCCCCTGCACTACGCCGTGCTCTTGGGCTCCACTGTTCAATTCCTGGGAAATGGCCTACTAGGCTATGGATGACATCTGCACACATGGATGACACAGGGGCATGACTATGTGTACTTGGCACTCTGCAGAGGTGCAGTGGGGTGCCACATGGCTTGCCTTACGGAGGGACCTTGCCTACGGAACTCGCCCTGGCCTAGGGAAACCCACAGTCCACCTCCCCCACCCTGACACCTCCACTGCACGCAAAATCAGCAGAATGCGAGTGTACTCCCCCCTCCCCCCTTGTGGCTGCTGTGATGCACTCAAGCGCCCATCCAACTCTGGGTATGCCACCGCCTGGATCCTGAACATCAGGGGGTCATGGTGCGACGGGCACCCCTCCCATGTTGGGAGGCCATCCCTAGCTGAGCCTTCGCCGTCTTCTTGCTCCAGTGGCGAATGTCCTCCCATCTTTTCCGGCAGTGGGTGCTCCGTCTGTGGTAGACCCCCAGGGTCTGGACGTCCTTGACGATGGCACGCCAAATATATTTTTTCTGGTGGGCACTGACCTACATGATTTGTACAGGGGGAAGAGAAAGTTATTACCAACTGCACCATCAGTGATTGGCCCCCATCCCTACCCTTGCCATGTGGCACATGTACTCACCGTCGTTTCATGCATGCCGCAGTCTCCCCCCTTCCTTCTTACATCCAACCCTCTCCACACAGGGCTAGCCCATACAGCATGCTCCCAGTGTACTTACCTGTTTGTCTGGAGGACCGTAGAGTAGCGTGTACTGGGGGAGGACCCCATCCACGAGTTTCTCCAACTCCTCCGATGTGAAGGCAGGGGCCCTTTCCCCAGACACTCGAGCCATTGTCTCTTCCAGACCGAGGTCACAGCAGCACTTGCAGTGTAGGTCCTCTCCTGTTGAAGATCAGGTATCGAGTGATTATACAGATAGAAAATGGTGATCACGTCCGCGGCTGTGCGTACCGTCACCGCCGGCGTACATCGTCATTGGCTCCTGGGACCTATAGGGTCCAATGTTAACCAATGCAGCATTGCGCCGCGGTCTACGACCGCCTACCGCGACGGTGTACAACGCCAGCGCAGTTACCTCACATCCCATTGTCCCACTTTACAGGTCAGGCAGCCGCCATTTTAGGGGCCCACATGGCTTCATTTTCAACTGCGTCACACATCCCTAGGCCTAGACTCAACACACATACAGGCCACTTTTTAGATTATGAATGGTGTTCTGTGTAAGCTGTGGGTACGTACCTCTGAGTTGTTTGACTCTGTGCTCGCTGTCGTCCTTCATAGGCACCGTCCGCTGGGACATGTGAGGAGATGGCGGCATCTTCCGGTGTACCGACCGTTGGTGGACCTGTGGACCACGGAGGAAAGACATGTGATAATCACATACAGGCTTGACCGTGCCACAATCCAGGAACTGTGTACCCAGTTGGAGCCAGACCTGATGTCAGCTATCCGCCATCCCACAGGAATCCCCCCCTCAAGTGCAGGTGCTGTCAGTGCTCCATTTCCTTGCAAGTGGGTCATTTCAAACAACAGTGGCCATAGCATCAGGGATATCCCAGCCTATGTTTTCCAACGTGTTGTCCAGAGTGTTGTCTGCCCTGCTGAAACACATGCAGAGCTACATCGTTTTCCCTCAGGTGGAGGATTTGCCTACAGTGAAAGGTGATTTCTATGCCCTGGGACATATCCCCAACATCATAGGTGCCATTGATGGGACACATGTGGCTTTGGTACCCCCTCACCGTCCCCCCCCCACAGGAGTGAACAGGTGTACAGAAACCAGAAGAGTTATCCTTCCATGAATGTACAGATGGTATGTTTGGCAGTACATCTCCCATGTGAATGCCATGTTCCCTGGCTCAGTGCATGGCGCCTACATCCTGCGGAGTAGCAGCATCCCTTATGTGATGGGTCAACTCCGGAGGCACCGTGTGTGCCTATTAGGTGAGCACCTGGAAGCTAGTCAGTGGGAATGGTTGTCTGGGTCTGGGGATATCCCTCCAGGTTAGTGTGTGTCTAACAGTTGTCCCTCGCCATTTGCAGGTGACTCTGGTTACCCCAACCTGTCATGGCTACTGACCCCAGTGAGGAATCCCAGGACAAGGGCAGAGGAACGCTACAATGAGGCCCATGGGCGAACTAGGAGGGTGATCGAGCGGACCTTCGGCCTTCTGAAGGCCAGGTTCAGGTGCCTCCTTATGACAGGTGGATCCCTATTCTACTCACCAAAGAAGGTGTGCCAGATCATCGTGGCCAGCTGTTTGCTTCACAACTTGGCTTTGCGACGACAGGTGCCTTTTCTGCAGGAGGATGGTCCAGATGGCGGTGTTGTTGCAGCTGTGGAGCCTGTGGACAGTGAAGACGAGGAAGTGGAGGAAGAAGACATGGACAACAGGGACTCTGTGATCCAGCAATATTTCCAGTGAAACACAGGTAAGAATACAGACCTGCCTTCTACATGTACTTAAACACTACTGCCTCTCTACTGTCTGTCGTTTTCACCCAGTGTATGATCACTGAGTTGTCACTTTCCCGTACGATTTCACAGATCTGGGTCCCACAGTGTGACATCTGCTTTGATTCTTCATGGACTAGAGCTGTGTGACATAGGTATGTTGACATTACAAATGAAGAGCTTTTTGCCACAGTTATTGCTAATACAGTATTCCGAAATCACAGACTGACTCCAGATTGTTTTGTGTTTTAAGGGTGTTTATTTAAGTGCTCAATATTGGAGGGGGTTGTAAAATGGTGAGGGGTGATGGCGGAGGAATGTCCATGGCAGAGTCCAGTCTATTAGTCTCACAGATGCATTGCCCAAATGGGCATAGGAAGTGGAGCTGGGGAAGTTTAAGGATGGACAGGGTGACAAAGTGGGACAGTAGGATGACAATCAGGGTGGTCTCATTTCTTGGCGGGGGTCTTGGCATCGTTATCTGTCTTGTTCCTGGATCTCAGGGACCGTTTGCGAGGTGGTTCTCCCTCTGCCCTGTGGCGGTGCCTCCTGTCTACTAGCGCCGGCAGAAGTGGTGGGCAGTTCATCATCCAGGCTAGTGTCAGGGGCCCCTTGTGCCACAGTGCCCCTCCTGGCGTTGAGTACTTCCTTCAGCACCCGTACGATAGTGCCCAGGGTGGAATTGATGGTTCTGAGTTCCTCCCTGAAGCCCATGTACTATTCCTCCTGCAGGCGCTGGGTCTCCTGAAACTTGGCCAGTACCGTTGCCATCGTCTCCTGGGAGTGGTGGTAGGCTCCCATGATGGAGGAGAGGGCCTCGTGGAGAGTGGGTTCCCTGGGCCTGTCCGCCCCTTCTCGCACAGCAGCCCTCCCAGTTCCCCTGTGTTCCTGGGCCTCCGTCCCCTGGACCGTGTGCCCACTACCACTGCCCCCAGGTCCCTGTTGGTGGTGGGTTAGCCTGGGTTCTCTGTAGTGGTGGACACACTGCTGATTGACGTGTCCTGGGGACGGAGGTATGGGCCCGCTGGGTGGGTGCTGTGCTGGTGTTTCCAGAGGGGGGGAGCTCTGTGGTGGCCTGTGACTGGGTGTGGGGAACCGACTGTCCCGAGATCCCCGATGGGCCGGGCTGGTCATCTAGATCCAGTTGGACAGAGGTGCTGTCATCACTGTGGGCCTCTTTGGTTGGTGGTGTGGACACGTTCAGACCCTCCTGTCTAGTGACGTTAGGTAGGGGTCCTGCAGGGGTATAAAAGGATGTTTATTACATCTGTGTGTGGCGTGGTGTGCAATGGGTGGGTGACCGTGTACCCCAGTGCTTGACTTTCTGTGTGCGACCTTGTGTGATGATGGTTTAGGGGGGTGTATGGGTATGTGCAGTGGCCATGCTTTAGTGATGGGTGTCCATGCTTTGTTGTTGCACGCAGGGCTTGATGTTAGGATGTGTGTTTTGTGGTGCTGGGACATTTGTGAGGAGTTACAGTGATGGGGGTGAGGGTGAGGAGGGGGCATGTGATGGTATGCAGGTAGGGTGGGGGATGTAATAGTTAAGATTTGTCTTACCAGAGTCCATTCCTCCACCTACTCCTGTGAGGCCCTCAGGATGCAGAATCGCCAAGACCTGCTCCTCCCATGTTAGTTGTGGGGGAGGAGGTGGGGGGTCCGCCGCCAGTCCGCTGAACCACCAGGTGGTGTCTAGAAACCACGGAACGCACCATCCCCCGTAGGTTGTTCCACCTCTTTCTGATGTCCTCCTGATTTCTTGGGTGCTGTCCCACTGTGTTGACCCTGTCCACTATTCTTTGCCATAGCTCCATCTTCCTTGCAATTGAGGTGTGCTGCACCTGTGATCCGAATAGCTGTGGCTCTACCCGGATGATTTCCTCCACCATGACCCTGAGCTCCTCCTCTGAGAACCTGGGGTGTTGTTGCCGTGCCATGGGGTGGAGTAAGTGATGTGTGGGGTGATAAGTGTGCTGATATGTAGTGGTGTGTAGTGTGCGGTGCGTGGAAGTTATGTGGGTGATGGTGTTGTGTGCCTGTGGATGCTTGTATTGTTGATGATGGTGTCTCTCTCTGGCTTTCGTTCGTGATTTGTTGTCGTAAGGGTTTGTGGGTGATGTGGGTGTGTGTTTTATATAGTATTGGGTGTGTGGGAGTGGTGTGTGTATGTGTATCAGGTGTGTGTATTTCGAATTGTCCAATGTGGCTGTGTTTTGTAGGAGTGTGTGTATTTTGAGCGTGGGGGTGTGTACCGCCAATGGAATACCGCGGTTGAAAGACTGCCGCATGGATTCGTGTGTTGTGATAGTGTGGGCGTATTTCTGTTGGTGTGACGGTGGAAGTTTTGTTATCGCCAGTTTATCACTGACCTTTGGTGTGGCAGACTTGTGTGGGTGTCTGAATTTTGGCGGATTCCGTGCTGTGGGTCATAATAGCTGTGGAGGTTTGCCGCAGCTGTGTGTTGGCGGTCTTCTGCACGGCAGTACGCAGCTTTTACCGCCAATGTTGTAATGACCGCCTATATGCCATAAACAGATGCTTACAGGGTAAGTAACAATATGTTTTTTACCCTCCCCGTTTCTCAGCACCTAGTTGAGGGATCACCTCAAAATTTTCATTGCAGAACAAGACCCAGCAAGATGCTTTTTAAAAAAAAAAAAAAAAAAAAATCATGAAGATTCGTTAAATGGAGCCAAAGATATAGCAAAGTCAAAAAATACTTCTGCCTCCTAACTGTAACTATCTTCTGGCGAGCTCTAGTCTGTAATATATGTAAATAATATTGATATCACTTACCTTATATATGCCTACCTTGCGTTGTAAAGGCGTATGAGTGGTAAAGGCTTGCTTTGTAAATGCATGTGTTAAGTCGTACAACCCGCCGTGACTCTCTGCAAGACTTTCTGAAAGTTATTCTGAGGAGGGCCAAGCCCCTGGGTGTTGCCGTAGGCCCATTTATTCCTTCTTAAATTGGGTGGGTGTGTCGGCCCCCTCCCCAGACATCTTTTTCCCCCAGGGCCCAACACACTTTTGCACTTCCTGAGAACGCCATCCTCCTGGGACAGCAGTAACTGACTGGGTGTGTTGTCTACCCTCCACTAACATGACCTTTGTGTCCTTGTCTTGGGGCGAGAGATGTCCCCTGCCATTCCCTCGCAGCAGAAAAACTGCTTCCTCTCCATGTGGAATCTGTATACTGGCTCCTGTAGAGTGCAGGGAGTCAGGTTGTCGGAACTTGGGGCTTTCCCTGTGCAGAGTTGTAATCCCTTGTCAGTGTCCATAGGATAACATGGGGAGGTCACAGTTGGAGTTTTTGTGTTTTAGGACCCTTCCCAGAAGACCTCAAGGACACCTGTTGGGACAAGGGAGGTTCTAGAGTGCCCCCACCCATGGATACCCAGAGAAGCTTAGTACCTACAACAGGGAGCCCAGCTGCATAGGGGTGTAGTCATGTCTGAACCTCCCATTGAAGTCAATGTGGACCTTGGTTGTCCAACTGCTGTTGTGAACCAGTTCGGTGGAACCAAGTGTGGATTCCAGAAGAAGCGGACCTAAGGAAAGAGGGGACAGAGTCCAAACCACCCAGGTCTGCCCTGACGGTGTAGGAGCAATGCCCACCCTTCTTGGTGATACTGTCCTGCAGGACAGTGGTCAAAGAAGTGCAGCTGTGGAGTCCAGGCGATGCAAGAACATCCCAGGAGTTGTCCACGCGTTGTCCCATGCCAGTAGTCTCAAATTGCAGAGGGGTCAGTGGGACCACCAACAAGCCTTGGCAAATGCAGGGAAGCGGTGCACGGAGTGTTGCAGGAGTTTGGGGAGCAGCAAAGTCCAGGAGACTCTGACTTTGCAGGTGCACACCCGCCCTCAGCAAGCAGGAGAGCCAGCAGTAATCGATGGAGCCCCCAGCAGGACCCTCTGGCAGTAGGCCCAGGGAGATGCAGGGAGGCCTCAGTAGCACAGAAATGAGGGATGCCCACATTGCAAGAGTTGCAGGGAGGATGTTGTTCTTGGAGTTGTGTAGTGCTGGAGGCTGGGGCTTGTTGGAGCTAGGAGGTCTCCGCACTGGAGGGCCAACAAGCCTTGGCAACACAAACAGAAGCGGTGCACAGGTGATCCAGTACCAGCAATAAGAAATCTCATTTACCAATCCAGTCTGTATCCCAGCCTATACTGGAAATCCTTTGTTCTGCCTTCACTTGCCTGAGTTAGGCTCAGCAGCAGGAGGGCCGAACAGTGTCTGGGGTCAGCAGCAGCACGGGCTGGCCTGCAGACCCTCCAAGGCTGTACTGACAGAAACAGGGGAATCCCCTCGGGAACCCCCAGGGTACAATGTATCATGCAACTGGCACTGGAATTGGTGTAGTTGCATGATTCCAACATATTTGATACCAAACATGCCTAGGTTTGGTGAAGCCATTATGTATTTGGACATCTCGTGTTGACCAGTGTCCACTACATATCTTAAGATTGCTTCCCTGCACTTACAAAGCCCAGGGAGTGGAGTCTGTGGTTTGCAGGGGTGCCCTCAAACTGAGAACCATGTACCTTACCCTTGGACTGAAGAGCCTACCTTAGCATGACTTAGTCATAGTGCAGTGACCTTATATCTGGGATGAAAGGTCTGTAGTTGCAGTTTGCTTGGGCCCACCATGGGTTGCACAATACATGGTGCACCCCATGGGGGACCCCTAGTGTACCAATGCTCGGGGTACCTGAGTACCATATACTAGGGACTTACATGGGTGCACTAGTATGCGAAAAGTGAGATGTAAAATGTACTTACCAACTAAATTTAGGGGAGAGAACACCTACACTGGGGTCCTGGTTAGCAGCACCCCAGTGTACTGCAGCCAAAACATACTGACACCAGGCAAAAGTGGGGGTAACTATGTCAGAAAAGGGCTACTTTCCTACATCTGTTTTTGTCTGGAGAACAACCTTTGGATAACAATGTTTACCTTTTTCCTGGATCCCAACAGGTTAGCACCTACACAAATTCAAATGAAGTTCCAATTTTTCTCTTGTCTCCCTCAACTGACTTTTACGCTCAGGAGGACTATCTTCTTTACCTGGAGGTCATCGGGGAAAAAACCCACCCATAATTTCCACCTCCCCACTAGTCATGTTCCCTATAACAATGTCAAGCTCCACTTCCCACATAAAAATCCTCAAGTACAACTCTAAAGCACAACACCAAAATGTTCACCTCCCCATGCTCTCCCACTGTGAATTACTCCATATCTGCAACACTCGAGTTGTAATTTCAGACCCTCTCCCTCAGCAACTCCTCAACACAAAGACTCAACAGCTGTTTAGAATCTGTGAACAGAATTCTCACACATACTACCAGCCCCTCAAATTGTCCCTTTTGGCCAAACGTCCTAACAATTTGCCTCAACACCATCACTCAAACCCGCTTGTCTCCCCAGCTGCGGAATTTAGAGCTATACATGGATGATCTTGAATCTCAACTAACTCCTGACACTCAACTGGAGACACTTTTAAATCAAAGTGTCAGACGAGAACAGAATCACTTCCAGTCGACATGAGGAATCCTGAGACATTTGTCATTATTTCCTTTTGCATGCCACATTCCATGTTTAGTTGAATCAAGCGATGTACACTGCTCCAGTAAGCGCTATTCGTACAGCTTCACGGTATAAGCATTCAAATGTTTGATTTGATCCACATTCTGTCCATCTGTTCTTTTTGCAGTTGATCATCTGTCAGCACATCATCTAAAACACCCTGCCACTTGAGCCTAGCCCTTGGTATTGTCACAGGCACCTTCTCCTGCATAGTGGATTGTTGGCATGTTATTAGTCTCTTCAGGGAGTCTGAAGTCATAATGCCATTTAAGACATGCAGTTTAGGGGGCTGTAGTGGAAATGTTTTGGTTGTCTGTACATGTACCTTGTAGTCAGTCTGTAGAATAGTAAAATGTCTAGAAGTGTGCAGCTTGTAGTTCCTACTTTTTAAAAAAGCTGTCATGGGGTTAAAGCTCTCCCATCACTTTGAAATGAATGAGTCTCCACTGCAGACATACTAGATTATCTGTCGTAAGAGGCATCATTTGATTCTATGCCAATGGTAGACGGAGCCCGCTGGGCCTTGTCAGACCCACTGCCATGTCCACACTGTGCCCTACACTGTATTTACCTCCTCTCTAGGATGCCTCTGGGTAGAGCAGATCACAGTGACAACCTCCACTGCAACATGTGGCTATTTTAGTGCTGATGAAACCACTGATGTGCGCATTGTTAAAGAAATGTGTACAATTCAATGTTGGGCACGAACAATCCCCCCTGTTGAAACGACAGTGTCAGTACCGCCTATCTAATTCTCTGCAGTTTCTCTCTCTGTGTCTTCTCAATCATAAGTGATCTAATACAGTCAATAAAAGCTCTTGTCGATGGGATGGGAATGTTAACAAAGTTGAAGGAGTTTGGTTAACAGTACCGTTTTAGCTATCACATTTCTACCAGCTATAGATAGCGCGGTCTTCGAACGCGTGAATGCTTACGACATCCCTGACGCGTAAGCCAAGAAGCAATAAGGAGGCGTGATACTTCATTATCACAATGTGGCTGAGCGACAGATTAATTCCCTTTTAAGAATTATTTAGCCTGTAGCTGTCCATATGTTTAATTAAGCTGGATGATTTATGAAATGTTGTAATTGACCCCTGGAGATTCAAGGGCTATTGCGATGATCTATTTGGGAAGCAGTAAGCTGTGTGTGTTGCTCCGAGGCACGTAGGCGGAAGTACGGCCAAAGGCCCTGGAAAGAGATGCTCAACCGCCCCCATACTGCTCTATCTCAGTGATTCCGGACAGAAGCAGAGTTAGCTCTTGCAAATCTGCCTGCAGTTGGAAGGGATATTGGCAGGTCTGGAGATGGAGAAAACTTGGGAGCGGGCCCAGGGGGAAGGCAGATATGTCTCAAGAACAGAGGGGACAAAATTTGCACTTGGAAAATGGCCTTCCACTTGTCTGCTTGGAGTTCCCTCCGGACTGTGCTCGGTATGTGGTGATGCTTACAAATGTCCCACCTTTTAGTGCCGGGAGCAAGTGAATCTACGCATCAACTGAAAAACAAGATCTGCCACTGGTTGGGAAAGAATTGTGATTTTATGTGTGAAGATGTTAAGGACATCTTGTTTGTCAGAAGGATTGGTTGGGTTGGGCCTCGGGGAAAAGGAAGGAAAAGTAGATTGTATTATTGTGAATTGTAGATATCCAGGTTTGGCTCAACAGCTTCTCTCAACACAATGTTTGGCGCCCCAGGTGAAGGAAAAGATCAGTATGGTCCCCCTGGGCTATTTCTATAAGCCTACTCTGCCCAGGGGTGGTTTTTGAGCCAGAAATTCAGTCTATGTGCTGGTGGAACCGCAACAAACTAGATTAGGAAATAGACCTACTACACATTCTGTTCTGGAGGAGATTGATTGACACCCCATAGGGGGGCTTCCGATAGGGTTGGAAGACTAGATTTGTGGCTCAGTTGAGGATCTCAAATGTATCTTTGGGCTTTAGAGGTCCGGCAGGGAAGACTTCTCAGTCTTTTCTAATCTCTTGGAATGTGACAGGGTATGATACCAAGCTTCAGGATGGGCAATGGGTAAAGTTTATGGTAGATTTTGACTTCATCTTACTCCAGGAAACTTGGTCTGAGGGGCATGCAGTGTGGGATGGCTACCTAAGGTTTGCAGTTCCGGCTGAGCGGCTACTCGGTGGCTGCCCAAAAGGGTGTTTAGTCACTTTGATCCAGTCTTCTAAGATACTTGGCATACCAAATAAACTGCAGTCACCCGGGTCTCCTTATTACATCGGTAATGTTCCCAAATAAGTTGAATGTCCTTCTGGTAAATTTTTTACAACACTGTGTGGTAGTCTGGATGCCAAATGGGGTCTTCTTTTCAGTGTTACAGACATTGAAGTGTAGATTGGAGATGTGTGGGATGGAATTCTGTGCTGTTGTATCAGGGGACTTTAATGCAAAGATAGTGGGGTACTGTAATGTGGTGAACCCTATTGAGCAGGACCATAGGTCATATATATCTGAGGGAATACAGGATGCTAGGGGAAGGTCCCTTATTAAAGGACTACTGAACTTGGATATGCTGAAAACACACGATCTGGAAGGGGTAGGTGATTTTCAGGTCACAACTTTTGTTGGAAGAGGGGCTGGGTCGCCAATCGATTACATCTTTGTGTCCCCAGCGTTGAAAAACTCAATCCTGTCTGGTGAGGTGGTACAGCAGCAATTTAGTGACCATAACCCTCTTACGATCCTTTTTACCTTCCCACATGATATCTGTAAACTGGTGGTTGGAGGGCCGGCTTCCTTGAGAATAAAAGATGAGGGAAGGAGTGTTGGATGGAGACAGGCAAACATCCTGCAAATAGTGGAGAGGGTTGTGCGCCAAAAATGTAAAGTTGATAATAGGGACCCCCCCCCACCGGGGGATGTTATGGATGCCATGCTCAGTGTTAATGGAGCCATTAAAGATTGTATGACCACCGTTGTAAAGCCCTTTGCTAAGCACCAGGGGGCTTGGTTTAGTAAGCCCTGGCATGAGGTGAGGAAATCGCTGAAGAAGGCACAGCCGAGAGACAAGGCCCATGTATGTAAAGCACAAGCTCATTATGAATTTGTTTTGAAGGGAAGGAAACAGCAGCTTAAGGAGCAGGCCTGGGAGGGCTTGGAACGCACTTCACGCACCAAGGACCAAAGTCTGTTCTGGAAAATTGTAAATAGGGGCACCTTTGAGACAGAACGTCTGAAGGGTTGGGCTGTAATATCGCCCTTGAGGTCTGGGTGAGCCATTTTTGTAGGTTGTTTCTTGGGGGCACTGAAGGGGAGGAAATGGAAGAGATGTATGGTCACACCCCAAATCTGGCTATCAGGTTTACACTAAATGAGGTGATGGAGGCTATGCATGGTAGTGCCAGCCACAAGGCACCAGGCCCTGATGCCATTCCCATGGATCTATATAAAAGTTGCCCTCAGTTATGGGCATATTTTGCTAAATGTTTTAAATTCAGCAGTTAGTGCAGGGATCCATACTTCTTGGAAATCTGTGTGTATTGTCCCTGTCTACAAAAAGGGAAATCGTAGTGACCCAAAATTCTACTGCCCAATCTCACTCCTTGATTCCTCAGTGAACATTCTGGGCCGAATTGTGTTAAGGCTTATTGAGGATTGGATGAGTGAAAATGAGGTACTGAGAAGGGTGCAGTATGGTTTTAGAGAAGGGCCTGGAGCTTAAGAGCAATGTTTAAATTTACTCATGCCGATTGGTAAATATACACAGGCAAAGAAGGGTACTCTGTATGTGGCTTTTATGGATCTTAGCTGCGCTTTTGACAAAGTAAATCGAAGTAAGTTATGGCAAAAGTTAACCCTGATGGGTTGGAGCCCAAAATTGTGGATTTGCTCTGCTAAATCCACTTAGGAACAAATGCAACTGTGAGTTGTGGGTCGAAGAGGGAATGCACGGAATCTTTCTGGCTAAGCAGGGGTGTTAGACAGAGTGTGTTTTGGCCCCCACCTTTTTTCTTTTGTACATAAATGGGCTGTATGATTTTTTTTTTTTTGTGGGAAAATCTGAGGATGTCCTCAAAATAAATGGAAAGTGTGACCCGGTCTTGATCTGTGCAGATGATGCAGTTCTTATGGGCCGCACCATGAATGGTCTCCGCAAGGTGGCCTATGGATATTTTATGTCCGACCTAGACTTAGATTAATAGTAGTAAATCACATTTTATGTTAAACCTCTGAGTAGGGTGGGTGTGCTGAAGATTAATGACCAATCAATCAGCCATGTGCAGGAATTCCGCTACTTACGGGTAACTTTTGATGATAAGGGAACTTGGAAACTCTGTATCTCTAGGAGATGTGTGCGTTTTAATGCCACGGTAGGCGCTACCTTTGATTTTGCCTCAAGAGTGGCTAATAAACCGATAAAGCCCCTGCTGGAAGTGTATAGGCGAAAATGCCTTCCAGTTCTAATGTATGGGGCATCACTTTGGGGCTACTCTGCTAGTAGAGCACCTATGACAGAGGAAAATCGCTTTTGTAGAAGGCTGTTAGGGGTGGGACAAAACACCTCCGCCTTTTGCACACATGTAAAATTGGATTTGGATTTTATAGAGGATGCTAGTAAGATTGCTCCCCTTTGGTTATGGATCTCCATCTGGTCAAACGAGTGTGCTTCCCTAAATAGAGAAATCCTGCATGATTATGACGTGATCACGCGATGGATATTCCCTCGTTGTCATATATAAGAGAAGTTGCTATATCCCTTGGTTGCCCAGATATGCTCAGTGCCCCAGAGGGTTTAACACGTTCTGATAAACGCTGGGCAAAGGAGAATCTTCTTAATATTTTAGGAGCCAAGAGGAGGGCAGAGGAATTAAGGAAGAAATCAGTGAAATCCTAATGTTAACAACTTTGACAGGTCCAGAGATGTACCTCTCGGTGATACAGAACGTTTGGGAAAGGGCACTCATCTCACGATTTCGGTTCTGTGTAATCAGAAGCAACTTGTGCTTCCCTCTGAGACAGTTTGACCCAAAATCTATACATGTCTGTCCGTGTGATGGGGTGTCCCTACAGTCTTTGATCCATTTTACTCTGTTTTATGACTTGTATGCTCCATTTAGGTGTCAATTTTTACTCCCCCTGTAAAAGAAAGGGGCTTTGTGCAGTACCGCCCAGCCGTTTTGTGGCTGCGCATGGTCTCTGATGTGTTGGTGTGCCGGGGTGGTAGGGTCCTTTTTTTAAAGAGAGCCGTAACTTGGCAGAATAGCGTAAACCCTTTTTAATCTTCAATCTTCTTCATAGGTTTTTATTTATTGAATTTCGTATGGGAAATGATTCTTGGATGTATTAAGTTTTGTAAATATATGATTTTGTTTTTTATCTGTTTTGTTTTTTGTATGATGTATTTATTTGTTTTTATGGTTGGATGCATCTAATCGAATAAAGAAAATTTTATTGATTTGAGATAGCGGCAGTTTGATCCAAACTGAGATGTGAGCATCCAGCTATGCAACTGCTGTGCCGTAGTTCTCCTGCCACATCACTTTTATATCTGTGCTAGCCTAAATCCCCAAGTACTTAACCACAGAGTCCTCCCATTTTAATGGGAACTACATTTCAAATTGTAATCAAGGAGTAAACCACAGATTTGTAACAATTATGGGGATCATGACACACAACAGGAATTCCTACAACAATAGTGTGAGATGTTTCTCAGGGTCTCTGACATAGGGTCTCTGACATAGTGATTATCATCAGCGTTCATAGAGATCGAGTTTTTGGGTTGTGTAATTTAAGCCTTGCTCAGCTTGGCGGCGGTGGCGACTTAAACGTGCAGTGAACAACTTTATTTCAATGGCGAATGGGTGACAGTGGTCATCCCTGCTGTGTGCCCCTACTAATCTGAAAGGGTGGTGCCACCATGCTGTTTACTTATTCATGCAGTGGGCTGAATGGATCCCTGAATAAAGGTGGTGCTAAAGCAGAGTATGACTAGCAATAGAAATAAGTAAGGCCATTTCAGTGAATCACTAGCCCTAGTGGTGTCAAGGAAAAACTAATCTGTGTGTTCAGCGAGTGAAGGAAAGCAAACTGTGTGCACAAATTGAGCCGTGGACCTTCCTGATATGAATCCAGATTGGTCTGGCCTGATGAAGCTAAGCCAGAGGGAAAGTAACCTATTTGCAGGTTATTAGCAAGGATGTTGTTTATACTGATCATGAAAAGTGTTTTTTAAGGCTCACACAAGTTAGGCAGTTTGTCCGGTTTTAAGATGGTGACAATCAGTGCTTCTTTAACGGACATGAGGAGGCAGCTGGCATCCCTGGCCTCAAGATGCATTGCAAGCAAGTGGGGAGAAAATAGGTGTGAATACTTCATGTAGAAATGGGCGGTGGCGTCATTCAGTTCAGGGGCCTTATCCCCTACCAAACTCTTTATTACTCAAATAATATCAAAGAGAACATCCATATACTTCCTATGGCTATCATCCAGCCACAAAAATGGAATTGATACAACATAATCAACTATATCCGCTTGGACAGTGTTGGATTCTGACCCCTACAAGGTAGTGTAAGAAGTGAGGAGAGACTATTCATATTTTTTTTGGGTGGAGTAGCAGGTCAGTTATTTAGGAATTAGGTTGATTCTTTCTGAGCAGATGGGCCAGAGTCTTTCCAGCTTTCACCCTCCTCGTATCCCCTAGCTGTGGCCTCATTGTGCAGGTAATGATTTTCCCTTTCGGCGGCCTCGTTATACTCAGTACCTTTAGTTCTGAATCCAGGTAAAATGGACGCCTTCCTAACTGCAAAGTATTTGGTTTCAGGCTCTCACTCCTCCTCTGTCAGTCTTCCAGTGAATATGTGCAAGGTATGCAGCACACCATATTGTTTGGAGATCCAAATGCATATCTGTGCATATCGGCCTTAAAAGCCTCCCAGAGCGCTCAGGCAGTCCTTTCAGGTTTCATGTTAAGGGTAAAGTACCCTTTCAGTATTGGATTTAAATATCAAGTCTCTGGCTCAGTCAGTCACAGGTGAGCAGGCATTTGTCTGGAGATAGCCGTCTAATGTCCTCAGTGTCAGCAGTACAGGTCTGTGGTAAGATAGCATCTGAGACAAGTGGTCCACTGGCCTGGTCCACTTCCCTGCATCCCTGACAGACCAGTAGTCAATCTTTGAGCAGGCATTGCAAGAGGCTGCGATGCGTTTGCCTTCAATCAAATCATGATCTGTCATAATAGTCTGAAGGTGTTAAGCTGCTGGAGACTTTTCCATGTCTGGGTTTAGCACTTCATTAAAATCGCTTCTCCATTCGACAGTCTGAATCCTTGGACTTTCTGCCTTATAACTAGGCATTAGGTCAAAGCATTCAGCATTGGGATCATACACACAAACAGTGACTTGACAGATTAGGGCGCCATATAGGATGACATACCTTCTTTTCTTATCAATATATTGCTACTTCAGTCTTTCTGGGCTCAAGTCAGTTTCCAGACTCACACCGTTGGAATCCAATTAGTGCAGCCTGGTTATGATGCTGTTCACGATATTCTTTTCTTTTAAACATACATACTTAGTCATTATCACTGTGTCGTCCCCCAGAATGGTCTGCAGTGTCTGTTCTAATTTATGTGGCTTTTTGGACTTGTTGGTGGCTGAACTTAGGTTTAACATCTGAGAAGAAGTGAGCTTTCCGGGTCACCGTGACAAGCAGCTTGGCTGAATACCTGGAGACTGTGGTAAACAAACTTTTAGCAGTGATTGATTGGCAGGGATGAACTTTCTGCGTGCAGCTTGTACTGCCAAGGTAAAGTGTGAAGAGATCAAAATATTATTCCCTTGGTCCTGCAGCTCACTCATTTTCCGTGCAAGTCTAAGGATTGTGTCTTTATCTCTAATGCTGGAGCTGGGCAGTAGTCTGTTGTGCCAGAACCCCTGGTGGGGAGCATGGACCAAGGGGTCAGTGAGTTCATTCAGTGGATAATATTGTTGTGAGATGCTCACCAAATACAGGTTTCCAAGTACAGTTCCATTCTACACATGGCAGTAGATTTTGACAAGCCCAGTATTCTAATGTTGTTCATCTTGGTGTGTGCCTGAAAGGCCTCTTATTTGTTTTTGTTATTGGCTTTTCTTGTTACATTCCAACAAGGCAACAGTACAAAATGCAGATGTCACAAGTCTCATGATAATGGGTCATCAGAAAGGCAGCACCATAACGGCAACACTGCAAAGCAGGTGGATAACTAGTGCTTTTAGTCCGACAGGAATGAGTCCTAGACATGAAACGTGCAGCCTGGGCATTTGATGGACTACAAGCCCCAGACATCCAAGGGTGTGTGAGAAGGCCTGTTCCAGCCGCACCTGCAGCTAATCAGCTCAGCGCTATAAAGTGGCACACTGCGGTGGTGGCAGAGCAGTTAGTGCTAGGAGGAGCCAGGGCAGGGCCACCCTAATTGGCTCCCCAACTGGTTAATTATTGCCCACAGGTGCTGGGAGTAGCAGACCACTCTTGAGCTGTTTCCATCTGCTTGAACGTTTACCTACACAGGAGGAGTGGGGCAAGTCCCCTGCGCTTAAGATACTGACAATCTTATTTTCTGCATGTCCCAGGTAAACCAGATGGTGTGCCTTAAGTTTTGAGTCGCCCCCTTGCCAGTTTTGGGCATCTGCCATTTTACATTCTGGTGCGCGCCATGGCCCTCCTTTTTCCCCAATGTTCTGTGCATGAGAAGGGGCCCACTCATCTTAGACTAGCTCAAGACTCAAAGGGCCAGATGTAGTAAGCCGTTTGCATGGTGCAAACAGCCTTCTGCGATGCACATTCACAATTTGCGAGTCTGTACCGACTCGCAAATTGTGAAATCGACTCGCAAATTGTGAAATCGACTCGCAAATAGGAAGGGGTGTTCCATTCCTATTTGCGACTCGCTTCGCAATGCAGAATTGCTTTGTGACCGTGAATGCGGTCGCTTCGCAATTCGCAGTTACCACCATTGTCACACTGGTGGTAACTCTTTCGCAAAAGGGAAGGGGTCCTCATGGGACCCCTTTCCCTTTGTGAATGTTGCCCAAAAGTTTTTTTCAGAGCAGGCAGTGGTCCAATGGACCACTGCCTACTCCGAAAAAACGAAACCAAATGGTTTTGTTATTTTTTTTATTTTGCAACTAGTTTTCCTTTAAGGAAAACGGGCTGCAAAATAAAAAAAAAATAAACAACTGCTTTATTTAAAAAAAAAAAAAAGCTGTCACAGACATGGAGGTCTGCTGACTTAAGCAGGCCACCATCCCTGTGAGTGCAGGGACTCGCTATGGGGTCGCAAAATGCGACCCACCTCATTAATATTTAGGAGGTGGGTCTTTGCAACACCATAGCGAGTCGCAGACGGTGTCTGAGACACCGTTCTGCCTCCGCATTTGCGATTCGGAAATTGCGAGTCGCACAGACTCGCAATTTCCGAATCGCAAATGCAGAAGTTGCTACATCTGGCCCCAAGTTGCTTGCAAAGCAGCTCTTCTATTTGTATTCTAGTGCTTTGTTTAGATTGCTGCTTTTTGTATTTAACAGGGGTGGTGTTCAAACTAATTTTGCAGTATTGTGTTTTTTTTGTTGTTTTTTTTCAACTTTAGTTTGCTGATTTGGGCTTACTTACCTCCGCATCTTGGGCTCCTATTTTCATACCACTTCCCTTCCTCCCCAGCAGGGCCTTTGAGTTCCCTCTGTCATAATGAGGAAAAGTAAGTGTTTGGAAAAGCTTGTAGGCGAACCCATTGACAAAAAAGCCCCAGGCTGCTCATCAGGGATTGCATATTACAAGACATAGGTTCCCTCATTGAGAAAGTAGAGCACATCCTGCACCCTGACCCTTCAAACAAACTTAGTGCCAAACCTAAAAGAAAAGCTCAGGTAGCTCCTTTGTTCACCAAGACGGCCGGTAAGCCCAAAGTACTGTTATCCTCTAACAGTTTCCACAAAGAAAAGGAGCTAGTGAATCATATAGATACTAATTTGCATTCATGTCCTCTTATTCCTTTATAATACGCAGTCGTTTGCTCTAACACCTTTTCCACCCTGGCCCCAAGTGACCCAGCCACTAGGAGTCCAGGTATGCCCATAAATCCTACTTCCCATCTGGTAGTTGTGGAGAAACCTAGCGCACAGATTAGAGAACTTTGGGAAGTCCTCAAATCCTTGAGGGAGGAAATAGAAGACCTAATGGGGGAGGTTCCATCATTGATGAAATCACAGCACCATAGACTCCTGCCAATAAGCCCTAATAAGGGGTGCAAGTGTCTTTACAGATGGGGAGCACTGTCCCAACCCAGTCCCCCTCCCTCACTGCAGGCCACAGGGTGAGACCCCATTGGCTATTCCACCTTGTTCCAGTGTTTCCTACTGGCAATCACCATCTCTTCCGCATGCTGCAATGTGTCAAATTCCCCTTAGGGCTACCAACAATTAGCAACTAATTCACCCAAGATACCCTAAAGAGAGGAGAACGAGAAGTTTATTGCCCGATCGTCGTCTTTGCCGTAACCAGCACACCACTACACCAACTACAATTTAGAAACCCGAGTCCATCTGTGCTTCATGTGCATAATCGACCTCTCCCTATTACCAACCATGACAAATTCACACGTTAGATTAGTTCACATGACAGGCGCCCCTAAACTCCACCCACTCGCCAGGGAGGATAAGGCTTCTCTAGCTAATAAAGTGATTCATTGCATTAGGTACGTTAGGAAGTGCTACAGTGTCATTCATTCCAACATTATTTTTAAGGTCATCCGCTTACCATCTCCGGATAGAACTTCTGAATATACATCAAATGGTATTTCTCTCACCCATCTATTGTAAACGGCCTATTGTCTCTGCAGGCACGATTCCTCTCCTTCTAATTCCCCGATCCAGTTTAAATCTAGAGAGCCCCCCTCATATAGGGTCGAACAATCTTGTTTCTTTTCCTCATTATCCCGAGTTGACTAGGTATTGGAGGGATTCCAACTACGTCTTCCTAGCTACAAAATGCATCTTGTCTTCCTCAAGTGTCCTCTAATAACATTAACCCCAGGATAGACATTTCTTTGCGGTTTCTCTGTGATCAAAATCATTCCAATACCATGGAAGTGCAGTTAGCTAAAAAAAACTAAAAAAGAATCCTTGTATCTCCCTCCCAGTGAAGCTCATATTTTTTCTCAGGGTTCTCAAGCCTCACCTATGACCAGTTTTGATGATAATCTTACACTGGTCTCTTGGAATATAGCTGGGCGCTGGAGTAAACTTGTCCAAGAGAGCTGTGGAACTTTTATTGAACAGGGCGACACCATCAAGTTCCAAAGTATCTCCTCATATAGGCAAGGCTATAAAACCTTTTATGTCCCAGCACATAAGTCTCACATTGGTAGACCCTCGGAGGCCTTGCTATATTTCTAAAGATCTCTTTGGGTTGCCATGCAAGGCAGCTTCGCATCAATTCTCTGGATTTACTCGGTCTTGAAGTCCTCTCATGGAACAAAGTGAAATTACTTTTAAATGTCTATAGCAGGAGCTTTCCGAAGACAGCAGAGTCTCCAGTTCTACATCTTTTTAGAGACACCATAGCCAAATCCGGAGAGGAGGTGGCTATAATTGTAGGTGAGGATTTTCATTGTGTGGTTTGAACCTTCAGAACTCTGAAGGGAAATCGTATGTGAGGAAGATTTACACTGGGCCATACCCCAACTTCCAGGCCCTTGATGAAAAACTTTAGAGGTAGCCTTGCAGCTACTGGACCTTTGTGTGTGTTGTCACCTTAGAGCCTGCAATGGTGGAACAAAGTCCGATGTAGAGACACTCGCCTTCAGAAGAAATTCTTACCAAAGACACTTTTACTATTTCCTTGTATATCTTTGTTCCTGGGACAATATCCTTAACATAGAGTCCTCCCTCGATTTGGGAGTGATCCTTGCGGCTATGGAACAAAATCACCGAGACTCAGCTGGGCCCTGCATTAAAGGAAGGCTTGGAGGTAGCGGAAAATCTTCATACGTCTGCCTTGGAGGTTTTTAATTCAGGCTTAGTCCTCGCTATGGATAAGTTGGCCCCGGTGATAAAAAAGCCGGAGGGGAGGCCTAAGAAAACTAGCTGGCCTTGTTTAACAGCGATTTTAAGGTACTTCAGAGGAGGTACGTCAACAAGAAAGACGATGGAAGTTATATCCTAATGAGACAGAGAAGAAGAAGCTAAGAACTGCTTTAAAAACGTATAAGGTAGCCTGTCTTTTGTGGCGAAATCAGCCTTTCTATCTACAAGAATCAAGGATGCATCTAATGCTCCTAAAGAACTATTTAAGGTAGTTCCCTCTTTAACCACGCCTCCCGTTCCTCCTACTATCTCACCTAATTCCCAGGCAACTTGTAATCAAATTGCGGGGATTTTTTTAAACTAAAATCCGGCAAATTCATTCAGATTTTCCCTTGCTGGACACTTTGATAGCCCCATTGGATTCTCCGAGTCAGGACATTCCCCTGCTCACATGTTTTCCCCCGTTGTTGCCGGACAGGATTAAACAATTTTTAATGCAGATTAAGTCAGGTTCACCTATGGATCCTTGTCCACCCGGCATTTTGCAGATGATTTCGGAACCTGTTCTGAAATTAGCCACTATTTTTCAGGAAGTTCTATCTTCGGGGATCCTCCCATCTACATGGAAGCAGGCCACTGTTATTCCTTTAAAAAAGAAGCCCGACCAAACTGCCTTTGATTTGAGCAACTTGCGACCTCTCTCATTGTTACCTACATTGGCTAAGATTTTTGAAAAACACATTAATTCTGAACTTTCCACGTTTCTTAATCTGGCTGGAGGCTTCGATCAGTCACAACATGGGTTTAGAAGGGCTCATAGTACGAAATCAGCGCTACTCACGACATCTGATTCCATCCGGAGATTACTGGATGAAGGTCAAGGCGCTATTCTTGTACTATTGGATCTCTCCGCGGCATTTGACACCATCTCTCCTGCGATCTTGGTTTCACGCCTCCATCAAGCTGGAATAAGACACTCCTCCCTTAAAATCCTGGAGTCTTTAAGTAATAGATCTATGACTGTAAGCTGGGCTGGCTTTAAAGCACCGGCTTTTCATCTGCCTTGTGGTGTGCCTCAGGGCTCGGCGCTTTGCCCAACGCTTTTTAATATCTATGTGGCCCCCCTAGTGAGACTAATCCGATCATATGGTTTCATCCCATCCTCCTATGCTGATGACACACAACTTATCATCCCGGTGTCTAGGAGCAACTGGGAGGAAGTGGCTGATCGGTTTAATAACTGCATGCAGGATATTAATAAGTGGATGAGACAGAACTGGCTAAAGCTAAATACAAACAAGACTGAGATTGTTTTGCATGGTTGTTAGGAGCTGTGGAACTCGCAATGGTGGCCTGATGAATGTGGAAAGCCACCTGTCCCCTGCGTGGCTACCAGAAATTTGGGAGTGATCTTTGATGACTCATTAAGTTTTAAGACACAGGTTAGTGCTATTGTAAAATTTAGTTACTGGACACTGAAACTCCTGAGAAAAATTCTACTGTTTCTGAAGCAGGAGGAAAGAGTCACTGTTATTATAGCGTTTGATATGTCCAGATTGGATTATTGTAACTCCATGTTGTTGGAAATTGATGTGGGTTCCTTGAGGAAACTGCAGTTCAGAACAATGCAGCTCGTATGATTTTGGACCTTCCACGTTTAGCCTTGGCTTCTGAAATATCTTCATGGGCTTCCGGTTGGCAAGAGGATTATTTTTAAACCTCTTTGCCTAACCTTTAAAGCGCTCTATGGGGGCGGTGCTGAACACCCGGCTGAAAGACTCAGGTGGTATCGTCCAGGGTGCGTCCTAAGATCGAACAATTCCTACTTGATTCAGGTCTGTCGAACTCGCAGAGTCGGGTGGGTAGACAAAGCCTTTACAGTTGCGGCTGCCAGACATTGGAATGCTCTACCGTTGGACATTAGGAAAGAACACAACTTCCTGATATTCAGGAAGCGAGTGAAAACGTGGCTGTTTCCACAGTAATGTTGCTTGGCCTTTGTCGTTCCCTCTCTATTTATGTCCTCCAGCGCTTCGATGCTAAGGCCGGAACGCGCTATATAAATATCCATATACATACATACATACATCATCTCTCTGGGGTAACTTAGACACCAAAGTCCAGAACCAACGTCTCCCTCAGGGAGACCTAATGATTAGTAACAACTGAAAGAAGGTTAGATGCGAGTGTGTGGCGAATAACAAGGGTGTTCATGCCCAATTATATCAGTATGTCATCCCGATTTTGCTCTCTAGCACAGACCGGGATTGCTTTTTATAAAACACTGGATGTGCGTGTGAAGTGGTTCGAGGATTTGAAATTACGGTTTCACCTAGAGGAGTTTCCCCCAGCCTTAGATCCCACATGCTTTAGTAAGATTGCAGGGTGGCAAATAAGTAACTGGTTAATACTCTTAAAGATGTCTCTTCTCAAAATAACCTGTTTGTCAGAGCCTCCTATAAATCTGTTTTATAGAACGCTCAAATTTCTTGGAATACAGCTATCTGGAATTATATCTTGTTCACTGTGTGATCTGGGAACCAGGGAGCCTTTTGGCACATATTACATGGTTCCAAGACAATCAAAATGAGGCCTGAATCCAACATTCTTCCACAAGATTGGGTTAAAGGCTTCCAATCCCTTCATAGTGACCAATGGTTCAAAACCCCCCTTATCTTCTGGACGTAGCTAAGCCATGGAACTCCATTGTCTGTAATAATTGGTTTGACTTCACAAAGTCATGCCCCCAACTATGCACTGGGCTTCTTTACAGTGGCAGAAACCTATTCTGTCTGCGCCCAGAAGTCTGGCAAGGCACCGGGGGCTGGACTAAATCCTGGTCGACCTATTTACTTCAGAACCTGATATCTAGGCCCCCTATCCTAAATGTGTGGCTAACAATATAATGGCAGGTGCTGAAATTCCTGTCACCTGGAAAGGTTCAGCGATAATACCAATTTTTAAGAAAGGTCTCAAGTCTGACCCAGCAAATTATCAGCACATTAGCCTTATTAACTCTAGTAAAACAAATATTTTGCAAGCTGGTCTTGGATAGTCTTTGTTCCTGTTTTGACGATAAAGAGATTCTGTCCCAGTTCCAGGCTGTTTTTCTTTCTAAGACCAGCACAGTCGACCAGTTTTTCAGGTTCCAACTTATCAGGTGGAAAGATATCGATATAAAGAGGGGTGATTTATACATTGCTTTTGTTGACCTCAGAGCTGCTTTTGACATGGTCACCAGAACCAAACTTAGGAAAACCCAAAGAGATTTAGGGCTCTCTGCCCCCCTCCCCCCATGACAAAATTTGTCTTCATTTGGCTGAAATCTGCTGTGGAGTAGGCGGGGACCACTGATCTCTTTAGGGTCAACAAGGTGTTTAGGCAAGGCTGCGTCTTTGCCCCTATATTGTTTCTTCTTTTTATCAACAGCAGCGTTGACTACCTCGTGGACTGCAACAACTATTCCCCGATACTCAGGTGCACAAAAATACCAGCATTATTGTTCGTAGATGACACAATGTTGAGCTCAAAAACTCCAAAAGGGATTGGGACGCTCTTCTTAACCCCTTCGCTGCCAGGCCTTTTCCCCTCCTGTGCAGAGCCTTTTTTTGGCTATTTGAGGCAGTTCGTGCTTAGGCCCTCATAACTTTTTGTCCACATAAGCTAGCCACACCGAATGTGCGTCCTTTTTTTCCCAACATCCTAGGGATTCTAGGGGTACCCAGAGTTAGTGGGTTCCCCTGAAGGAGACCATGAAATTAGCCAAAATAAAGCAAAAATTTTGTTTAAAAAAAAAACAAAAAAAAAACAATGGGGGGGGGGGGGGGACTGCAGAAGAAGGCTTGTGTTTTTTCCCCCTGAAAATGGCTTCAACAAAGGGTTTGTGGTGCTAAAATCACCATCTTCCCAGCTTTCAGGAACAGGAAGACTTGAATCAGAAAACCACATTTTTCAACACAATTTTGGCATTTTACTGGGACAAAGCCCATTTTTACTATTTTTTGTCCTTTGAGCTTCCTTCCAGTTAGTAACAGAAATAGGTGTGAAACCAATGCTGGATCCCAGAAAGCTAAACATTTCTGAAAAGTAGACAGAATTCTGAATTCAGCAAGGGGTCATTTGTGGAGATCCTACAAGGGTTTCCTACAGACAGTAACAGCTGAAATAAAGATATATTGAAATTGAGGTGAAAAAAACCAGCCATTTTTCTCCACGTTTTACTCTGTAACTTTTTCTGCGAAGTCAGATTTTCAAAAGCAATATACTGTTACGTGTGCTAGACTCTTCTGGTTGTGGGGATATATAGGGCTTGTAGGTTCATCAAGAACTCTAGGTACCCAGAGCCAATAAAGGAGCTGCACCTTGCAATGGGTTTTCATTGCATACCAGGCATACAGGAATTAATTTAGTGAAATATAAAAAGTGAGATTATTATCAAGAAAACCTTTGTATTTCAAAAAGGGCACAAGATAAGGTGTTGAGAAGCAGTAGTTAGTTGTTAGTTGCACATCTCTGAATTCCGGGGTGCCCATACTAGCATGTGAACTATAGGGCATTTCTCAAATAGATGCCTTTTTTTACACACTGTCTTATATTTGGAAGGAAAAATTGTAGATAAAGACAAGGGGCAATAACACTTGTTATTCTATTCTGTGTTTCCCCGAGTCTCCCGATAAAAATGATACCTCACTTGCGTGGTTAGGCCTAATGTTCGTGACAGGAAACTCAACATCGACATGTCACATTTTTACATTGAAATATGACGTGTTTTTTGCAGAGTGCCTAGCTGTAGACTTTGGCCTCTAGGTCAGCTGGCACCTAGGAAAACCTACCAAACCTGCACATTTTTGAAAACTAGACACCTAGGGGAATCCAAGATGGGGTGACTTACGGGGCTCTCACAAGGTTCTGTTACCCAGAATCCTTTGCAAACCTCAAAATTTGGGCAAAAAAAACACTTTCCTCACATTTCTGATGGATACAACTACCTGTGGATGCCTCACCTAATGAATTCTCCTCCATGCGTAGCATTCGACGGAAACTTCTCTCTCTAGCTCTGCACGTCGGTGAGGACGTCACAATTGCCCGATTCCACGCGGCTCCGTGTGACGTCATCGTGGCAATAAGAGGTCCTCGCTGCTGTGCTGATGTCGGTTTCCTTTTTTCCGTGCCTTCGATAGCAGTTACTTTTCTGTTACCTGTATCGTTAGCTCTTCAGAAGGGATACTTTGTGTATTTCCATGATGTCGGCTCCAAAGAAGTCGGGTTTCAAGCCCTACAGGGAATGCGGAGGTTGCATGTCTGTGACTGATCCACACAACGATTGTCTTTGGTGCCTCAGTTCCGATCACGACGTCCAAGAATGCGGATCCTGCCAGAAGATGAATCCGAAGGTATTGAAGGAACGCGAGGCGAAGCTATTCTTGGCGAGGTCCAAGAAGGAGAGGAAGCGGCACCATCGGTCCTCTTATGGAGAATCATCCCATAAGAAGCGACGTCATCGTGACTCCCGACGTCGGTCCAGAAGTCGGTCGGCGTCGAGGTCTCCATCGTCCCGGCGCCGCAAGTCTTGGGAAGTGAGTCCGACGGTGTCCCCGCAACCTGCGACACCGCAGACGTCCCCGGTGCAGTCAGTCTTTTGAAGCCGTGGAGCCTCAAAGTCATCTGGCTTCGCCGGTGCATCCAGAACCTGAAGAGTCCAGCCCGGCGCCGGTTCCACAGAGTTATCCTTCGTTCCTGGCTCCGGATACAGATCCGGCGGCATTCCTTAATGCCATATTTCAAATTTTTCAAAATATGGCTCTGGTAGGTGGTGTGCCGGCTGGCCCCACTTGTCCCCTGGCTTTCAATCTCTGCGTTCTGGCTCCATTTAAGCCGACACTGTTTATGCCATTTTGTTCGGCTGGAAACCCAGGTCAGGCCCCTATGCCGACAGCGCAGCCCTCGACGTCGAGGGAGAGACCTTCGACGCTGGTGTCGGAGGTGATGGAGCCGAGAGGTCGGATGTCTGCGTCGGATGCGGGTGCCTTATCCATGGCGCCGATGGATCCATCTGCAGCGTTGGGTGGATCCGGAGAACCTATCATGACGCCTTCCTGGTGCCATTCACCGACGTCGCTTCGCTCCATGTCGACGCCGGGGCCCGAGGCCAAGTTGAGGTCACCTCGAAAGGCCCTTAGACTTTGAGGAGAGGGAATATCAACAGCAATTCCTCGAAGAAGGGGAGATCACTGATCCCCAGGGTGACTTCCCTGGGTTGAACACAGCAAGTGGTCTTGACACCGCTCCAGAGTATGACCTGGCCGCCCCGGGTGAATATACAGAGGAGGCAGCCTCTTACCACTCTGTAATTAGGAAGGCCGCAGCATTTCTGGATCTTCCCTTACCGACAGCGCAGGTGAAGACCAACCTATTGACTGAGGTTTTGCATCCTGCTACAGCCATGGCGGATCTACTATTTAATGAGGCCCTGATGGATCCGATCGAAGAGGTTTGGAAGAAGCCAGTCACCTCTTTGGCTGTTAGTAGGTCGGTGGCCAGGCGTTATAGATCTGCACCTGGGGACCCAGAGTTTTTGTCCAAACACCCTTCACCAGAGAGCTTGGTGGTACTAGCATCCTGCTCTTCGAGGTCGGCCCGTGGTTCGTTTCCAGGAGTACCATCGGACCGGGAATCCAAGCGGATGGACCAGTCGGCCAGGAAGTTGTTTTCATCTTGCAGCATGGCTCTAAAATCTGCCAATGCAACTTGTATTCTGGGCAGGTATATCCATGCTATAATGGATGCGACGAAGACTGTTCTTACAAACATGCCCCAGGACTTGTGTGGTCTTCTTTCGGATGCTCAGGCGGCGGCTACGCAAGTTATTCAGACAGGGCTGGATACCACGGACTCTATTGCAAGAGCCATGGAGGCTTCCGTTGCCTCCAGACGGCATGCGTGGTTACGCACTTCCGGATTTTCGTCTGACGTCCAGTTTACGTTACTGGAGCTGCCTTTTGATGGGGCAAAACTGTTTGGTTCAAAAGTGGACTCTGCGCTAGAGTGCTTTAAAGAATGTAGGGCCACTGCTAGATCTTTGGGTCTGCAGGCTGCTTCCATCCCATTTCGATCTTTTAGGCGGCTGCGTGTTTTTGGAAGAGGTGCTTCCTTTCGTGGTAGATCACAGCAGCCGGGGCAGCAGTCCTCCAGCCTCCCTTATCGTTCATACAGGGGGCGGGGTAGAGTCCGCACAAGAGGGGCCATCCAGCAGTAGCACCCTTCCTCTTCCTCTGGAGGGTTACCTCAAGGAAAGCAGCCCTAGTCCTCTTGCCATTGTCTCTCATACCTCTCCGGTAGGGGGGAGGCTTTCTCTTTTTCTCCCCATATAGGAGTCCATAACAACAGACTCTTGGGTCATCAGTTTGGTGAGAAAAGGTTACGCCCTTCCCTTTTGGGAGATTCCTCCTCCCTTCCCTCTCCGTCCTTCCTTTTGTTCAGAAGATCATCTCCTGCTGTTACAACAGGAGGTTCTCTCCCTATTATTGAAGGGTGCAGTGGAGTTGGTTCCAGAGCAAGAAAGGGGTCAGGGGTGTTATTCCAGGTACTTCCTGATCCCCAAGAAGGATGGTCATCTGAGACCTATTTTGGACCTGAGGATTTTGAATTGGTTCCTCAAACAGGAGAAATTCAAAATGCTGACTCTAACACAGGTGCTTTTGGCGTTGAACAAGGAGGATTGGATGGTGTCGGTTGACTTGCAGGATGCTTATTTTCCCATTCCCATTCTCAAGTCGCACAGGAAGTATCTCTGGTTTGTGGTAGGATCGCAGCACTACAAGTTTGCGGTCCTTCCTTTAGGTCTTACTTCCGCACCACGGGTCTTCACGAAGGTGATGGCGGTTGTTGCAGCACACCTCCGGAGGAAGGGAGTAGCATATTCCCTTACCTGGACGATTGGTTGATCAAAGCCAAGTCTCCGGGGCTTGTGTTGCATCATCTGCAGCTGACAACCCAGTTGTTGTTCAGTATGGGTTTTTCAATAAATGTACCAAGTCTCACCTAGAGCCCTCTCAACGCCTCCTGTTCATAGGGGTAGTACTTGACACGACATTGAATCGGGCCTTTCCTCCGCCACAGCGGGTACAGGACATTCAGGCGTTGGTTCCAATGTTTCAAGAAGGAGCGGTAGTTCCGGTCCTCAAGGTCCTTCGTTTGCTCGGTCTGTTCGCTTTTTGCATTCTGTTGGTCACTCATGCATGCTGGCATATGAGGGCTCTTCAGTGGTGCCTCTGCAAGCAGTGGTTTCAGCACAGAGGAGATCTCGGGGAGTCGATAAAGATCTTCAGAGACAGTGCAGCGGATCTCAGATGGTGGGCTGTGGAAGGCAACCTTTCTCAAGGGAGGCCGTTTTCGCAGCCAACTCCGGTGGCCACGGTGATAACAGATGCCTCCACCTTAGGGTGGGGAGCTCATCTGGAGATCAAGGGTCGTTGGTCTCCAGTAGAGCAGAGGTTTCATATCAATCTGCTAGAGCTGCGGGCGATTCGTTTGGCCCTCGAGGCCTTCCTCCCTTCGCGGTCAGTCAGTTCAGATTCTGACAGAACACAACACGACCGCGATGTGGTATATCAACAAACAGGGGGGTGTAGGGTCGTACCTTCTTTGCAGAGAGGCTCTGCGACTCTGGTCCTGGGCTTGGGACCATAGGCTTTGTGTAGTGGCAAACCATTTGGCCGGGTCCAAAACGTACGTGCGGAAAAACTCAGTTGCTTTTTCTCGGACGACCACGAGTGGCGTCTGCATCCGGATCTGGTTCTTTACATCTTTCGGATGTGGGGTTTTCCCCGTATAGACCTGTTTGCCACTTGAGAGAACGCACACTGTCCGTCGTTCTGCAGCCTTCAGTAGCCGATGCAAGGAGCTTTGGATGACATGTTTCAGATGTCCTGGTGCGGCTGGTTGCTTTACGCATTTCCTCCCATACCCTTGATTCCTCGGGTTTTGAGGAAGATTCGCCAAGACCGGGCCCAAGTCATTCTGATAGCTCCGGATTGGCCATGAAGGGTGTGGTATGCAGACCACCTCCGACTCTAACTGTACCTGCCGCTCCGTCTCCCTCTCAGGGCAGACCTCCTCTCGCAGTCGCAGGGGCAGGTTCTACACCCCCTCCTCCAGATCCTGCACCTTCATGCCTGGAGATTGAACTGGGCAACCGGAGTTCCTTTTCTCTCCCACCAGAGGTGGTGGACGTTCTTTTATCGGCCAGGCGACACTCCACCAAGTCGGTCTATGCAAGTAGTTGGGCTGATTTTGTTCGTTGGTGTGGAGAGAAGAAAATTAATCCCTTAAGTGCCCATCTTTCTGATATTTTATTGCTTGCATTGTCATTGGCTCAGCATGGTTGTGCTGTGGCCACTGTTAAGGGCTATCTTTCGGCCCTTTCGGCTTTTTTATATCTTCCAGATCAGCCCTCTTTATTCAAATCTCCTTTGGTTGTTCGGTTTTTGAGAGGGCTTACTAATACATTTCCTCCCAGGCCTTTTATTATGCCGCAGTGGGACTTGAATTTGGTGTTGACTTTTTTGATGGGCTCCTCCTTTGAGCCACTTCATTCATGCCCATTAAGGTATTTATTTTTCAAGACTGTGTTTTTGGTAGCCATTACGTCGGCTAGACGTGTTAGTGATTTGCAGGCCCTTTCTGCTCACCCGCCTTTCACCACTTTTTATAAGGAAAAGGTGTTTTTGAGGACTAGGACGGCTTTCCTCCCCAAGGTGGTGTCTCCGTTTCACTTGGGAAAGTCCATAACTCTCTCAACGTTCTACCCTCCTCCGCATCCATCTAAGGAGGAGGAAAGCCTCCATCGTCTGGACCCCAAGAGGGCTTTCAGCTTTTATGTCGACAGGACGAGAGAGTTCGGTTGGATGAACAACTCTTTATCGGATATGTGGGGAAGAGGAAGGGGAAGGCCGTCCACAAGAGAACGCTCGCCAGGTGGGTCGTTCTTTGTATAAAAATGTTACTCATTGGCAAAGAAGGATCCTCCTGAGGGGATCAGGGCTCATTCCACCAGGGCCAAGTCGACCTCATCTGCTTTGGCCAGAGGTGTTCCGATGGTGGACATCTGTAAGGCTGCGACTTGGTCTTCCCTCCACACCTTTGTGAAGCATTATTGTTTGGATGCGGAGGTGCGGAGGGATGGCCATTTAGCGCGGTCGGTGCTGCAGGAGTTCCTGGTTTGACCAGACGGACACCCTCCTCCGAGGTGGTACTGCTTTGGGACTCTATCCATTAGGTTAGGAATCTGCAGGTAGTTGTATCCATCAGAAGAGCAAGTTACTTACCTTCGGTAATGCTTTTTCTGGTGGCTACATTAGCTACCTGTGGATTCCTCACGGTCCCTCCCACCTCCCCGTAGTCTGTCTGGTCATGCCAGGATCTCTTTGGGTGTGCACTTCAATTTAAATGTTTCTATATATGTATATATGTTTATAGTTCTAATTCAGGTTATTTTCAAGTTTGCAAACTGTTCATGATGGTATGTGCCCTTTTTTTAAAGAATTCTGCAAAAGTTTTTATATGAAGATTCTCTATAAAGTTTATTCTTGTTAATCTTAAAGGGTGTAGATTCTCGATGTTCTTTATATGTTTGAAAGGCACGTCAAAAGTGGCGTGAACTGACAGCACGACGGCGAGGACCTCTTATTGCCGTGATGACGTCACACTGAGCCGCGTGGAGTCAGGCAATTGTGCTGTCCTCGCCGACGCGCAGAGCCTAGAGAGAGAAGTTTCTGTTGAATGCTACACATGGGGGAGAATTCATTAGGTGAGAAATCCACAGGTAGCTAATGTATCCACCAGAAAAAGCGTTACCAAAGGTAAGTAACTTGCTCTTCAGTGACGGAATGTTCTGGAATCTGAGAGGAGCCACAAATTTCCTTTCACTCAGCGTTCCCCCCCAAGTCTCCCGATAAAAATGGTACCTCACTTGTTTAGGTAGGCCTAGCGCCCGCAGCAGGAAAAGCCCCAAAACACAAGGTGGACACATCACATTTTGCCAAAGAAAACAGAGCTGTTTTTTGGAAAGAGCCCAGCTGTGGATTTTGAACTCCACCTCAGCCGGCACCTAGGGAAACCTCCCACACCTGTGCATTTCTGCAAACTAGACACCTAGGGGAATACAAGATGGGGTGACTTGTGGGGCTCTCACCAGGTTCTGTTACCCAGAATCTTTGCAAACCTCAATATTTGGCTGAAAAAAACACTTTTTCCTCACATTTTGGTGACAAAGTTCTGGAATCTGAGAGGAGCCACAAATTTCCTTCCACCCAGCATTCCCCCAAGTCTCACTTTTGTGGGTAGGCCTACTGCCCACGAATGAAAATGCCTCAAAACACTATCTGGACACATCAAAATTATCAAATACAAAACTACCTGTTTTGTTGGTGTGGTGGAAGCGGGTGTGGGGGAGGGGGGATTTTAGGGGAGGGGTTGGGGGGGCACCTGTATTTTTGGTCCTAGGCTCAGCTGCCATCTAGGGAAACCTACCAAACTCAGACATTTCTGAAAACTAGACACCTGAGGGAGTCCAGGGAGGCTGACAAGTGGTGCAGAATTTGTATTGGTATAGGTGAGACAATGCTGACTGGTAGGAATTTTGTGGATTCCTACAGATTCCGGTAGGTTCCATCACAAAAATGTGGGAACATTTCCTGCAAAGTTGGAGGTTTGCAGGGCATTGTGGGTAAGAAAATGGTGTGGGGTGCATGTGAAGCACACCACCCTGGAATCACCCAGATGTATAGTTTTCAGATGTGTCTAGGTCTTGTGGATTTTTCTAGATGGCAGTGTCCCAAAGTCTATAAAGTGTAGCCCTCACCATTCCAAGTGAGATGATTTTGAGAGTTAGCCAAGCTCTCATGGCCCACATGTAAGACCAAAACCCAAAATAATCAAATGTCCTCTTGCTTGCTGTGGGATAAGATGTTTTAGTGTGCTGTGGGAGAGCTGAAAGACTGTTACCTCCTTCAGTTGGGGTGGGGGCATAACTATGCCCATACTGGTTGGTAGCCACCACCCCACTATTTTTTTAATTCCCTGGCATCTAGTAGACTTTCTGCCCCCACCAGGTGTGGATCGGGGGTAATTGGCCCATCTGCCCACTGGTGGAAAGAACAACTTTGGTCCTATTTATTTGGGGTGGTGGTATGGCCCCTTGGGGGCAGATGGGCCTCAAGGGGGCAGATATGGCCAACAGTAATGTGCCCCCATGGGGAGCTACACACACACACACACACACACCAATCCCTGGTGCCTGGTTTCTGCGCCCACCCCCCACCTCCTCCTCGCAGGGCCCTGATCGGCCTATTAGATATAGGCCAATCTGCCCCGAAGGTTAGCAGAAATGGCCTAAAGTAAATTCCCCCCCCCCCCTGGAAGTGACCCTTGCCTAAGGGGTTGCTCCCCTTGCATGAAATTGGCGCAAAAAGAAAACGCTGGTGCCTAGTGGTTTATCGGCCTAATATAAATAGGCCGATCTTCCCCCAAGGGGGCAGAAATGGCCTAAAATAAATTTGCCCCCCCAGGGAAACGATCCTTGCCTAAGGGGTCACTCCCATTGCGTGAAATTGACACAAAAAAATAAAGACCCCTCGTGTCTAGTGGTTTCTGCCCGCCTTGGGGGCAGATTGGCCTAACATAAATAGGCAGATCTGCCTCCAAGGATCGAAGTCCAGAGCTACGAACCCACTGAGGTGAATGGGCAGCATGAAAGTCTCCCAACCAACCCTGGGCTGCGTTTATAGGTCCACACAAGTCTTGTCATTTGGGTCCATAGTATTCTGAAAACAGTATTTATTAAGTGGCACTTTTATATTCAGTCAGAAATAGAGCAGCTTTAGGAGGATCCCCCTTTTCATGAGTTCTATATGACCAGCCGTAGAGTGGGGAAGGGAGTTCCAACGTGCTATCTGCTCCATGATTTGATCAATGATAGTGCCATAATTCTCCCTTATAACCACATCCCTGTCCACCCAATTTCCTAAATATTTAAGTGTTGGCACACCAGCATAAAGGAAACTGTGGTACAAACCTTTGTGTTAACCGTGGAAGACAGAATCAGGGATTTACTTCAATCAAAATGAACTCCTGCAAGGGATCCAAATCTAACATTCTCACATGATGGAATTAAGACTCTGGTGAGGTTCTCAAATGTGAAGGGTCACGTCACCAGCATACAGGGATAACTTAATACACCGGGTCATTTGCAGTAGGACATACTGAGCATATTTTTGCTAGAACCTTGTGGCTAAGGGCTCCGTAGCCAGGGCAACGATGATAGGCAACAATCTTGCCTTGTGCCCAGCCTGTCAACACAGTAGGTATATTTAATGCATACTTTGAACATGGGAGATGTATATAGCAACTTTTGTTTGGCTTAAATTGTGTGGTATGCTCATTCTACCAAAGTTTGTGAAAAGGTAGTCGCATTCAAGGCAGTCGTATGCCTTGGAAGCATCCGAGACTATCAATGCAGTGTTAAGGGTCAGATATATGTAGGAGGGCAAATAAGGTATGCAGACTCAAAGCCAGTTTGATATGATCGCACAAGGTCAGGAAGCAACAGTCGGCCTCTTAGCTATAAGTTTAGCTAATATTTTGGTATCACAATTGGAGAGCGACAAAAATCAATATTCCCCCTGCTCACCTTCAAATGAGAGCTATTTAGGGGGATAGAATATTGGCATACCTTTTATAATACTATGCAGGCAGCCTGTCGGAACCAGGTTCCTTACCTGGAAGGAGTTCCCCAAGCGTCTTCAGCAGTTCTTGCATAGTGAAGGAGTACTTAATTTGTACAAAGATCAGTGCCGGTGCCAGAATCTGTGCTTCGAAGACAACTGCCGACACTATCAAAGGTCAAGGTGACGAATAGGAAGTCTGCATAGTCCTAAATCCACTTTGTCTTTTATTCACTATGAGACACTCCCTGCCCCTTTATCTCACTCTTGCGGGTTCCTGCTTTCTCACTGCGACTTTTTTTTTCTTTCTTTTTCTTCCTCAATCTTTCTGCTTTGGGTATCTTGCGAAACATCTGTTGCGTAAAAATAAGTGCCAGTGCCCAAAATACGCAGCAAGCATCATTCAGCCATCCCAGGGCTGTATCCTCCGTATAAGCTATAATATTGTGTGAGAACCTCGGCCCAGCAGTAGTGTGTAAAATAAATATGTATATATATTTTTTTAAAGTCTAAAGGATCTGTGTGGAATTGTACTGAATATTTCCCCCATTGGGATCCTCAGCCTTCATGATAGTATGAGCCACGCAGGGATGCCTAATGAAGGCAGCCAGCTACTTACTGGGCTGGCTGCCTTCCTGTGTTTTTTTTCCCTCACCATATGCTTTTGCATATTTATCTGGATATTTACACACACGGGCTGCCACATCATTTTACTCAGTGTGCTTAAGTCGAAGTCGCTCCAAAGTAGATGTATCCTCCCCATGCGAAAGGTCCTGCTCAAGCTCTGTAATGTCTACCTTCAGGTGTTCCAAGTGGTTGTGGGGTATTTTTAGTACACCTTTATGTTTGGTTATACATTTTCCCTTAATAGTAGGAATCTCATACCATTTGCTTAGAGGCCACACTACCTTCATTAAATTTGAAAAATTCCAGGATCTGTGTTAAGTTCGTATGCAAGGACCATATCCCATAATGCCTCGGGATTCAACTCCCAAGACCACCCTGACATTGACAGCCCACGTACCATCAAGGTTAGGAGAACCGGAACATGATCATAAAGGGTACGGGGATAGGTCTGAGACCTCCAGCACCTACTGAACCACTTCTTTAGACACCTGCCATTAGTCAAGCTGGGACCACACCATGTACATACAAGTAATAGGTACAAATACTAAATAGGATGTTATCATGCATTGTTGCCTTCAGCTGTTTAGCAGCAGCTGATCAGTCCCCGATTGCAACATGTGACCTATCTAACTGATCCTGTAATGTACAATTGAGGTCACATGATGGCTATAAAAGATAGTTGAGGACCTGCCTAATTTTCCAGGGGTTATTAAGGTCCCTAACGTTCCATGTCAAACATCTAAGTGAGTTATCCCTCCTTGCTCCCTCCCCAACTGACATGCACAGACCATACACATTGTGGAGAGACACACCATCCCCAGACTGCAACCACACCTCCGCTGCCACCACAATTCAGTTATGAAATTCATTGCCAGTGCTAGAGTGTCAGCTGTTAAATGGATAAATTCCCTTACCTTGGCATCACTTCCAAATAAGGACAGTAGCAATCACTTAACGTAGCCCTCCAGTTTGCCTGTGTTAGTGGATTCCAGCACACCCAGGATGCCAAGATTATTACAATGAGATCTCATCTCCAAGTCTTTGTTCTTAACCTCAGTGACTTTAGAAACGTTTTCCATGTTGAGCACAGTTCTCCCTTTAGATCCCGAATCCTATCTAATCGAGTTTTTATGTTCACCCTCCTTTGGCTTGTTGTTCTGGTGTTCAGGCTTACACAACAGTGTCCAGTCTGGCAGCACCAACACAGGAAAGCATAGTGAAGCAAAAAGCCACCACTAAGGTATCGAACCAACCAGTGCCGCAAGCCGGGCACTTTAACCCCATTACTCCTGACAAGGGCCCAGTCTAATTGAGAAGAGCACGCCGAAATGTGGATCGTCGTGGAGCCCAGGTGCTCACCTGACTTGCAGAGAGCACTCTGTAGCCCACAGGGCCTCCTCGACCATGAGCTTCTTGCTAGACGCACTCGCGGCTGCCACACAGTCTCTCCCCACCCCCCAAAAAAATATGTTCTGCCGCTCGGTGCTATAGCCCTGGGGTCTGTTCCCTGCTGCAAGCATGCTCATAATATTCCAGCAGCTGTCGGGTGCCCAAAGAGTACACGTCACACAGTTTTCACACAATGTCGGCACTGCGCTATCGCAGCACTACTCCCGGAGCATCTTTCTCTCCCCGGGGTCGCCACCTTAAGTGCTACAATCACTCCCTTCCCCTAGTAGACTAATTAGCCTGCGGTCCTAGGACAGTAAATCGTTTCTTACGAAGCAAGTATATTGATGATCATGGTATCCTGAACAGACCACAAGCAAAAAACAGATTTGTGTTGATTGAGAGAAATAGTAAGCATCGTGTAGTCAGTCTAATGCCCGTTGTGGATGACTTTTGTTGAGTACTCCGGCATTTCTCTCCGGTGATACTTTGATTTCATTAGTTTACCTCCCTTTTATTTATTACGCTTGAAGTGTATAGATGCGCCTAAACTGTGATTTTTGTGGCAGAGGTTTGGTAAAATTCTATTACCTAATTATTTATTCCCATGTCCAGAAATCCATGGGCAGATAGACAATTAATGCCATTGTGTTATGGAGTGCAAACAGCTGTATTTGGAAGGTTAACAAATATTTGCGCTGAATTTCCGAAAGCCCTTTCATAACAGTAAGAACGCTAGGATGGCTGCTTGCTTTGGAACCTCTCACTTTTCTTGAGTTACTGCTTGAAGGTTGTTAGCATACTCTAGTGGTTTTAGCATTGGATGTTTGGTATTGTGTGGATGAGTCCTGCATCTTTTGGAAAGCCTTGGACATAAATATCCCTTTCCCTCTTCCTTTTTAGGTGTTGCGTGAACAGCACATGCGCTGGCACTTAAAGACATGTTTATATTTTGTGGGCTTTGAGGCCACCATTACTTATCATTGATTGGTTGCAAAGCCACTCTTAATTGCGTACTTCCTCCTGGTCAGCTTTGCGGTTGACGCTTCACTCTTCTTGCATGTGTCTATTACCTGGTGCGTCCTTATGCTGCTCGCGCTTTTAGGAGCTATTTTTTTCTTTTTGTTGAGCCACTTTACAGAATGTATCTTTCGTAGCTGGCTCTGTTGTCTGCTCCATCGTGTTGTCTATTTGCTTGTACGCCTCCCCTCCCACCGAATGCCTTGCCCCCACCCAGCACAATGGATGAACCAGAAAGCCAATGGTCTTTTTCCGGTCCTCTGACTTTTGTTTTTGTTGCAGCTTTTATATAGGGCAAATTCGACCCAAAGGTGTTGGAGGGTTTTGCACAAGGACACAGTCATTTTGTGTTGGCACGGGAAGATGTACTGATTTGCCCAGAGTCGCAGGGTATTGAGCCAGCGCTGAGACTCAAACCTGGTTCCCCAGCCTCAAATGTGGAAGCCCTGGCTATTATGCCATATCCTTTCCCCTGCAGGTACTGGGTTGCAGATCTTGCTTCTGTGTTTTAAGTCCCGAAAGGTAGAGCTTCCTAGTGCAAACACACTGTGAAGCTCTGCCTTCAGGGACTTCAAACACAGAAACAAGATGACCTATTTCTCCGTAAAACATTAGAGATTTGACATCTGCCATAAAGTTTTATGAAGAACTGTGTCACCAAATGAATGCACGATGTGTTCAATTTAGTTGTATAATCTGAATGGCTCTCTGTGGAACCAGATGAAAACTATAAAGAAACTTGCAAGCTCTTGCGAAACAAAAGTCACAAATGCCTATTTTAGTGCTTTGCTATTAAGCAAACCGGGTCTGCCGCCTGGCAGAGTAACAAATAGTAAATTGTTTGAAAACTTATTTTTGTGTAGGCACTGGAAGATTAAGTGATTTGCCCAGAGTCACAGGATGTTGAGCTGGTGCCTAGACTCGAACCAGGTTCCTCAGATCCGGTCAGCAGCTTTGGCTGTTAAGCCATATCATCTCCCCTGGCTTGCATGTAGATATCCGATGGCAGATAAACATGTTTACAATGCTGACGGTATTTATTTTGGCACTGGAAAGCCTGCATTTGAATCCATCCCCTCCTGCCAGGTCCCTCTTTCTTCTCCCACACACCACCTTGTCCCTGTCCACTCCACATAATTCGTCTCCATGCCACATAATGCCGCTGCACACAATTGAACCGCTTTCCGTGCCACATAATTACATACCGCATAATTCAGCTCCACAAAATTCAAAACACCGCACAGTTAGGTGCCATGGAATTCCACAACACACAAATCCACACCGTAGAATTCCACTACAGTACACATTTCAACATCTCAGTTCCATGCCACACAGTTCAGCTTGACACATTGATTACACTCAGTGTCACATAATTATAATCCAACAAATTCAGTTTTCCTCTCCGTTCCCGCCACATAATTCCACTTAACATGCTACCACTCCATGCAACATGATTCCTATCCACATTGCTTATCCCGATGCAGCACAGTTCAACTCCAGATAATCCTGCTACACATAATTCCACTCCACGTAAATCCACTCAGTTCGAAAACACATTACAGTCCACAAAATGCAACTCAGCACCATGCCGTATAACTACATTTTACATAAATCCACACCAGGTCACATAATTGTATATGCCACACAATTGTACTCTACAACATAATTACACTCCACACAATACCACTTCAACTCCACATAATTTCACCCCACATAAATCCACTCCGTGCCACATAGCAGCACTCAACGTAATTCCACTCAACGCCGCACGATTCAGTGCCTCATAATTCAGCACCACACAGTTCCATGCCACACCACATAATTTCAACCCACGTAATTCTACTCCACAACACATAATTTCATCCACTACTTACATATCATCCACACTACTGTAGTTACAGACCATCCACACCACATAATGCCACATAATTAAACCCCACGCCACATAATCCCACTCCAGGCCACTGCATAACTCACAATCCACTCCATGTAATCCCACTACACTCAATGCCACTTAAATACTATCCACATATTTTCACTGTAACCAAAGCCACATAATGCCACTACACAATTTAAAACCACACAATTCCACAACAAACAATTCCACTCCTATCCACACAATACCACTTCACACAACATAATTGCAATCCACAGTTTAATTCAACATCATGCCACATAAGTCCACTCCATGCCACTCAGTGCCACACAATGCCATTCCCCATAAATCCACACCATGCAGCATAATTAAACTCCACATAATTCCACTCTGCACCATGCCACATATTTACTCATTTCAGCTCCACACCACATTTACTCCACTCCATAACACATTCTTCTCCCCCAAACTACTTTACTCAACTCCTCAAAATTCCACTCCACACTGTGCCATATGATTCCAACCCTCAAAATTCCACTCCACACTACACAATTCAGTTCCACGCAACGCAATTCCACTCCTCAAAATTCCAGAGACAAATATGTGCTACACAATTCAGTACCACATTTTCACTACACACCACATAATTCCACCCAACACTATGTAATTCCACCCTACAAATCACAATTTAAACCCAAAACACATATCAATTCATGCTTTTGAGCCTCAAGTGGGCTTCATTCGCTCTAAAAAGTTTTTAAAGTGTTATGCTCCCTTTTATAGGTAGGTGTGGTAGATTGTTAAAAAAAAATTCAAAACAAGGAATACAATGAAAAGTAACAAACTAACATTTTAGTTCGGAAATGTAATTTTCCAATTGTAAGTGGCCAAGACATATTATAAGGTTATCCTTTTGGGGAAGATGCATTTCCGAATAAGTAACTTATGCATCATTACCAGTCCTCCCTTCTGTGAAAACAGGGTTGAAACTGTGAAATGGTTAATTTGATCCCTTTTATTTTTTAATAAAAATGAATTACTTTGCATTACATTCTAGGCCAGTAAAGTACCTGAATTCCTAGAAGACGTAGTTCCGTTTTTCTTTCATAGTTCCTATCTCCAAGGTATCCTTTTGTTTTTCCTGGAAAATATATTGGGTTTCAACCTAATGTGCTTTGTAGTTCTTGGTTTAAATATTTTTCTTGGATGTAAATGTTTTTCTTGGGTTTAAATGTTTTTCCTTAAGTCAATTTTTGAAATGTATTTAGGAAAACGTGTTCTAGGATCTAGGAGATAGGCAGATATATTATAATGCTTATACATTCAGAGAAAAGTCTGTGATGGATCATGCTGAATTTTGTTTGATTATCCACAATGTGTGAACTCTTCTTTTTTTAAAGTCAGTTACGTTCTTTCACCAGGGACTTTGCCAGTGGAGGCAACCGCCAGGGAAAGAAATCTACCGTAAAAGTAACATCTCAGTTTATGAAGTGGACGGCAGGGATCATAAAGTAAGTACCTTGAAGGAAATTAAATAGGAGCTTATGTCTCTGAGAGCATGGCCACCATCTATGTGTTGTTGTTAATGTCTGTTTCTGACCACTGTTGGAAGGTACTGGAATAGTCTAGGGCAACCAGATCTCCATGTGTCTCACACAGTTGGTCTTATCCGGAAACTAAGACAGTATTCTGACCACCTGCATTTTCCACTGAAAGCCTGACCACTAGAACACTTAGTTGTTAATATGTCTCATCAACATATGCTCAGTTAACTCTGGAAAAGTGGCCAATAGTGTTTTGTGTAAGGGGGACAAGAAGGCTTAACGAGAGAGAGTATAGCGATCAACACGTTCCAATATTTTAGAATGCAGTACATGAGATGAGACTTGATGGCAAAAGTTGCCTCACAATTAAGTGCTTCTCAAGCATTGGCTACTGCATAGATTCACATGCTTGAATTATTCATAATGATTGGAAACCCCCAGTCATTTAACGTAGCACTATTCCAATACAGAAACTGACAGTGAAGACCAATCGACAATAGCCATAGACAACACGTACCCCCCACATCATTTTATGACCCGAAAGGGAAGCCAGTTAGGTGGTGTTTCAGATTTTTAATCCCCTGACAGAGGCACCAAAGTGTAGATTTTCGACTGCCTGTTTTTCCGGCAGTGGGGAATCCTGTCAGCTATGCTCCATTTTTTTCTGAAGGTTGACCTATTGAACTCCTTCAGAAAGGCCCCTCTCTCTTAGATCAGTCGTAGGCAATGAATAATCTCGCCCATGTTCAGGCACACCTAAGCACTTTTTTCAGTATCTAAACCTTACTTCGGAATGGCCAGGAGTTATATGTGATCAAACAAAGTTTTTGCAACGTTGAGGCAGACTGTCCCCGAAAATAGGCAAAATAGAAATAAGAAAGCAAAAAGCTTGTGAAGGATTTTTTAAGTTAATGTTGGGGACGTATAGGGCAATGTAACTGCATTGGCTTCAGCATTGAAAGCAATTAAAATAGAACAGTGTGCCTATTAGTTCCCTGGCCTCCAGTGTCCCATCATGCTGTGGAGTTGGCAGCTTACACGGCCCTTTTTTAGGCTCTTGCTAACAGGAACCTAGAACAGACCTCTGCCTTTTTAAAACATTTTTTTTTACTTAGTATTTTCCATCAAACCCATTTCCAAAGTGGTTCACTTTTCTTTATACGGCAGGGCTGAAGCTTCACATTCATGGTCACTTTTCAAGCAATATGAATTGTATTGGAGAAAGGAAGACCTACACTGAAGGGTTCCTGCTTAAAATGGATGAATTGTCATCACAAGGCTGGTTAACACACCCAGCGATTGTTTCATCCGTTGAAAATTCAGCACGTAGACTCTACAAGACAGAGAGCGTTGACTTTTAAATGCTAAATCCCACAGGAAAATCATCATAGACGAGTGCTACAAAAGCAAAGGAGCACAATTTGGCGATTGAAAGCACCAAATATACTGTTGTAGATGCTTCTACTAACTGTTGTGTAAATCCCACCAAGTCACCCTTTGCACCTTCATTGAAGAAGCAACCATCAGGTCATGTTGAGGTTTCAGTGGCAAATGCCAGGGCTAAGTCACAATATGGATTTACCCTCTTCTACTCTGCTCTACCATCTGTCTCATCACCATTGGCAAGTAGGAGAGAAAAGTGATGCAAAAACTCCCTTGATGCTCACACAGGTGAGTGTTACTTCAGTATCATAGATGACTATGATCCTGTTAACGAAGACTGGCTCACCATCTATGCCATAGCATCTTCCACCTGCAAACTCAGTTGCATCTACTATCCTGACAACATAAACATCAATACCATTGATGTAATCGCCGGCTACAAAGTTAGTGACAGGACCTACATTATTGCCTTAAACCTATTTCATTCAAACTATACCACTTTTGCAAACCATATCACAAAGTAGAATAACTGCAAGGATTGCTGCACAACCGTTGGATAACTCTTAGTCATCATCCTGTCATTGTGTAGGATACAGTGAGCATGAAAGTGATGGTGGATATAGTCAACATCATATATAGCCAGAGAATGAAATGCTATGAGGCTGCCTCAACAGCAGATGGACCATGTGGCCTAGATATACACTACTTAGCTGGTATGCCAGAAGAGGCAGCATATGGCTACCAAGAAGCATCATATTCTAGACATCCCAGGAAGTCCCAAGTCGCAACAGATCCAGGGATGCACGGTCTAAATACCCATGGATTTTTTTGAATTCCATGAAAAATATAGTGAAGGATTTCTACAGCAGTTTACCCCTAACAACACTAGATTATATTTCACATGGTCTTCTGGCAGGTTTGCTAGCTCACCCAGTTCAAATCATGGTGGATGCATTCAGGTTATGCATCTACCGTCTTGCCACTTAGAATTCCTCAATCAAATAAAATTCATTGATTAGCCAAATGCAGGTTAGGTCCTGCCATGCAATCAGATGATGACGACTCACATCAACAAGACAGTAATTCACTGCATGACATCACGCCATTGATTGTGAGGAATATGCTTAGCTGAGCAACCCAACCCGAACTAGGCCCCAGAGATTAGCCACTGGATGCTGTCTACAGTTTTCTGTTGGTTGACAGAGCAGCACAAAACTTTAGCATCACCCTGTAGGTTCCTATTTATTTTCAGTTTTAAGGACAAAAGTAGGAGTTCCATGAGAGCCAATCCAGTGTTGAACCACATCTGGGATGAAGGCTTGTTGCAAGAGTAATACAGCTACAGATTCCGTTTGGATTTTACATCTGAACAATAAATACAAAGCACAAGACAGTTCAAGCATGGCTACTTAATTAAGTTGAAACCAGTTCTGTAATTTGCAGTGCAAAGGGCCCTTGGAAATTCATAAACTAGAACGGACTCCAATGCCCATATCCTAAATTCTAAAATGAATACAATTTTGATTAGTAACACAGTTGAAAAATCAATACCAAAACTTTTTATTTAATAAATGTTACAAGTGCAAATTATTACATATTATTAACATCTATTAATAATCAACAAATCAATTCGAAAATAATAGTTCATAGGGCAAACATTTTTCTTGTAATTTATAAAATGGCTCGCTGAAATGTCTCCTATCATCCGTTACACTTAAAACAACCCTTTGCCACTACTAATCTCTACTTGCAGTTTTAACATGCGTTTTGAATCTTGATGTTCTGATAGATAATTTGAACTGCAGATTCCTCACATTAGAATAGCCCCTCTGTGCCAGAATGGATCCGGCAAATTTTTTTTGTAGCTGTGCTCATGAACCAATAGGTGGTGGTGTGCAGCTCCACGCTGACTCCATACCACCCCAAAACTGAAATAGGGGAGCTGCATATTAGGATCAGTCCTGATGCGAACATCATTTTCTTAGTTTCCACACCTTTCAAGGTTGATCCAGAGCTGCACTCCCACTTCATCTTCTGACAACTCTTAAAAATAACACTTGAGCAGTGTGTTTTAGTAGAATGTCCACACCAGAAATGACGGAATAGAGAACTTGCAGTGCCTGGAGGGTGCAAATGTAAAAAACAGACCTGCACAAGGTGTCTGTTTTGTGCCTGGCCTCCGGACACGGCTTGAAGTTTTGTGATAAATATGCTCTAATGGCCGGGGATGGGAAGCTGTAGATCAGTGAACACTAGTAACCTCGATCTTAATGCAGGTCCTGCTCCAAGTCAGACTTTGTCCTGTAACAATCACTCTTGAAATAATAAGTAAAAGTCCAAATGCTGCACTCCTACTTTGTCATCTGGCAGCTCCTAAAAACAACTGTTGAACAGTGTGTTTAGGAACAATGGGCCACATGTACAAAATTCAGGTTTTGCGACTTAAATAAAGCAGTTAATTTAAAGGGAACCCGTTTTCCTTAAAGAAAAACGAGTTGCATTTCAAATACCAAAAAAATGAAGTAGTGTTTTCATTTTTTCAGAACAGGCAGTAGCCCTATGAACCACTGCCTGCTCTGAAAAAATATTTTCGCTGCTATTCACAAAGGGGAAGGGGTCCCATGGGGAACCCTTCCCGTTTGCTAATGGGATAGCACCAGTTTGAAACTGGTGCTAACTGCAATTGTTTTGCGACCACAACTTTTCCGGGGAGTTGTATTGAACGTTATAGTGCATGAATGAGGTTGAGAGAGAACAGGTTCATTATGAATAGGTGTTGTAGATGGCCTACCAGGGTGGCAGATGGAGCTGCTTCCCGGGCTGGGGTACACATTTACTTGGCTGACACTGTACGTTATCTCACATGGAACGTCAGGTCGAAGGACTACACTAAGCATTAGAGTATATTCATGCCTTTGACGCCATAAAATCAACATTGCATGTCTTCAGGAGATGCACCTCATGGGGTCAGAGATCAAAAAATTAGCCAAGAAATGCAGAGGTCAGCTATACACTGCATCTTATTCCTCCTATGCATTGGGAGGGGGGGGGGGGGGGGGGGGTGGCAATATGGGTTGTGCCCGGAGTTCCTTTTGCCCATACATATAGCGAGGGGGATGTGGATGGTCGCTACATGCTTTTGCAGGGCACACTAGATGGGAGGGAGGTAACTATCCTGAATAACTACGGCCCCAATGTGAGTGAGCGTCAATTTCATTATACAGTGCAGGCCTGCTAGATGACAGCGTAGGCACACCACTAATATGGACAGGAGATTTTAATTGCGTCCTTGATGGACATGATGATAGACATCCCCCAGGTTGGGAACAAAGCCACATATGATGGTATTTCTCCATCGGGTGATGCAGAATCTAAGGTTTATACATGTTGGCGCAGTCGCCACCCGCTGACCCGTGATTATACCGGTTACTATGACCACACAACACTTTTAGCAGACTCAACAGAATTCTCATGACGGGACTGGATACTAAAACCATATAAAAAGTTACACATAGGTTGAGATATCTATCTGTTCACGCTCAGGTATCCATGTCCCTGAGCTGGGGCAGAAAACAGACCACCATGGAGCAGTTATGGTGTATGCCACTTGATCTGCTTACAGACACAGCGAGTAGGGAAACATTGGGAAAGAAACTTGAACAGTATCTTCAGAGCAGTTGGGGCATGACAGGCTCCAGGGCCACGGGGGCACTTAAAACTGTCATGAGAGGGGTATGCATAGGGATGAATTGTGGGGTGCGGAGATAGCGCAAGGTGGTGTTGGAAATGGCCCTTTCTGCAGGGTTATCCCTAAACCTTTTGCCTTTCTCCTCCTATTTTTCTGACCTTCTTTTTGTTGACTTTAGCAGTGATAAAGTGCCAAGTGTCCTAATTAGTGCTAAAGTGCATGTGCTCTCTCCCCTACAACTGCTTATTTAATAGTACCTATAAGTACCTTGTAAAGTGGTATAAGTTACACACAGGGCCTGTAAAGTAAATGCTACTAGTGGGCTTGCAGCACATATTGCGCCATACACAGAAGTAGCCTTTCAACCCTGTCTCAGACCTGCCGCTGCAGGGCCTGCGTGCGTAGTTTACTGCCACATTTATTTGGCAAGTCAAACTACTTGCCAAGGCCTAAACTCTCTTTTTGTAACACCTAATTCTCCCCTAAGGTAGACCCTAGCTAGCCCTATGAGCAGGGAGCTGTGTATATAAAAGGTAGGGCATACGTCTTTGTCACTACTAGGACAAGTAGTATATAAACAGCCTATTTAGTTTCTCACTACTGAGTGCTGCTCCTCTCATAGGACTGCATTGGAAATGCCCTAACATATGTTGAAGGGGCATCTTCTGATCTATGGGGAATAGCGTAGGCATGTTCAGTATGTTTGGAATGGTTGTGAGAAATCCTGCTTATTGGTGTAGGTGTATTTTTTTTTATTACCTTTGTAGAAATGCCACTTTTAGAAAGTTTCCATTTCACTGTACTTATAACTCTAGTGCGTTTGCAGCCAGATTCAAGTCCACATCTGGGGCAGAGTGACAGCTCCACTTGGTGCATACTTTCCAGACAGCCATCACACAGGAGGGGCTGGGTGTGACGTAAGAGGCATCTGCGAACTGACAGTCTTCCTGGGCTGGGAATAGGGAGGGACGTTTACACCTTCCATGCGAACCAGCTGTGTTTTGCCCTCACCCAATGGACTGATTACTCCCTGCTGATGTCTGGAGACAGGGCTGGGCTGAAACAGAGTTGTGCTTGACTTGAAAGGACTCCTTTTAAGTTACCCCCTGAACAAAGGCATTTTGACTATAAGTAGAGGGGCTCTTGCCCCCTGATTTTAGAGCACTTTTGGAACTGAAACTGAATCTCTCCAGGAGGGACTGCTGAGCTGCATAAGGACTCATCTGAACTTCTGTTAGTTGCCCTGCTGCCTGATGTCTACTGGATAGCACAAATGACTCATTTGAATTGCTTTTCTGTATACTGCCCTGCTGCTCCCTGCATCTGTTTTGCCAGGTCCCCAGGGTGTCGCCAGGAGGAACTGCCACTAGAACCATTGGCCTGGTTGTGTGCTGGCATGTCTGCTTTCTCTCACCCGGGGCTCAGTGTTCCCCAGGGGCCTGTGGGGCCGCCTCTCCTACTCTCTAAAGAATAACCTGGGCCTGCAAGGATTTCCCTGCAGCACTATTGAACCCTGTATGAGCCAGTGTGCATAGGGGAGAGCGTGGCCAACTGAAAGCGTGATGAGTGCTTTTTTTTTTTCCTCAGCTCTCTTAAACAGCGTGTGCTGAGCACTACCCTTGTCTCTTCCCTCCACTGAACGGAGGCCAGGGAGAGGAAGAATTTGCTCTCCACATCATCGGAGTGCCCAGTGGGGTACGGTGTACGGAGCTCACACCCTCACAGTGCTCCCGGTGCATAGACGGGCACAGACTTGTGAGGCCATTCACTGCTGAGACCCAAGCTGCATTGTGTGAGTCTCTCAGGGTGACAGAGTATCCCGGTGGAGTGCAATGACGACCCCCAGGAGGAGCCATGCAAGTGAGCTGGGTAGGGAAAAGAGCCCTGCTGCTGTTGTCCTACCATTACATGCCACTGTCCTAGGTCAAGCCCTACGCGGGAGGGCCCTGAGGAGGTCTCTCTGCCCGTGCAGCAGAAATTGAGCATGGGGACCGATGCAAGTCTCCTGCTGTGAAAGGGAGTGTGGCTCCATCCTCAGATTGTGACGGCTTGCCCCCTTAGGTTTGGCCTTCACGGCACGAATGGAAGGACGGGGTGGCAACCTTCAACGGAGGTCCATGAGCCTGTGGGAATCATGGGACGTGTGCAGTACTTGATGTGATAGAAACCTAGGAGCCACTGTGCTGGACAAAGCATGGGGATTGCTCTCCTAAGTGTCTTACTCCCTGTAATAGCGCAGAGGCACTACCAGAAGGTTTTGGCAGTGCGCACCCCCCATTTAGTAGTGGCATCTCTTGGGAGGGGCGGAGCTACTGGTACTTGGGAGTTCTGGTTGCCTATTGTCGATGCAGTCACTCTCCCATTGCTTGCAGGAGGGGAAGGAAACCTAGACGAGGTCCTGTGCCTGACCAGCCCTTTTTAGTTACTGTATGTTCGATGGCATGTGTAGCTGCAGATACACATGCTGTGCATATCCTGCCATCTAGTGTTGGGCTCGGAGTGTTACAAGTTGTTTTTCTCCGAAGAAGTCTTTTCGCGTCATGAGATCGAGGGACTCCTCCCCTTTCGGCTCCATTCCGCATGGGCGTCGACTCCATCTTAGATTGTTTTCTTTCCGCCATCGGGTTCGGACGTGTTCCTCTTCGCTCAGTGTTTTGGTTCGGAAACTTAGTTAGATATCGGAAAATTTGACGGTATTGTTTGCGTTCGGTATCGGGTTAGTTAACTCAGATCGATACCGAATCAAGAAAAACTCCGGTGGCCCTTCGGGGTTTCGTTTCCCCGGCGGGGCCTGGTCGGCCTGACCACGTGCGTCTTCCGCTTCTGCCCCGAATGCCACAGCAAGTATCCCTACACAGATCAACATTTGGTCTGTAATTTGTGTTTGTCTCCCGAACACAAAGAGGATACCTGCGAGGCCTGTCGAGCGTTTTGGTCGAGGAAAACGCTAAGGGACCGGAGAGCAAGAAGGCTTCAAATGGCGTCAGCGCTGTCATGACACCACGACTTAGAGGAAGAAACTTTCTCCATTGCTGACTCGGATGAGGCCGAAAGGGAGCAGACGCCGAAAACCGCTCCGGCAAAACTCACGTAAAAATCATAAAAGCCCAGGAGACGCCACCGCCGGCAGGCCATGGCTTAACCCGAAAAATCTGTGACCGTCCATCGGCATCGAAAAAGGGCACACGTGTCGAAGTCATCCGACTCCGGTCGAGATACCGGCACAGAACAGACTCGGCACCGGGACCCTAGTTCAGAGCAATCTCGACATCGAGATACCGGCACCGAGATGAGTCAGCACCGAGAAATCGGAACACCGAAACCCAAAAAAGTGGCTTCGGAGCCGAAAACAAGTTCCTACACCGAGGAACAAGGCCTTTCAGCACAAATGCAAGGCCATAAATTTGGACAAGAGCTAGAAGCAGGGGGAGCCAGATTATACACATAGAAGGCTCCATATTCAAAAGGAGACCGGGAAAATAAGAACTCTCCCTCCTATAAGGATGAAAAGGAAACTTGCTTTCCAAAACAAAAATAAACAACCATAGGCAAAGGTGGCAAAACAAGTAACTCCGCCACCATCACCACAACGCTCACCGCAACCATCACCAATTGCTACCCCACCTATGATGCAGTCTCCAACGCACACAGGGATGAGCCAAGATGACCCAGATGCATGGGATCTTTATGATGCGCCTGTATCTGATAATAGTCCCAACTGTTACCCAGCAAGACCATCACCACCTGAAGACAGTACTGCTTACACACAGGTGGTGTCCAGAGCAGCTGCTTTTCACAATGTGACACTGCACGCTGAACCAATTGAAGATGATTTTTTATTTAATACTCTGTCGTCAACACATAGTCAGTACCAGAGTCTGCCAATGTTACCAGGAATGTTGAAACACGCAAAGCAAGTATTTCATGAGCCCGTTAAAGGCAGGGCCATAACTCCTAGGGTGGAGAAAAAGTACAAGCCTCCCCCAACAGACCCTGTGTACATCATGCAGCAACTGATACCTGACTCAGTAGTAGTAGGCGAGCACGTAAAAGGGCAAATTCACACACCTCTGGAGATGCACCACCACCCGACAAGGAAAGTCGCAAGTTCAACGCAGCGGGGAAAAGAGTTGCAGAACAAGCAGCCAATCAATGGCGCATTGCCAATTCACAGGCTTTGCTGTCAAGATATGATAGAGCTCATTGGGACGAAATGCAACACTTCATAGAACATCTTCCCAAGGAGTTCCAAAAGCGTGCACAACAAGTGGTGGAAGAGGGCCAAGGTATCTCGAATAACCAGATACGATTGGCAATGGATGCAGCAAATACAGTTGCAAGAACTGTAAATACAGCGGTCACTATTCAGAGACACGCATGGCTACGCACCTCAGGATTCAAGGCCGAAATCCAACAGGCTGTGCTTAATATGCCTTTTAACAGACAGCAGTTGTTTGGGCAGGAAGTGGACACTGCTATAGAAAAGCTAAAAAAGGACACCGATACAGCCAAAGCCATGAACGTGCTCTACTCCCCACAGAGGAGAGGCACATTTTGGAAAACACAATTTAGAGGGGGGTTTTCGGGCCAAACCACAGAACCCTCAACCTCACAAACCAGACCCACATACCAGAGCCAGTATCAGAGAGGAGGCTTTCGGGGACAATACAGAGGTGGACAGTTCCCTAAAACTAGAGGAAAATTCCAAAGTCCAAAGACCCCTCAAAATAAACAGTGACTTCAGTGTCACAATCCCCAACACATAACACCAGTGGGGGGGAGACTAACAAATTTTTACAAAAACTGGGAGGAAATAACAGACTCATGGGTCCTAGCCATTATCCAACATGGTTATTGCATAGAATTCCTACAATTCCCTCCAAATGTGCCTCCAAGAACACACAACATGTCCAAACAACACATGGATCTATTACAAATAGAGGTCCAAGCGTTGCTGCAAAAACATGCAATAGAACTAGTACCAAATCATCAGAAAGGAACGGGTGTTTACTCCCTATACTTTCTCATACCCAAAAAGGACAAAGCTCTAAGACACATCTTAGATCTCAGAACACTAAATCTTTACATCAAATCAGATCACTTTCACATGGTGACACTTCAAGACGTAATCCCCTTGCTCAAACAACAAGACTACCTGACAACATTAGATCTCAAGGATGCGTATTTCCATATACCCATACATCCTTCGCACAGAAAATACTTAAGATTTGTAATCCAAGAGGTACATTACCAATTCAAAGTGTTACTATTCGGGATAACAACAGCACCAAGAGTCTTACAAAATGCCTTGCAGTAGTGGCAGCCTATATCAGAAGACAGCACATACATGTGTTCCCGTATCTGGACGATTGGTTAATCAAAACCAATACGCAAGAATATTGTTCACAACACACAAAATACGTCTTAGAAACCCTTCACAAACTATGGTTCTCACTGAACTACCAAAAATCACACTTACAGCCGTATCAAATACAACAGTACTTGGGAGCGACAATCAACACAAAAAAAGGGATTGCCACTCTAAGTCCACAAGCATTCCAAAACGTAATACAAAGCATGCACCCAAACCAAAGGTTCCAGGTAAAATCAGTAATGAAACTACTAGGCATGATGTCCTCATGCATAGCCATTGTCCCAAACGCAAGATTACACATGCGGCCCTTACAACGGTGCCTAGCAACACAATGGTCACAAGCACACGGTCAACTTCTAGATCTAGTGTTGATAGACCGCCAAACATACACCTCGCTTCAATGGTGGAATACTATAAATTTAAACCAAGGGCGGCCTTTCCAAGACCCAGTGCCTCAATACGTGATCACAACAGACGCTTCCATAGTAGGGTGGGGAGCACACCTCAACCAACACAGCATCCAGGGACAATGGGAGACTCAACAGAAACAACTTCATATAAATCAGTTAGAACTACTAGCAGTGTTTCTAGCGTTGAAAGCATTTCAACCACTAATAGCCCACAAACACATTCTTGTCAAAACAGACAACATGACAACAATGTATTACCTGAACAAGCAGGGAGGGACACACTCAACACAGTTGTGCCTCTTAGCACAAAAGATTTGGCATTGGGCTATTCACAACCTAATAGCGCAATACATACCGGGAATTTAAAACCAGTTAGCCGACAATCTCAGTCGGGATCACCAACAGATCCACGAATGGGAAATTCATCCCCAAATACTACAAACTTACTTCCAAAGATGGGGAACACCACAAATAGACCTATTCGCAACAAAAGAGAACGCAAAATGCCAAAACTTCGCATCCAGGTACCCACAGCCTCACTCCCAAGGCAATGCGTTATGGATGAGTTGGTCAGGGATCCTTGCATACGCTTTTCCCCCTCTCCCACTCCTTCCGTATCTGGTAAACAAATTGAGTCAAAACAAACTCAAACTAATACTAATAGCACCAACTTGGGCATGAAAACCTTGGTACACAACACTACTAGACCTGTCAGTAGTGCATCATATCAAACTGCCAAACAGACCAGATCTGTTAACTCAACACAAACAACAGATCAGACACCCGAATCCAGCATCGCTCAATCTAGCAATTTGGCTCCTGAAATCTTAGAATTCGGACATCTAGACCTTACACAAGGATGCATGGATGTCATCAAACAAGCTAGGAAACCTACTACAAGACATTGCTACGCAAATAAGTGGAAAAGATTTGTTTATTACTGCCATAATAATCAAATCCAACCATTACGCGCATCTGCAAAAAACATTGTAAGCTACCTACTACACTTACAGAAGTCCAAGTTAGCTTTTTCATCCATTAAAATACATCTCACAGCAATTTCGGCTTATCTGCAAATTACACATTCTCCTTCACTATTCAGAATCCCAGTCATAAAAGCATTATGGAGGGTCTGAAAAGGATTATTCCACCAAGAACACCACCAGTTCCTTCGTGGAACCTCAACATCGTATTAACCCGACTCATGGGTCCACCATTTGAACCCATGCACTCCTGTGAGATACAGTACTTAACATGGAAAGTAGCCTTCCTAATAGCTATCACATCTCTCAGAAGAGTAAGTGAAATACAAGCCTTTACCATACAAGAACCCTTTATACAAATACACAAACATAAAGTAGTTCTACGCACAAATCCCAAATTCTTGCCAAAAGTCATATCACCGTTCCACTTAAATCAAACGGTGGAACTCCCAGTGTTCTTCCCAGAACCAGATTCTGTAGCTGAGAGAGCATTACATACATTAGACATAAAAAGAGCACTAATGTACTACATTGATAGAACCAAACAAATTTGCAAAACAAAACAATTGTTTATAGCTTTCCAAAAACCTCATACAGGGAATCCAATATCCAAACAAGGCATTGCCAGATGGATAGTTAAATGTATTCAAACCTGTTATATAAAAGCAAAAAGAGAACTGCCTATTACACCAAAGGCACACTCCACTAGAAAGAAAGGTGCCACCATGGCCTTTCTAGGAAACATACCAATGACAGAAATCTGTAAGGCAGCCACATGGTCTGCACCTCATACATTTACTAAACATTACTGCGTGGATGTGTTAACACAACAAGCCACAGTAGGACAAGCAGTATTAATGACATTATTTCAAACAACTTCAACTCCTACAGGCTAAACCACAGCTTTTGGGGAGATAACTGCTTACTAGTCTATGCACAGCATGTGTATCTGCAGCTACACATGCCATAGAACGGAAAATGTCACTTACCCAGTGTACATCTGTTCGTGGCATGAGACGCTGCAGATTCACATGCGCCATCCCACCTCCACGGAAGCCTGTAGCCGTTATAAGTTGATAAAAAATTGAACTTGTAAATTTGTAAATATATCACTTTTAATAACATTATGTACATACTCACTCCATTGCATGGGTACTATTACTATATACACAACTCCTACCTCACCCTCTGCGGGGAAAACAATCTAAGATGGAGTCGACGCCCATGCGCAATGGAGCCGAAAGGGGAGGAGTCCCTCGATCTCGTGACTCAAAAAGACTTCTTCGAAGAAAACCAACTTGTAACACTCTGAGCCCAACACTAGATGACGGGATATGCACAGCATGTCAATCTGCAGCGTCTCATGCCATGAACAGATGTACACTGGGTAAGTGACATTTTCCTTACAGTCACAGGATCAAAGGAGCTCCTGTATTGGACAAGGGGTGTCACAATTTGCCATAGTTTGTGGAAAACAAAGCGCAGACGTTCTGTGGCCTTCAGGGTGGAAGGTGATTGCTAGCCCTGATGATATGTATTCCCTCATACTTTCATTCTGCAAGCACTGATCTAGGGCAACTTGTTATGTCATTCTACCTTGCTGTAATAAATCTTTCAGAATTTGCATTCTGTGTGTAGGTGGCGATATGGAGTGGTATGTTGTGCTGGGTAGGGTAATGTTTTATGACCTATGTAATCTGGAAATGTCTCCTTATTTACGTTCATGATGACATCTTGGCAATCATGACAATGTGTTTATTAAGACGTGCATTTTTGTTGATCATGAGGATCCGGCTATTGCTTGGGTTGCAGAATAGTAGTAACCTATGTGTTTACCTGACTACTGCTCATTTTCGAAGACTAGTAACCTGTGAGATGTTCTGACAACTGCTTGTGTAGCTGGGTATTACTGATCCATGTCGTTGGTGGTCTAATAATGTTATAGGCAATTCATTTGTTTCCAAATAACTTGTTGTGGAGTTTTCTTTATGGTGTATTTATTGTGTCACTAGTGTTGTGTGTTGTGCAAACACTTTACACATTGCCTCTGGGATAAGATTGACTGCTTATGCCAAGCTACCAAGGGGGTGGGCAGGAGCTCTTAGGTGTGTAGCTCTCTTGCCCTGACTAGAGTGGTGGTCCCTGCCTGAATGAGGTGCCTGCCCTAGCCAACCAGAAACTCCATTTCTAACAGCCGGCAGACATACAGAAAAATGAGAAAACACTGCTACAAGAGACAGAACCCAGCTCTGCTGAGAGTAGGAACAAGATCATAGACATAATGAAATCTACAAAAGGCATGGGACACCCTAGATAGGCACACACTTTGGTCATATCAGTAGCGCCTACATAGAAAAGGTGACAAATCAGGCCGCTTATTGACATGGTTGTTGATGCGAGAGAGGGACAACCCACCAATACAATGACTTTGAAACAACAAGGGGAGGTTGGTGAATCTGAGGAGCAATTTATTAGCAGTGTTGGAGGGACACTTCGAGAAACTGTATCAAGCAGACAGTGTGGTGTTACGACCTGCAATTGAGGTGTTCCTGAGGGAACAGACCCTGGCCAGCATCTCTGAGGTGGAGGCACACACACTAGATGAGCTCCTGACATTACAATAACTCAGGACCACTCTGAGTGAGCTCAATAGAGTTAAAGCCACCTTGGGGGATACCACCACTGACAATGTGCGACAGAATAACCCCGTCACATAGACCATCAACCATGATTAACGCAGACGTCAAAAGACTGTAAAGTATTAGCGAAACGCCTACAGGAAGTGATTCCGGCTATTGTACATGAAGATCAGTGCAGATTTATACTCGCCTGCAGTACAACCCTAAATCTAGGGTATCTTTCTCGTGTCCGTGTGAGAGATGGCACTAGTGTCAATTAAACATTGCAAGTGCATTCAGTTCGCTTGCATGGGACTACCTCCAGTTAGTACTGCAGGAGGTGGAGATCGGACCTGGTTTCCTGGGTTGGGTCTGGCTACTTTATACAAAACCAACGGCACATGGGAGGGGGAATGGTCCTGGTAGAGAGGGGCACCCGACGGGGCTGTCCCCTCTTGCTGCTTCTTTTTGCCTTGGCAATGGAGCCCTAGTAGCCCTGTTGCGCAGAGAATTGGCACCCTGAGGAATTTGGGTGGGAAACGCAATTTATATAGTCTCCGTGTACACAGATGATGCTCTACTATACTTTCATATGCCTAATGAGGCGATGCCCATACTACCGAGATTCAGAAGGTTGTCGCAGCGGAGGGTGAACATTAAAAAAAATGCTTATATACCTGCTGTGGAGAATGGCCACAGTACCACTACCCCAACTGCCAGATCTGGGAGTACGCTGGGAACAAGACATTTTCAGGTATCTGGAGATTATGGTTACTAGGACAGCAGACGAACACTGGAGAATAAAGTAGTAAAACTTACTGTACAGCCTTTGTAACACGTTCGACTTTTGGTATACATTGACACTGTTGGTGATAGGGGGAGGCCAGCAGTGGCAACCTTGGTATTCTTATCCCGATGTTTCTCTTCAGTACAGAATGCAACATTCCTTATACCAGATACATTCTTCAGTGTAACTGACAGTCTCCTTGTATCCTCCGTATGGGCAGAGAAAAGAAGCAGGGTGGCTTTGTTCACTCTAAAACAATGTTTGGAAAAGTGCAGTTAGCACTTCCAGATTTACGCTCAATACTGTTATGCTGTGCATATACAGCAAACCTCCCTAAAGTTGACGGACACGGGAAACTGGGAGAAAACGGCTTCTTCGCGGCCTGATCGGAAATGATACCCTGCTGCACATCCTTATGCGAGGGGGGCATACAGATGTCCCGCTGCCATGCCAAGTCCACCATACAGCATGAGTCTGGGAGGAGGCTGTGAAAAAGGTTTTGCGCGGGGCCCCCTTTAATAGAGAGCTCAATATCTGGACCCTCCGAGCTATGGAGGACGATATCTCCATGATTCAATGGAGAGAAGGGGATGCTTGTTGGCAGGTCAGGGATGTGGAATTCCTATCGCCCGGGACATCTTGTTTGGGGTCAAGGGCAACAAGTTTTTATGTTTACTTTGTCCTTGGGACAAGTAGGCCCAACCCCCTGCAGCACAAACCCTTTGGCTGCCTGTTTACAGAGAGTTGAACTCTCTGCAGTTGAGGTAATGTGTTTCCAAAGGATAATGCTGTTCGAACTTGTATTTATGGTTCATTATTTGAAAGCCTTCATTATTAGGGTGCGTGCTGTAAATAAATGTTTTAAGGTCACACTTCACTACTGACGTTGGTTCCAGTACAAAAAAAAAGAAAACGTGTACACACGTTTGAAAAGTTTAGGCTAAGAGGCTAATATAATGCTCCCAGAATGCTCTCTGATTATATGCAAATGAAGTGTCATTTAGTAAAATGTGTTGATGCATGCTAGTATTTCCAAAAAATATTTCTAATGGAAAATCAGTGTAACCATTTTCAACACGATTATGGGAAGCATGAAAATAAACAAACACTGACAAAGCCAACTGATCTGACATATTTTTATAAGTCTTTTAGTTTCATCAATGCGTGTCTTGTTTTGACATGGCTTTTGTAACACTTTATTGTTGTGGGAGCTACCAGGCCCTCAACATTGTAACAAACATTGGCAAAACCCCCCCAAAAAGTTTTTGAACTCTTAAAGCACACGTTGCCACCAGCGGCATAACAAAGGCCCCGCAGCCGCCCTCCGGGGGCCCCGTCAGCACAGCACCTGCCCTGAGTGAGTCTGGAGAGGGGGCTCCTCCATGTTCTTTGCAAAGGGGCACCCTCCAGTTTCGTTACGTCACTGATTGCCACTGTAGTTCCTGACACTGAACAAAACTACTTTGTGTGGCAATATGCTCCTTGTGGAAGAGCAGAATGCGATCACTCACACTAAAGCCAGCCGAAAGAGAGAGAAATAGAAGTTTAATAAAAACAAAATGTCTTTGTTAACACCAGACCTAATTAGGGACCAAGACCCACATGTAGGTAGCTTTTTGCATGTCGCAAACGGCGACTTTCGCTGTTTGCGACGTGCAAAAAGCACATTGCGATGCACAAACCCAGTTTTGCGATTCAGTAACCTGGTTACCGAATCACAAAACGGGTTTGCGACTCGCAATTAGTAAGGGGTGTTCCCTTCCTAATTGCAACTCGCAGTGCAATGTAGGATTGTTTTGTGACCGCGGGCGCAAACCAATCGCAGTTTGCACCCATTTCAAATGGGTGCCAACACTTTCGCAAAAGGGAAGGGATCCCCATGGGACCCCTTTCCCATTGTGAATGTCACTGTAAACATTTTTTCAGAGCAAGCAGTGGTCCTGTGGACCACTGCCTGCTCTGAAAAAATGAAACGAAAACGTTTCATTTTTCGTTTTTGTTATGCATCTCGTTGTCCTTTAAGGAAAACGGGCTGCATTACAAAAAAAACTGCTTTATTGAAAAGCAGTCACAGACATGGTGGTCTGCTGTCTCCAGCAGGCCACCATTCGTGAGGGGGTCGCAAATTGCGACCCACCTCATGATTATTCATGATGTGGGCATTTGCGAAGACCTTGCGAATCACAGATGGTGTCAAGGACACCATCCTACATTCGGATTTGCGACTCGCAATTTGCAGGTCACAAATCTGAACCTACCTACTTGTGGCCCCAAATTCTTAAAGAAAGTCACAAAAGTGCACCCATGGTATATGTCGTACCCCTATAAAATATTTGTGAACTGTATTTTAGCGTGGGTAAATACGATGTGTAGATTTGCTCATGTGAAAATCTATTGAGCATTTGCAAGTTCATTTTCCCTCCAGCCACTTTCTTCCCAACCCTGGAAGAAGTTCTAATTCTGCCATTGTCAGGAGTAAATGTCCAACCTTTCTTATTATGGGAAAATATTAGAGAGAAGCTGGTAAAAATCTTTAAAACATGCAGGTTAGTAGGTTTGCAGACTCAAAGGCATTCCAGCCCTGGAACTATTGCTTACTGCTTTCTCCAGCCCCAGTATGCAGATCTGCAGAAAGGTGGCAAAATAAGGACATTTCTACAGTAGGGATTGAAACTCCAAGTATTCAAGCCCTACTATGGTAGTAGCCCTGGCATAATCAGAGAGGCTATTAATTGCTGCCATAATTTGTCGCCACACTACATGGCACCAAAGGGACAAGTAGATCTTTTTACAGGACAAGTAGATTTGAGAAGCAACCTGTCCCCTGGACAAGTAGATATTTTAATAAATTCCACACCCCTGCAGGTGATCGTTTCCCGGGAAATTAGTTCCTCACGTTCTAAGAGGCCCAAGATTACTTTAATGTAGGGAGAGTTCACTCCCTGCAATTCGGTGTATTAAAAAAAAAAAAAAAAAAAACACGTCCAGAGAACTTTGGAGTACATTCCCAGAGGCTCTAATGCCATCACAGATGCTGGAAGGACTGATCTGCTGAGGGATGGGGGTGGAGGCAGACACCTTATATCATTATTCAACACAGCAGCCCGGGCAGAGCTGATGACTGCCACGTACAAAGCATAAAGAGCATGGGAACGGGATTTGGAAGACACCATTTATGATAACAGCTGGGAACAGTCATGTGCTCTGGTGAAGACAGTGTCTTGTAGTAATCTGTTTAAGCTGCTCCATTTTAATTGTTTACACCGCACGTATTTAACACCTGCAGGGGTGGTGCGTATAGACCCCTCTACATCATCAAATTGTGCCTGTTGTTGGGCGTCTGAGGCTCCATTCCTGCATTAGACGTGGAGCTGTGCAAAGGTGCAAAATTTATCGGAACAGGTAACACCCCGTAGTGGGGATTGAGATACCACTTTTGCCGGGCGCATGTCTCCTGGGCATGATAAAAAAAACAAAAAAAAAAACTAGAGATCAAAAACTCTTACAAGCTAATGCACCTGGCGCTGCTGCTAGCCAAGTGGAGAATCACTAAAGGTTGGCTGGGGGCCAGATATCTGGCTTAGGCACTGTAGGTCAGGGATGTGTTGGAATAGGGGGGGTAGCAGAGGAACAGCACATGCGTATGTCACATACTGACAAAAAGGTCAGAGAATCTGGGGGCTATGCTACACTTCTTTAATATTTGGGAGGAGTCCGGATCTGATGTGGATCAGCTCGATCTCCGTGGTAGGCCCAGTAACTGAACATGCATGACTGGGAGTAATGTCAACAAAGGGGTTGTTATGGGAACTTTGTTGGGGGTGCTTTCTGAATGGCACTCACATCAGAGGCGATATCTGGCCCACTATGGTATGGCTCAGCCCGAGACGGGCATTGGAAAAATTTAGATGCTCCTGCTTCATGCAATACACAGACGGTTACGTTTATCACTTTGTGTTTGTGAAAATCCATAAATAAAGGTTTTAAAAAACTTCCCCAGGGTCACCAGCCACTGAACAGATTTCTCATTTGACCACGAGGGCCCTGGGTTCCGTGAACCATCCTCTACCCCACAGCAGACTGAGCCTTCAGAGAGGCCATGCAGCAAATCTTCAGCGTGGTTTGGTGCTTCTTCAGGCCAGACAGAACTGCACTTGCGTTACTGTTAACCAGACCTGCCATGGCGCTGTATCCCTTTGAGATCTGTTACTGGGACCATCCGATTCCGGTACAGACTGCCACTCCAGCCTCAAATTTATGGTGACACCAATAAGAATGGCACCAACATCAGTTGATGATTCGGTGCTGATATCCATGTTAAACCCCAAACTGACGTTGGGTCGAACTCAAACAGTGTGTGGCGATGAAATTATGAAAGTGCAAGCTGCTGCAATGCTTGATTCTCTTCCAGGGGATCCTCATCAATAGACATAAACATTGAATATTCCCGCCCTTGTGCGGGGATCCCGGAGCATATATAAAAACACACATGTATAAGTATGAAATATATATGAAAAATATAGCATTTTTTAGTAGATAATTTCCATACCAGAATCATGTATACATGTGTATAACAGCAATGCAGACTATGTTGACAAACAGGCTAAATTGCTTTATTTAAATGGAGTTTTTTTTTTTTTTAAACACTCTCCCTTATAATTACAAGAAAACTTTCTGAAGCCCAAATGGAGGGCACAGAAAAAATACCAGCAACACATGTGAAAAGAGAAAAAACTACATTGAAAACAGAGCATTATTAGCCAATAGGCTGCATGCAAGTTAATACAGCAGAACCACAAAATTTGGCACCGTGCCTTTAAGACCCTTAGCACCTCCAGTATCCCACCATGCCTCAGGGGTGAAGGAGAGGTGACAGTTGGTTCACAGTTAGGTCAGTTCTTTTTTCCGGCTTCTTCTGAGAGGATTCTGGAGCATTGAGCTCTGTTTTTCTGAGTTTTTCACAGAAAACTATTCAAAAACCTTGTTTTTTTTCTACCTTCACTCGACGTTTTTCACCTTTTTCTGGGTGAGAGGATTTTGTTCCTGTCTGGAAAATGCCTTCTCTTTTTGTGAAGTGCCCTTCCTGTGGGACGAAGAAGGCCCAGTCTGATCCACACTCTCTCTGCATTGTGTGTTTGCCTCAGATTCACTGCCCTGACACATGCAGGCACTGTAAAAACATGTCCAAAAGGACTCTGAAGGACAGAGAGAAAATCAGACAAAAAAAAGCCATTCTCATGAGCGATAGGCTAGATTGACGTCAGCTGGTAAGAAAGTACCTGTTTGTTCTCTGTCATCGCTGCCACCGTCGCATCATCGCATATTGCCGTCGACGGCGACCCATCCGGCGTCGAAGGATACGATGTCGAAAGCTCACCTCCCTCATCGGGACAGATCTCCGTCAATGGCAACCCACCGATCGATGTTGAGCCAGCACTGGCGTGCTCATACGCCGTCGAAGGCGTTACAACCCTCGACAACACGAAAGACGACGTCGAGGTCGCCTCAGCGTGGAGAGCAGAGACTTCCGTCGTCAGTGGCCCATCACTCGATGGCAAAGCATACGACGTCGAGTCGCACACATGCAAGGGACCACCAGTCGACGTCGAGACCTGAGCAGTCCACAACACATTCTGGGCCTCCTTCGACGTCGGTACACCGTTCAACGTCAAGACAGCTACTGCCTATCTCTCAAGGAGAAGAGCGTTAGCAACCACCGGCCGATAAGAATCTCACTCCACCAAGTCCAGTGGTCTCCATAAGGAGTGGATCGTCCAGACGGTCAAGGGCCTCATCGTCAGGGCACATCTAGCCCATAAACCTATCACCTAGGTGGTTGGAGAGCCTTAACAAGGCGCCGGCTTCTCCAGACTCGCAGTACTCACGCATGTACTCACAATCAGCGTCGCTTCCGAGGATACCATTGCCAACGTCGCATGCAGAGCGGGCTCGCTCTACGTCTCGCCAATCTACCACTAGGCCTCGACGCTCTACCACAAGATCTAGGAGCAGGTCACACTCCCAGAGGAGGTCTAGGTCAAGGTCGCACCATCACAGAAGGACCCCTTCTTGGTCCACATCGTCGGTCTTCCATAAGAAGTTACTCCCCGACTCTGACGGACTGTCCACCAGCTAGAGTTTCCCCGGTGGATGATATATCAACTTTCAATGAGGTGCTGCTCAGGGGAGCACAAAAGCTTAACATTGATGTCCCGGAACCTTCAACTTCCTCATCAGTGATCTTCGAAACCCTGCAACACAGAACGGTTTCAAGGAAGTTGTTACCACTCGTGCCTGGTCTTCTCCAGCCGACCATGGAGACTTTTTTGACGCCAGCAAACCTCCATTCAGCTCCTGCTAGGATCTTGAAAAAGTACAAGGCCCCTGATCAAGATCCTTTGTTTCTCAGGGCTGATCCACCACCAGACTCTGTCATATTAGCCGCAGCCCGCAAGACGCATTCAGTGGCGTCATCCTCAACGGTTCCGCCAGACAAGGAGAGTAGACATCTGGACTCTCTGGGTAGGAAGGTGTGTGGCACGGAGTCGTCGATGATAAAGGTCTCCAACGCCTCAGCACTCCTAGGCAGATATGATGGATCCCTCTGGGACTCGCTGAACAGATTTGCGGAAAAGCTGCCTAGAGAGGACAGGCAGGACTTCCAAGAGATCCTTCAAGAGGGAAGTCTGGTGTCCAATCAAATCATCAGTGCAGCCGTTGACGGTGCAGACTTGGCGGCACATGGATACACGCATGGGGTTTGCGCAAGATGATCTTCCTGGCTGAGGCTCACAGGGTTAAAGCAGGAGGCGCAACAGCGTATCATCAATCTTCCGTTTAACGGAAACTCGTTATTTGGAGCCCACACGGATGATGAGATGGCACGTATGAAGGCGGAGGTCGACACTATGAGGGCAGTGGGTCTGGAAAGAAGGAAAGACTTCAGAAGGAGGTACAGACCTTACGACAGGTGCCCGTTCAAACAGAGGGTTCAAACCCCTCATTGGTCCCAGAGACCGCAACAGAAGCAAGGGCGTCCTCTCTTCCAAGGCCACAAGAGACCGAGGATCAAGCATACCTCAGCAGTCTAACCCCAAAACCCCCGCAAAACAATGAGGGTTCGCTTCCCTTAATACCGTCCACCACTCTGGTTGGGGGAAGTATCACAGAGTTCGCTCACGAGTGGCATGGCATAACAAGAGACAAATGGGTACTGAACATTGTAGAGAATGGATACTCTCTTCTTTTCCGACAACCTCCACCTCATTTGCCACCAACCAAGTCGAGGCCTGCTCACATGAATTTACTACGCAAAGAGGTTGGCGCCCTGTTGCAGAAAAGAGCGATAGAAAAGGTGCCAGTCGCCCAAAGGGGAAAGGGAGTATACTCCCAATATTTTCTAGTAGCAAAAAAGGGTCGAGAAGGAGTCTTCAGACCTATTCTAGACTTGAGGCTGCTCAACAAATTCATACGGAAACAAAAATTCAGAATGCTGGCTCTTCATCAGATTTTTCCCTCCGCTGCATCGAGGAGACTGGATGTGCTCCATAGATCTGCAGGATGCGTATTTTCATATCCCGATTGTACCCGAACATCAGAAATTCCTTCGGTTTGTGATAGCCTCTCAACACTATCAGTTCAAGGTGCTGCCTTTCGGCTTCAAATCTGCCCCTCACCCATTCTCCAAGTGTGTAGCAACGGTAGCAGCGCATTTAAGGAAGCAGAAAATCGTAATTTATCCATACCTAGAAGATTGGCTACTGAAAGCCTCCTCTCCGGAACAGGCGAAAAAGCATCTAGACATTGTTCTCAGTGTTTTCCACTCTCTAGGTCTGCAAGTCAACTTCCAAAAGTCCACCCTCATCCCAACTCAAACCCTCCACTACCTGGGGGCGATACTGAATACAGAGCTAGAAAAAGTGTATCCTTCGGAGGAACGACTATTATCAATAAGGAGGAAGTGTCACAATCTTCTTGGTTCCCCCGCGCCTACGCCCGTCAGGTGACATCTCTGTTGGGCTCCATGGCCTTTTGCATTTTCATTGTCCCGAACGCCAGATTGCATATGAGACCTCTTCAAGAGGCTCTAGAGGAACACTGGAATCAACACACGGGCCAGTGGGAGGACAGGATGCTTCTTCTTGTAGGAGCGCGGCAATCATTGCAGTGGTGGACGCGCAGACATCACCTGTCAATAGGAGTTCCGTTTCACCAACCAATTCCTTCCGACACTCTGGTAACGGATGCATCGCTACAGGGCTGAGGAGCTCATCTGGGTTCCCTTCAAGCACAGGGCTTGTGGTCCAGCAAAGAGAAGACTTATCATATCAACCTGCTGGAGCTCAGAGCGGTTCATCTGGCTCTCAAATCATTTGCACCATCGATTCAGGGAAAGTCTCTGCTGGTGCAGACGGACAATACGACGACAATGTATTATCTGAACAAGCAAGGGGGGGGCGAGATCCCGGCCCCTGTCTCAGGAGTCTCAAACCATTTGGCACTGGCTCATAGCGAGGTGAATGTCTCTTACAGCGATCCACCTCGCAGGGCAGCAAAACATGGAGGCAGACTTCCTAAGCAGAACCCTCGCAGACACCCACGTCTGGGTTCTTCACAACGAGATAGTCGCAGACATCTTCGGTCAATGGGTTCAGCCTCAGTTAGATCTGTTTGCAGACGAAGTAAACAAAAAATGCCCAGACATCGCGTCCAGGTTCTACTGTCCGGGGACTCGAGGGAATGCCCTGTTGATAGACTGGTCAGGGATATTTCTCTACGCTTTTCCACTGATTCCCCTGATACCAGCGGTAATAAACAAACTCTACAGATCCAACACCTGAATGATTCTCATAGCCCCGCAATGGCCTCGACAGTTCTGGTACACGGATCTTCTCAAGCTGTCAGAACAACCGCAGAAGAGGCTGACGTGTAGACCGGATCTCCTTTGCAGGCAGCGAGGCAAGATTCTTCACCCCAACCTTCCCTCTCTGAGCTTGACGGCATGGCTCCTGAATTCCTGCAGTATGAGCATCTAGGGCTCTCGCAGGAATACATGAACATTTTAAGAGAGTCCAGAAGGCCTTCCATGTGCTCTTACGCGTTCAAGTGGAAGAGATTCTACATATGGTGTCGACAACAGGGTCAGAATCCTATTCTGGCTCAGGAGGAGGTCATATTGTCTTACCTGCTCCATCTGGCGAAATCAGGTCTGCTGTTGTCCTCTATTAAGGTACATTTATCTGCCATTACAGCTTATCTTAAGTCACCTTCTCAGAAATCCTTCTTTACCATGCCAGTAGTCGAGGATTTCTTAGAAGGTTTAAAGAAGGTTTTTCCACCCATTCGAAAACCCTCACCTCCATGGGAACTGAACATAGTGTTATCTAAACTCATGGGTCCTCCTTTCAAGCCTATTCACAGAGCTTCTTTGCAACACCTTACGTGGAAGACAGCTTTTCTCGTAGCCATTACTTCGGCTAGGAGGGTCAGTAAGATTCAGGCTTTGTCCTCCAAGGAACTGTATACGGTTTTCCATGAGAATAGAGTTGTTCTAAGAACTCATCCATCATTCTTACCGAAGGTGGTGTCGGATTTTCACATCAATCAGACTATATCACTCCCAGCTTTTTTCCCCAATCCGGATACTCCGGCGGAGAAAGCCTTGCACTCCCTGGATCTGAAAAGAGTGCTAAAATTTTACCTGGATAAGACCAAATTGATTAGACGATCTCACCACCTGTTTGTAAATTATGGACAAATGAGAACAGGCGATGCGGCCTCAAAACAAACTATTTCTAGATGGATAGTTTCATGTATTGTAACTGCATATCAATTGGCTAACAAACAGTTATTGGCTAGGCCTAAGGCTCATTCGACAAGAGGAAAAGCGGCTACTGCTGCCCTCCTTAACAGTGTTCCAATCTCTGAGATCTGTAAGGCCGCTACATGGAGATCTGTACATAGGTTTACTAGGCATTACTGTTTAGATTCAGATGCCAAAGCGGACGCTCAAGTTGGTCAAGCGTCTCTGAGAAATTTGTTTGCATAGTGTATATCTTTTTCCTGCACTTCTATTAGACAGTCCGCCGAGATAAGGGATGGACTTGCTAATCTATTCAATGTTTGACTATTGATGAGGATCCCCTGGAAGAGAAGGATAAGTTACTTACCTGTAAATCCTAGTTCTCTTCCAGGGGTATCCTCATCAAAGTCATAAACAACCCACCCTCCTCCCCGGACGCAAGTCTCCTAGAAGTGCAGTACAGACCATCTATCTAATCTGTTGGACTCTTTGTCACCATAAAAAAGTACTGACCTAACTTTGAACCAACTGTCACCTCTCCTTCACCCCTGAGGCATGGTGGGATACTGGAGGTGCTCAGGGTCTTAAAGGCACGGTGCCAAATTTTGTGGTTCTGCTGTATTAACTTGCATGCAGCCTATTGGTTAATAATGCTCTGTTGTTTTCAATGTAGTTTTTTCTCTTTTCACATGTGTTGCTGGTATTTTTTCTGTGCACTCCATTTGGGCTTCAGAAAGTTTTCTTGTTATTATAAGGGAGTGTAAGGAAATGCCTCCTTGGCATGGTTGCCCCCTGACTTTTTGCCTTTGCTGATGCTATGTTTACAATTGAAAGTGTGCTGAGGCCTGCTAACCAGGCCCCAGCACCAGTGTTCTTTCCCTAACCTGTACTTTTGTATCCACAATTGGCAGACCCTGGCATCCAGATAAGTCCCTTGTAACTGGTACTTCTAGTACCAAGGGCCCTGATGCCAAGGAAGGTCTCTAAGGGCTGCAGCATGTCTTATGCCACCCTGGAGACCTCTCACTCAGCACAGACACACTGCTTGCCAGCTTGTGTGTGCTAGTGAGGACAAAACGAGTAAGTCGACATGGCACTCCCCTCAGGGTGCCATGCCAGCCTCTCACTGCCTATGCAGTATAGGTAAGACACCCCTCTAGCAGGCCTTACAGCCCTAAGGCAGGGTGCACTATACCATAGGTGAGGGTACCAGTGCATGAGCATGGTACCCCTACAGTGTCTAAACAAAACCTTAGACATTGTAAGTGCAGGGTAGCCATAAGAGTATATGGTCTGGGAGTTTGTCAAACACGAACTCCACAGCACCATAATGGCTACACTGAAAACTGGGAAGTTTGGTATCAAACTTCTCAGCACAATAAATGCACACTGATGCCAGTGTACATTTTATTGTAAAATACACCCCAGAGGGCACCTTAGAGGTGCCCCCTGAAACTTAACCGACTATCTGTGTAGGCTGACTAGTTTTAGCAGCCTGCCACAAACCGAGACATGTTGCTGGCCCCATGGGGAGAGTGCCTTTGTCACTCTGAGGCCAGTAACAAAGCCTGCACTGGGTGGAGATGCTAACACCTCCCCCAGGCAGGAATTGTCACACCTGGCGGTGAGCCTCAAAGGCTCACCTCCTTTGTGCCAACCCAGCAGGACACTCCAGCTAGTGGAGTTGCCCGCCCCCTCCGGCCAGGCCCCACTTTTGGCGGCAAGGCCGGAGAAAATAATGAGAAAAACAAGGAGGAGTCACTGGCCAGTCAGGACAGCCCCTAAGGTGTCCTGAGCTGAAGTGACTCTAACTTTTAGAAATCCTCCATCTTGCAGATGGAGGATTCCCCCAATAGGGTTAGGATTGTGACCCCCTCCCCTTGGGAGGAGGCACAAAGAGGGTGTACCCACCCTCAGGGCTAGTAGCCATTGGCTACTAACCCCCCAGACCTAAACACGCCCTTAAATTTAGTATTTAAGGGCTACCCTGAACCCTAGAAAATTAGATTCCTGCAACTACAAGAAGGACTGCCTAGCTGAAAACCCCTGCAGAGGAAGACCAGAAGACGACTACTGCCTTGGCTCCAGAAACTCACCGGCCTGTCTCCTGCCTTCCAAAGATCCTGCTCCAGCGACGCCTTCCAAAGGGACCAGCGACCTCGACATCCTCTGAGGACTGCCCCTGCTTCGAAAAGACAAGAAACTCCTGAGGACAGCGGACCTGCTCCAAGAAAGGCTGCAACTTTGTTTCCAGCAACTTTGAAAGAACCCTGCAAGCTCCCCGCAAGAAGCGTGAGACTTGCAACACTGCACCCGGCGACCCCGACTCGGCTGGTGGAGATCCGACACCTCAGGAGGGACCCCAGGACTACTCTGATACTGTGAGTACCAAAACCTGTCCCCCCTGAGCCCCCACAGCGCCGCCTGCAGAGGGAATCCCGAGGCTTCCCCTGACCGCGACTCTTTGAACCTAAAGTCCCGACGCCTGGGAGAGACCCTGCACCCGCAGCCCCCAGGACCTGAAGGACCGGACTTTCACTGGAGAAGTGACCCCCAGGAGTCCCTCTCCCTTGCCCAAGTGGAGGTTTCCCCGAGGAACCCCCCCCTTGCCTGCCTGCAGCGCTGAAGAGATCCCGAGATCTCTCATAGACTAACATTGCGAACCCGACGCTTGTTTCTACACTGCACCCGGCCGCCCCCGCGCTGCTGAGGGTGAAATTTCTGTGTGGGCTTGTGTCCCCCCCGGTGCCCTACAAAACCCCTCTGGTCTGCCCTCCGAAGACGCGGGTACTTACCTGCAAGCAGACCGGAACCGGGGCACCCCCTTCTCTCCATTCTAGCCTATGTGTTTTGGGCACCACTTTGAACTCTGCACCTGACCGGCCCTGAGCTGCTGGTGTGGTGACTTTGGGGTTGCTCTGAACCCCCAACGGTGGGCTACCTTGGACCAAGAACTGAACCCTGTAAGTGTCTTACTTACCTGGTAAAACTAACAAAAACTTACCTCCCCCAGGAACTGTGAAAATTGCACTAAGTGTCCACTTTTAAAACAGCTATTTGTCAATAACTTGTAAAGTATACATGCAATTTTTATGATTTGAAGTTCCTAAAGTACTTACCTGCAATACCTTTCGAATGAGATATTACATGTAGAATTTGAACCTGTGGTTCTTAAAATAAACTAAGAAAATATATTTTTCTATACAAAAACCTATTGGCTGGATTTGTCTCTGAGTGTGTGTACCTCATTTATTGTCTATGTGTATGTACAACAAATGCTTAACACTACTCCTTGGATAAGCCTACTGCTCGACCACACTACCACAAAATAGAGCATTAGTATTATCTCTTTTTACCACTATTTTACCTCTAAGGGGAACCCTTGGACTCTGTGCATGCTATTCCTTACTTTGAAATAGCACATACAGAGCCAACTTCCTACATTGGTGGCAGCGGTGGGATACAAGACTTTGCATTTGCTGGACTACTCAGCCAATACCTGATCACACGACAAATTCCAAAATTGTCATTAGAAATTGATTTTTGCAATTTGAAAAGTTTTCTAAATTCTTAAAAGACCTGCTAGGGCCTTGTGTTAGATCCTGTTTAGCATTTCTTTTAGAGTTTAAAAGTTTGTAAAAGTTTGAATTAGAACCTAGAACTAGTTGTAGATTCTTAAAAAGTATTCCAACTTTTAGAAGCAAAATGTCTAGCACAGATGTGACTGTGGTGGAACTCGACACCACACCTTACCTCCATCTTAAGATGAGGGAGCTAAGGTCACTCTGTAAAATAAAGAAAATAACAATGGGCCCCAAACCTACCAAAATACAGCTCCAGGAGCTTTTGGCAGAGTTTGAAAAGGCCAACCCCTCTGAGGGTGGCAACTCAGAGGAAGAGGATAGTGACTTGGAGGAAAATTCCCCCCTACCAGTCCTATCTAGGGAGAACAGGGTCCCTCAAACCCTGACTCCAAAAATAATAGTCAGAGATGCTGGTTCCCTCACAGGAGAGACCAACACCTCTGAAATCACTGAGGATAGCCCCAGTGAAGAGGACATCCAGTTAGCCAGGATGGCCAAAAGATTGGCTTTGGAAAGACAGATCCTAGCCATAGAGAGGGAAAGACAAGAGATGGGCCTAGGACCCATCAATGGTGGCAGCAACATAAATAGGGTCAGAGATTCTCCTGACATGTTGAAAATCCCTAAAGGGATTGTAACTAAATATGAAGATGGTGATGACATCACCAAATGGTTCACAGCTTTTGAGAGGGCTTGTGTAACCAGAAAAGTGAACAGATCTCACTGGGGTGCTCTCCTTTGGGAAATGTTCACAGGAAAGTGTAGGGATAGACTCCTCACACTCTCTGGACAAGATGCAGAATCTTATGACCTCATGAAGGGTACCCTGATTGAGGGCTTTGGATTCTCCACTGAGGAGTATAGGATTAGATTCAGGGGGGCTCAAAAATCCTCGAGCCAGACCTGGGTTGACTTTGTAGACTACTCAGTGAAAACACTAGATGGTTGGATTCAAGGCAGTGGTGTAAGTAATTATGATGGGCTGTACAATTTATTTGTGAAAGAACACCTGTTAAGTAATTGTTTCAATGATAAACTGCATCAGCATCTGGTAGACCTAGGACCAATTTCTCCCCAAGAATTGGGAAAGAAGGCGGACCATTGGGTCAAGACAAGGGTGTCCAAGACTTCAACAGGGGGTGACCAAAAGAAAGGGGTCACAAAGACTCCCCAGGGGAAGAGTGATGAGACAACCAAAACTAAAAATAGTAAAGAGTCTTCTACAGGCCCCCAAAAACCTGCACAGGAGGGTGGGCCCAGAGCCTCTTCACAAAACAATGGGTACAAGGGTAAAAACTTTGATCCCAAAAAGGCCTGGTGTCATAGCTGTAAACAGCATGGACACCAAACTGGAGACAAGGCCTGTCCCAAGAAAGGTTCCACTCCAAACTCCCATCCAGGTAACACTGGTATGGCTAGTCTCCAAGTGGGATCAACAGTGTGCCCAGAGCAAATCAGGGTCCACACTGAAGCTACTCTAGTTTCTGAGGGTGGGGTGGATTTAGCCACACTAGCTGTCTGGCCGCCTAACATGCAAAAATACAGACAGCAACTCTTAATTAATGGGACTAGAATAGAGGGCCTGAGGGATACAGGTGCCAGTGTCACCATGGTGACAGAGAAACTGGTTTCCCCTGGCCAATACCTGACTGGAAAAACTTACACAGTCACCAACGCTGACAATCAGAGAAAAGTACATCCCATGGCAATGGTTACTTTAGAATGGGGAGGGGTCAATGGCCTGAAACAGGTGGTGGTCTCCTCAAATATCCCAGTGGACTGTCTGCTTGGAAATGACCTGGAGTCCTCAGCATGGGCTGAGGTAGAACTAAAAACCCATGCAGCAATGCAGGGTATCCCTGAACTGGTGTGTGTGAAAACAAGAGCACAATGCAAGGCACAGGGTGAACAAGTAGAGCTGGAGTCTGGAAGAATGGCCCAGCCTACCAAGAGAACAGGAAAGTCAGTTGGGAAACCAACTGCAACACAGCAAAAGAAAGGGAACCTCTCTTCTCAGGAAGAAGTTCTGCCCTCTGCGGGAACTGAGCCTTTGGAGCTTGAACCTTACCAGGTTGAGCTCTTGGGCCCAGGGGGACCCTCAAGGGAGGAGCTGTGTAAGGGACAAGAAACCTGTCCCTCTCTTGAAGGCCTTAGGCAGCAAGCTGCTGAAGAGTCCAAAGGCAAGAAAAATGGAACACATAGGGTCTATTGGGAAGATGGACTCCTGTACACTGAAGCCAGAGACCCCAAACCTGGTGCCACTAGGAGAGTGGTAGTGCCTCAGCTGTTCAGGAAGTTCATCCTAACATTGGCCCATGACATTCCCCTTGCTGGACATTTGGGACAAACCAAGACGTGGGAGAGGTTAGTCAACCACTTCTACTGGCCCAATATGTCCAACATGGTTAAGGAGTTTTGCCTCTCCTGCCCCACCTGTCAAGCCAGTGGTAAGACAGGTGGGCACCCAAAGGCCCCCCTCATTCCACTTCCAGTGGTGGGGGTTCCCTTTGAAAGAGTGGGTGTGGACATAGTTGGTCCACTAGAACCTCCCACAGCCTCAGGAAATATGTATATCCTGGTAGTAGTGGATCATGCTACCAGGTATCCTGAAGCTATTCCCCTTAGGTCGACTACTGCCCCTGCAGTAGCCAAGGCCCTCATTGGTATCTTTACCAGAGTGGGTTTCCCTAAGGAGGTGGTATCTGACAGAGGTACCAACTTCATGTCAGCATACCTAAAGCACATGTGGAATGAGTGTGGGGTGACTTATAAATTCACTACACCATACCATCCACAAACTAATGGCTTGGTTGAGAGATTCAACAAGACATTAAAAGGCATGATCATGGGGCTCCCAGAAAAACTCAAAAGGAGATGGGATGTCCTCTTGCCATGTCTGCTTTTCGCTTACAGAGAGGTGCCACAGAAGGGAGTAGGATTCTCACCCTTTGAACTTCTGTTTGGTCATCCTGTAAGGGGACCACTTGCTCTTGTTAAAGAAGGCTGGGAGAGACCTCTCCATGAGCCTAAACAAGACATAGTGGACTATGTACTTGGCCTTTGCTCTAGAATGGCAGAGTACATGGAAAAGGCAACCAAAAACCTTGAGGCCAGCCAACAGCTCCAGAAGTTTTGGTATGACCAAAAGGCTGCACTGGTTGAGTTCCAACCAGGGCAGAAAGTCTGGGTTCTGGAGCCTGTGGCTCCCAGGGCACTCCAGGACAAATGGAGTGGCCCTTACCCAGTACTAGAAAGGAAGAGTCAGGTCACCTACCTGGTGGACCTGGGCACAAGCAGGAGCCCCAAGAGGGTGATCCATGTGAACCGCCTTAAGCTCTTCCATGACAGGGCTGATGTGAATCTGTTGATGGTAACAGATGAGGATCAGGAGGCAGAGAGTGAACCTCTCCCTGATCTTCTGTCATCAGACCCAAAAGATGGCACAGTAGATGGAGTGATCTACTCAGACACCCTCTCTGGCCAACAGCAAGCTGATTGTAGGAGAGTCCTACAACAGTTTCCTGAACTCTTCTCCTTAACCCCTGGTCAGACCCACCTGTGTACCCATGATGTGGACACAGGAGACAGCATGCCTGTCAAGAACAAAATCTTTAGACAATCTGACCATGTTAAGGAAAGCATCAAGGTGGAAGTCCACAAGATGCTGGAATTAGGAGTAATTGAGCGCTCTGACAGCCCCTGGGCTAGCCCAGTGGTCTTAGTCCCCAAACCTCACACCAAAGATGGAAAGAAAGAGATGAGGTTTTGTGTGGACTACAGAGGGCTCAATTCTGTCACCAAGACAGATGCTCATCCAATTCCAAGAGCTGATGAGCTCATAGACAAATTAGGTGCTGCCAAATTCTTAAGTACCTTTGACTTGACAGCAGGGTACTGGCAAATAAAAATGGCACCTGGAGCAAAAGAGAAAACAGCATTCTCCACACCTGATGGGCATTATCAGTTTACTGTTATGCCCTTTGGTTTAAAGAATGCCCCTGCCACCTTCCAAAGGTTGGTGAATCAAGTCCTTGCTGGCTTGGAGTCCTTTAGCACAGCTTATCTTGATGATATTGCTGTCTTTAGCTCCACCTGGCAGGATCACCTGGTCCACCTGAAGAAGGTTTTGAAGGCTCTGCAATCTGCAGGCCTCTCTATCAAGGCATCCAAATGCCAGATAGGGCAGGGAACTGTGGTTTACTTGGGACACCTTGTAGGTGGAGGCCAAGTTCAGCCACTCCAACCCAAGATCCAGACTATTCTGGACTGGGTAGCTCCAAAAACCCAGACTCAAGTCAGGGCATTCCTTGGCTTGACTGGGTATTACAGGAGGTTTGTGAAGGGATATGGATCCATTGTGACAGCCCTCACTGAACTCACCTCCAAGAAAATGCCCAAGAAAGTGAACTGGACTGTGGAATGCCAACAGGCCTTTGACACCCTGAAACAGGCAATGTGCTCAGCACCAGTTCTCAAAGCTCCAGATTATTCTAAGCAGTTCATTGTGCAGACTGATGCCTCTGAACATGGGATAGGGGCAGTTTTGTCCCAAACAAATGATGATGGCCTTGACCAGCCTGTTGCTTTCATTAGCAGGAGGTTACTCCCCAGGGAGCAGCGTTGGAGTGCCATTGAGAGGGAGGCCTTTGCTGTGGTTTGGTCCCTGAAGAAGCTGAGACCATACCTCTTTGGGACTCACTTCCTAGTTCAAACTGACCACAGACCTCTCAAATGGCTGATGCAAATGAAAGGTGAAAATCCTAAACTGTTGAGGTGGTCCATCTCCCTACAGGGAATGGACTTTATAGTGGAACACAGACCTGGGACTGCCCATGCCAATGCAGATGGCCTTTCCAGGTTCTTCCACTTAGAAAATGAAGACTCTCTTGGGAAAGGTTAGTCTCATCCTCTTTCGTTTGGGGGGGGGTTGTGTAAGGAAATGCCTCCTTGGCATGGTTGCCCCCTGACTTTTTGCCTTTGCTGATGCTATGTTTACAATTGAAAGTGTGCTGAGGCCTGCTAACCAGGCCCCAGCACCAGTGTTCTTTCCCTAACCTGTACTTTTGTATTCACAATTGGCAGACCCTGGCATCCAGATAAGTCCCTTGTAACTGGTACTTCTAGTACCAAGGGCCCTGATGCCAAGGAAGGTCTCTAAGGGCTGCAGCATGTCTTATGCCACCCTGGAGACCTCTCACTCAGCACAGACACACTGCTTGCCAGCTTGTGTGTGCTAGTGAGGACAAAACGAGTAAGTCGACATGGCACTCCCCTCAGGGTGCCATGCCAGCCTCTCACTGCCTATGCAGTATAGGTAAGACACCCCTCTAGCAGGCCTTACAGCCCTAAGGCAGGGTGCACTATACCATAGGTGAGGGTACCAGTGCATGAGCATGGTACCCCTACAGTGTCTAAACAAAACCTTAGACATTGTAAGTGCAGGGTAGCCATAAGAGTATATGGTCTGGGAGTTTGTCAAACACGAACTCCACAGCACCATAATGGCTACACTGAAAACTGGGAAGTTTGGTATCAAACTTCTCAGCACAATAAATGCACACTGATGCCAGTGTACATTTTATTGTAAAATACACCCCAGAGGGCACCTTAGAGGTGCCCCCTGAAACTTAACCGACTATCTGTGTAGGCTGACTAGTTTTAGCAGCCTGCCACAAACCGAGACATGTTGCTGGCCCCATGGGGAGAGTGCCTTTGTCACTCTGAGGCCAGTAACAAAGCCTGCACTGGGTGGAGATGCTAACACCTCCCCCAGGCAGGAATTGTCACACCTGGCGGTGAGCCTCAAAGGCTCACCTCCTTTGTGCCAACCCAGCAGGACACTCCAGCTAGTGGAGTTGCCCGCCCCCTCCGGCCAGGCCCCACTTTTGGCGGCAAGGCCGGAGAAAATAATGAGAAAAACAAGGAGGAGTCACTGGCCAGTCAGGACAGCCCCTAAGGTGTCCTGAGCTGAAGTGACTCTAACTTTTAGAAATCCTCCATCTTGCAGATGGAGGATTCCCCCAATAGGGTTAGGATTGTGACCCCCTCCCCTTGGGAGGAGGCACAAAGAGGGTGTACCCACCCTCAGGGCTAGTAGCCATTGGCTACTAACCCCCCAGACCTAAACACGCCCTTAAATTTAGTATTTAAGGGCTACCCTGAACCCTAGAAAATTAGATTCCTGCAACTACAAGAAGAAGGACTGCCTAGCTGAAAACCCCTGCAGAGGAAGACCAGAAGACGACTACTGCCTTGGCTCCAGAAACTCACCGGCCTGTCTCCTGCCTTCCAAAGATCCTGCTCCAGCGACGCCTTCCAAAGGGACCAGCGACCCCGACATCCTCTGAGGACTGCCCCTGCTTCGAAAAGACAAGAAACTCCCGAGGACAGCGGACCTGCTCCAAGAAAGGCTGCAACTTTGTTTCCAGCAACTTTGAAAGAACCCTGCAAGCTCCCCGCAAGAAGCGTGAGACTTGCAACACTGCACCCGGCGACCCCGACTCGGCTGGTGGAGATCCGACACCTCAGGAGGGACCCCAGGACTACTCTGATACTGTGAGTACCAAAACCTGTCCCCCCTGAGCCCCCACAGCGCCGCCTGCAGAGGGAATCCCGAGGCTTCCCCTGACCGCGACTCTTTGAACCTAAAGTCCCGACGCCTGGGAGAGACCCTGCACCCGCAGCGAACAGGACCTGAAGGACTGGACTTTCACTGGAGAAGTGACCCCCAGGAGTCCCTCTCCCTTGCCCAAGTGGAGGTTTCCCCGAGGAACCCCCCCCTTGCTGCCTGCAGCGCTGAAGAGATCCCGAGATCTCTCATAGACTAACATTGCGAACCCGACGCTTGTTTCTACACTGCACCCGGCCGCCCCCGCGCTGCTGAGGGTGAAATTTCTGTGTGGGCTTGTGTCCCCCCCGGTGCCCTACAAAACCCCTCTGGTCTGCCCTCCGAAGACGCGGGTACTTACCTGCAAGCAGACCGGAACCGGGGCACCCCCTTCTCTCCATTCTAGCCTATGTGTTTTGGGCACCACTTTGAACTCTGCACCTGACCGGCCCTGAGCTGCTGGTGTGGTGACTTTGGGGTTGCTCTGAACCCCCAACGGTGGGCTACCTTGGACCAAGAACTGAACCCTGTAAGTGTCTTACTTACCTGGTAAAACTAACAAAAACTTACCTCCCCCAGGAACTGTGAAAATTGCACTGTGTCCACTTTTAAAACAGCTATTTGTCAATAACTTGTAAAGTATACATGCAATTTTTATGATTTGAAGTTCCTAAAGTACTTACCTGCAATACCTTTCGAATGAGATATTACATGTAGAATTTGAACCTGTGGTTCTTAAAATAAACTAAGAAAAGATATTTTTCTATACAAAAACCTATTGGCTGGATTTGTCTCTGAGTGTGTGTACCTCATTTATTGTCTATGTGTATGTACAACAAATGCTTAACACTACTCCTTGGATAAGCCTACTGCTCGACCACACTACCACAAAATAGAGCATTAGTATTATCTCTTTTTACCACTATTTTACCTCTAAGGGGAACCCTTGGACTCTGTGCATGCTATTCCTTACTTTGAAATAGCACATACAGAGCCAACTTCCTACAGGGAGAGTGTTTAAAAAAAAAAAAAAAAAAATACTCCATAGAAATAAAGCATTTTAGTCTGTTTTGTCAACATAGTCTGCATTGCTGTTATACACATGTATACATGATTCTGGTATGGAAATTATCTACTAAAAAATGCTATATTTTTCATATATATTGCATACTTATAAACGTGTGTTTTTATATATGCTCCGGGATCCGCGCATGAGGGCGGGAATATTCAATGTTTCTGTCTATTGATGCGGATCCCCTGGAAGAGAACTAGGATTTACAGGTAAGTAACTTATCCTTATCCACAAATGCCCCATTTTTTGTTTGGTTTGATTATGGTACTGTCCCAAAGCATGGTGCATCTCATAATGCTGATGCCAGTGGTGATGGAGGTAGCATGCTGATGAAGCACTATACCTTGATTTACAAAACTCCAGTGGGCTTGATACTTATCCTGCACTCCTGAGACAGACCTAGACTCCTCACATGGGCCACCAATGGAAGACGCTGCCTCATCTGCAGTAATGTTTGGAGGTTATCCCGAGTATGAGAAATACAGCTGCTCTATATCGAGATCAAAAAATGTTTTGACAGAGTCTGCTGGTTGGACCTGGCACATCTGAGCCCATGCTACTATTAATGAAGTACTTGCAGATAATCGGATGCCCGCCGCGCCCCCCCTGCACCCCCCCCCCAAAAAAGGATAAGAGAATCCAAAAGGCTTGATGCTTTGCCAAGCAAATTTTCTCTTCTGCTAGCCTGGCACTGCTATCTGTTGGACCTCATTACTCGTGCCCTTTGGAACATTTACAGTGAAATCTTGTCTGTGGTCCTATGGATCCTTAGGGCCTCTTTGGCTTGGACGATGCATGATTGTAGGACCCAGCCAAGTAGTACATCTGCTTAGTCTTGAATACCAAGGACTGCATTGGCAAGGTACTCAGTACCAGTGTTGTCCTTTGTAGATTTGGGGATAAAATCAATTGCAGTTTCCAGCAATGTCCGGGTGTTACTACTGGGTATGCCATTTGCTGGGTCTCCTTGGGTCTTTTGAATCCCGCAAAGCATGTTCCTCACCTGCTCTAAAAATTCAGAAGCTATTCCCGGGGGTTGGCATATAGACGGAGACAACCTTCTCAGTTTGTGATGGAGCAGACAATCCACTCCCTTTGTGGCAGTGAAGGTGGAACGGGCAGACAGCTCACTGGCCAGCTGGGGCACCAGTTCTCAAGCATCTCTTCCCCTGTTCCAAATGGCAAATAAACCACTTGCCTTGCCTGCAGGGATGCTTTCCCAAGCAGTAAGGGGCAGGCCCCAGCACTTTCTCCTCCCCGGTGCACGGTCCATCTTATCTGGCAGATGTCTTGCACATTGTTCAAAAAGGCTATGCCCTACCTTTTCTTTTCTCCCTACCCAATATCCCTGTAGCTGCTGAATGATTTTTTTTTTTTTTTTAGGAGTGCATCTATCCATCCTCCTACAGAAAATGATTGTTGCTCTCCAAGTATGTCGTAGAAGGGATAGCAGACTCTGCTCCTAATTTCAGGAAGGGTGGCTCCTGAGGCTCAGTGGCCTCTAATTCACGTGCATCCTCCTTCTCAGCAACGCTGGGTGGTACTGTGATCCTTGCAGTGGAGTTTGAAATCTTACTGGACTCGCATCAAGGCTGCCTTTGTGACACTAACCAGGTCTCAGAGGAAACAGCCCACAATCTGCATTGGTATATGACGGCCTCAGTTTGTCCTAGGGCAGGCATTTCTCCCTCCCCACCCAGAGCTTACAGTGGTAAAGATACAGCGCTATTGTTTCTTGTGTTTTTTGGTGGGCGGGGTACTTGGCGGATGTGGAGATCAGAAGGCTATGGTCTGCAGTGGGGGTTGGCTTTACATCAGCCTGCTGGAGATATGGGCCATTAACTTGGCTCAAAGGGCTTTCCTGACGTCTCTTAGGGCAGGCTGGTAAAATATCTCCGGGACTACACCACTACCATGCAGTACTGCAACAAACAGGGTGGTGTGGTGTTCTGAGGCCTTTGCCAAGAAGCTTTGTCTGTGGTGGTGGCTGAAAGACCAGGACATCTTCCTGGTCACCTACCACCTGACGGGGTCCTTGAATGCAGGTGTGGATAAACTGAGCTGATGTTTACCTGATCACAAATGGCTCCTACATCACGAGGCAGTGCAGTGCAGCTCCATCTGAACCTAATACAGTATCAAAAAGCCTCAGTGTTACTGTGGGTGGCTGTCTTTCAATGAAACCACTGATTAAAGCTGTTGCCTACAAATGTATTTTTCACCTAAAAATGATTAAAAGATGTTTAAAGCTTCATTTGAAAGAAAATGAGCTATTATGACAACCATCACATCAAGACTCGAATATGTAATCTACTCAGGTCTTCCTAATAATGCCATTCATAAACCACAAATCATGCAAAAGAGTTGCTAGTGCCCTGTATAAACTCCCAAGGAAAAAGCATGAAATAACTATTGAAGCAGTTCTATTGGCTAACTGTAAGACCAAGCATACAGTTTTAGACTGGTTGTTTCACCTTTGAAGCACTGAATAGTATGGCCCCTCCATTTTATGACTAAAAGGATCAAGAAATATAATCCAGGTCAAGTCTTAAGACAGTCTAAATTGAACTGCTTGATCATTTTGAGATATACTAAAAACTGGTCTGGATATTGCTCATCTGTTTGCCATTCAAGTATGTGCATAGTTGCTTGTTGCTTCTTCTGGTCTTTGAGGACCGTCTTCCTCAGTGAGATTACATCATCTCATCACATGAGTGAACAGAAGACACAGTTGAACCACCCTACACTACCTTTTTTTCACACAAATTGGTGCAAAGTACTTGTGCATGGCCTTCTTGACGAACACTCAGATTCCTTTCATTGTTGGGCAGTCAGTAACTCTACTGCTGTTCTTTGCTCCCGCTAACCCCTCGAAAGATTAGGAGATGTTCCATCGGTTGGACCCCAAAAGGGCTTTCTCTTTACATGGATGTTACCAAGGACTATCAAATAGACTATACACGTTCTGTGAGTTTTTCTGCAGCAAAGACAGGACGGTTGTGTAGAAAAGGGCTTTACATAGGTAGCCCTCTAAGTTAAGATCTGCTACTTACTGGCCAAGAAGCAACCTCCAGAAGATTCAAGAACTGCCCATTAGACCAGGGCTGGTGTGAGGAGTGCTTGTCCTTGATCTCTGCACAAACACTGTTGCCTTAAATGCCAGGTCTGGCGGGAAGGATACTTGAGGAGCTACTACTTTGGTATCTGTTGTAGGGTGAGCAATATGCTGTTATAAGTATCTATCAGAAGAACAAGTAGTTTCTGGTGGCGTGCATACGGTAACTGCAGATTCATCACCACCTTCCTATCTCCCTGCTTTGTGGGGTGGTCTCTAACATCAAAATCGGTTAACCCCACTTCCTAGTCACCATCAATCCTTTTGCTTCTTGCCAGCAAGTATTGTAGTGCTAGGCTATTAGGAGTTTTACTGCTAATAATGTTATGGAAAACCACATTTTTTGTTGTCGTAACTGCAATCTTGGCATGAGTTACAAAAATCTGTCACCTTGCATCTCTAGTGAACTTACCAATAATTCAACAGCAACAAAAATGAATCCTTTGTGGTGTATGGCCTCACTACCAGTTCAAAGGACTCTGTTTGGCTTCAAATCATTAAGAATATTTACAGTTAGAAATGGGGTCTCTAGTTGGCAGTCGGTTTGCACCCTGTCCAAGTAGGGACCCTCACTCTATTCAGGATAAGGGAGATACCTGCTCAGATAACCCTTGCTCACCCCCTAGGTAGCTTGGCACAAGTAGTCAGGCTTATCTCAGAAGCAATGTGTAATGCATTTGCACATAACACACAGTAACACAGTGAAAACACTACAAAAGGACACCACACCAGTTTTAGAAAAATAGCCAATATTTATCTGTATAAAACAAGACCAAATACAATAAAACTCCAACCTACAGCAATAAAAATATGAATTCTGCAAGATTTACTCAAAAATACGGTTTCTTGAAGTCCATAGCTCCACCTGGGAATATCACGGCGTCGTGACCAACAAAACCAACAGTTCAGGCCAGCCCCAGCGTTGCTGGCCAGCTTTGGTGTTCGAAAGACCCGCAAACAGTACCTTTGGAATTGCAGGGCATTGTGATCCTCGCGGTGAGCTCCGTAGAGCGGCATCGCTGGCGTCACGGTGTTGCTTCCGGAGTCAAGGCGGGAGTCGTCGGGCCCTTGAAGTCACACACGTTGCAGATTGAACTCTGGGCTGATGAAGCCAGGAGTGCTGGCATGGATGGCGTCGGGGCTGCAGCGCAAAGCGGGATGAAGCGATGTGCGGTGCCCACAGATCATGGTGCAGGCAGCAGCTCAGTGACTGCGTCCAGCGGCATCGGTGAGACTAGGACTGCGGTGTGAAGCAGGGCGATGCAACATGTGGTGTCACCGGGTCACGGTGCAGGCAGCGGTGTCGTTACTGAGGCACGGTCAGTAGACTCAAGGCGGCAGTATGGGGCGGTGCTTCATGAACCTCACAATCAGTGTCCACAGGCCATGGTGCAGGCAGGGATGCCTGGTGATTACATTGGGGCCGATGGTGCTGGCGTCAGTGGACTTTGGCTGTGGTGCAGGATGGGATGATGCTTCCCGTACCTCAGAAGCAGTGTCCACAGGCCACGGTTCAGGCAGCTGCGTCGGTGTCAGCAGGAGCAGCGTTGTCGGGGAGGCCCAGGTCACGGTGCAAGCAGCAGCTCAGTGAAGTTGTCCGATGACGGTGTCGTGAGACCAAGGTCACGGTGCGAAGCGGGGCAGTGCGGCTCCGTGTGGCATCGGTAGGTCACGGTGCAAGCCAGCGGCTTCATTGACGGCGTCGCTGTGGTTTTTCGTCTTTTACAGCACAGAACACACAGTTCCCAGTGCTGCAAGGTTAGGAAACTGAAGTCTTTGGTATCCCTGAGGCTTCCAACAGGAGGCAAGCTCTACTCCAAGCCCTTGGAGAACTTTTTCAAGCAGGATACACAGCAAAGTTCACCCTTTGCCCTCTTTTAAGGCAGAAACACCAACTGCAGGCCAACCCAGCAATGCAGGGGCAGTACTCCTTCAGATCTTCTCCTAGGCAGAGGTTTCTCTTGATTCCAGAAAGATTCTAAAAGTCTGGGGTTTTGGGTCTAATACTTACACCCCTTTCTGTCTTTAAAGATGGCAAACTTCAAAGCAAAGTTTCAAGTGTTTGCAAGATCCTTCCTTGTCCAGGCCAGGACCCAGATATACACCAGGGGGTGGAATCTGCATTGTGTGAGGGCAGGCACAGCCTTTTCAGGTGTGAGTGACCGCTCCTCCCTCCCTTCTAGCTCAGATGGCTCATCAGGATATACAGGCTATGCCCCAGCCCCTTTGTGTCACTGTCAAGAGGGAACTCCTAACAGCCCAACTGTCAAACTGACCCAGACGGTCAGATGGTTTAAGCAAGAAAAATGCCTATTTTCTAAAAATGGCATTTTTCAAACTAACAATCTAAAAAACAACTTTACTAAAAGATGTATTTTTAAATTGTGAGTTCAGAGACCCAAAACTCCACATTGCTATCTGCTCTCAAAGTGATTCTGCACTTTAATAGTTAATAAAGATAGCCCCCGTATTAACCTATGAGAGGGTTAGGCCTTGCAACAGTGAAAAACGAATTTGGCAGTATTTCATTGTTACGGCATGTACAACACACCAGTACATGTCCTACCTTCTAAATACAGTGCACCCTGCCCATGGGGCTAACTAGGGCCTACATTAGCGGTGCCTTATATTTCCAGAGCAAGCAAAAGCTTGATGAAACTAGTTCAGAACGTAAACATAAGAACTCCAGTTACTTTACGAAAATATAAAGTTAAACTGGGAGTGATGTCCTGTTGTGGCCCTCTGATCCCACAATCGTGGCTGAGAAGATCCCTACAAAGAGCAACTAACCATAAAGTGTAAGCAGGTCTCAGGCCAGTGGGACGAGTGCAGTCAAATACCCTTAAAAATGAAAAGCTGTGTCTTTGTGAATGTACAAAGACAATGTATTTGCGGCACAGGATCTTTAAGAAATATCATTGCCGTTCAGCTAACAGATGCCTCATGGAAAGGCTTGGGAATACATGTAAAGAACTTGTCAACAAGCATCTTTAAGACTCCTGAAGATCAAAAACTGTGCATGAATAGACATGAGTGAAGGGCAATTGGGCTGAGCATGAAGGCCTTCTTGTCTCTGATCTCACATCAGTTTCAACAAAAGGACAATCTGACAACTCTATACCGTATACAGAAACAAGAAGGAACCAAACTAAAAAGCTGTCACAAAGATGCGTATCTGGTTCGCTACTGGATGTTGGGTCACAAAATTAATTTGACAGTGGAATAAGTGCCAGGATCACAGAACACAGTGGCAGGCGCCATGCATAGAAAACATGTTAACTGCCACAAATAGAAATTGGACGTAAGGAGATTAGAGTGGTTAGTTTAAAAGTAATGTACACTTTTCTGGATATCTTCGATACACCAGGGAGCACCAGATATTGTGGAAGTCGAAAAACCAAATACATGTATTGCTACTAAAAGTGTTGGAATTTTATGCTATGGGATTTGTCATTAGCAACACTGATCCAGTTGAAGCCAAATCTGTACCTTCTCTCCAGTAATCAGAGTCCGGGATAATGTCTCCACCCAGCTGCCTTGCACCTGACTGCCTGTCTACTGCAGATCTACAGTACGACACCTGAAACATATCAACAAACTGTAAAAAGTTCCTACAAGCAGCTCAAGTGACTTCCACTGTCAAAACGTTTTCTTTGAGATTGAAAAGATTTTGGTTTGGGTTTTCATCCTACAAATATTAACCCTGTTCCGATGTGTCCACATGAGATAGTGCCTCATCTATATCTGGCAAAATGTGACTTGAGAGATTTTTCTTTTAGAGTATATCCTGTGGCTTTATGCAGATGCCTCAGAACCTCCGGCACACCATCCTTATACTCCTCTAGGGTGGTAAAGGAATTAGACAGGTTGGTTTCGCACATTTCCTTCTATAGGAAGGAACCTGCCAGTGTGTGAGAACTCAGTAGAGTGCTAGGAGTCCTTATCAAAGAACATTTTTGCTTATGACGTGGAACAGTGCCTTAATAATTATCACATCCACAAGAAGCATCACCAAAATACACCCATTTTCTACAAAGCTATGATTTCTAAAATTTGACAAGAACAAAGTCACTCTTTCTGCGAATCCTAGTTTCATACCCAAGATTTACCCACATTGTTTTCCACGACCATCCATAGCAACAGAAACCTCTTTTCATTCTTTGAACCTTAACAATGTTTAAAGTTCTGTGTTGATAGAACAAATCACTTTTGCAAGACTAGTCAATTTTCATGCTGAAACTCTAACAAACCATGCCATTTGTCTAAACTGGACACAGTAAATTAAATCATGGCATGTATCTTTGTCAATCATGCCAAAGCTGGCACTCTCTCGGACAGAGGAAGTGCTCATTTAACAAGGGGCATGGCTACCACAGCCACACTCGTGGTTGCAGCGTCTCTAGTGGACATATACAAAGTAGTCTTTTTGTCTTCGTCCCATACCCTTGCCAAACTCTACTGTCCAGATGTCCAATCCAAAGCCATATTAGCAGTGGGTTAGGTAGTGCTGAGCAATCAGTTTCATTGTGGTAAATCTCATTTTTGTCTGTCTAATATACTGCTTTAAAAATCATAATTCAGTCAAGTGAATCAATGGAAGATCCAATTATGGAGAGTAAAAAGTTAGTTACCTGTAACTGCTGTTCTCCAACATTGTTGTCTGTCTTACATTCAGGCAAGCTTTTCCTCCTCCCCTTTCATGAGGCTACTGATCATTGCATGAGACAAGCTTTGAAAGTCTGATAATTGGTGCCTCTGAGCAAGGTTGGAACTTGGAACCCCTCCTCCTGATAACTATGTCAAACTGTAGTCACAGGTAAGTAACTTATTATTATTATTATTATTATTATTATTATTATTATTATTATTATTATTATTATTATTATTATTATTTTTTAAACTGAGTTACTGGTTTAAAGTTGAGCTTAATAGGTAGGTGGAAGTAAATGGTGGCCTTTTCCCATTTGTAATGTGTTTTGCGTTTGAGCATGATCTGTTTGCATAGCACCTCCATCTCTGCAAAGGAGTCTACAGCTCATCAACCAATCATCGCTGTTTTCTCTACCTTCTTACTTGGAGGGGTGGTGGTTTACATCTTGCAGTAACCAAAAATATCCTAAAGTAGAAAGGCATAAAAAAGCTGACATTCCTTCGCAGTTAGGGGCAGTTCGAGTGACCGAGAGGTAGCACAGTGCAAAGAGATCTATACTACCCATAACGCAACGCCAGCTTCGTTTGAAACCTGGTTTCTGGGCAGACTACTGTAAATAGCAGAACTAGTGAAACTCAACCTGGAAAGTTGCGTTATTTGGTTGCTTCTGTCCGTCCTTTTAGCAGTTAGTTGGATAGAACAGTGCATGTTCATTGCCAGTGTTGCCCGGATTAGCTATTCATCTTGGCTGGGGTCCTTGTGACCGGAATGGAACTGCGATAAGGGTATGCTCCACAAAGTATTGAAATAAAAAGCAGTGCAATGTGTTGTGCATAGAGGTTGTATCGGTCATAACAATTAACTATTTTCCACATCCAACGTTGTGAGTTAACTCTGTTCGTCTTTTTATCTTTTTTTATTTTCTTTTCAAAATAGCATTAGGAAAACATAAGATTTTTTTTTTTTTTTTGGGTAGAGAGAGTATCACTATAAAAAGAAAATGAAGCTTTGTTTGCTTTTGAATTTTTTTTTATTTTAGCCACTTACGCATTCAACTGTATATTCCAGTGGGCTCATTAGTGTCAGCAAAGCTAATAAGCAGTGCCTTTTGTCTCCCATTGCTGAATTATTGGCTTTGCTAATGCTTTTTGCAGATGATATTCAGCATCAACCAAAGGCTTTTTCGATGTTAGTTTATGTAGGAGGCTGGACTGGCTTGTAGTGAGTACCAAGGGGTACTTGCACCTTGCACCAGGCCCAGTTATCCCTTATTAGTGTATAGGGTGTCTAGCAGCTTAGGCTGATAGATAATGGTAGCTTAGCAGAGCAGCTTAGGCTGAACTAGGAGACGTGTGAAGCTACTACAGTACCACTTAGTGTCATATGCACAATATCATAAGAAAACACAATACACAGTTATACTAAAAATAAAGGTACTTTATTTTTATGACAATATGCCAAAGTATCTTAGAGTGTACCCTCAGTGAGAGGATAGGAAATATACACAAGATATATATACACAATAGCAAAAATATGCAGTATAGTCTTAGAAAACAGTGCAAACAATGTATAGTTACAATAGGATGCAATGGGGAAACATAGGGATAGGGGCAACACAAACCATATACTCCAAAAGTGGAATGCGAACCACGAATGGACCCCAAACCTATGTGACCTTGTAGAGGGTCGCTGGGACTATTAGAAAATAGTGAGAGTTAGAAAAATAACCCTCCCCAAGACCCTGAAAAGTGAGTGCAAGGTGCACTAAAGTTCCCCTAAGGACAAAATAGTCGTGTTAGAGGAATAATGCAGGAAAGACACAAACCAGCAATGCAACAACTGTGGATTTCCAATCTAGGGTACCTGTGGAACAAGGGGACCAAGTCCAAAAGTCACAAGCAAGTCGGAGATGGGCAGATGCCCAGGAAATGCCAGCTGCGGGTGCAAAGAAGCTTCGACTTGACAGAAGAAGCTGAGGTTTCTGCAGGAACGAAAAGGGCTAGAGACTTCCCCTTTGGTGGACGGATCCCTCTCGCCTTGGAGAGTCGTGCAGAAGTGTTTTCCCGCCGGAAGGACGCCAACAAGCCTTGCTAGTCGCAAATCGTGCGTTTGGCGTTTTTGGACGCTGCTGGGGCCCAGGAGGGACCAGGAGGTCGCAAATTGGACCTGAAGAGAGAGGGGACGTCGAGCAAGACAAAGAGCCCTCACTGAAGCAGGTAGCACCCGGAGAAGTGCCAGTAACAGGCACTACGAGGATGCGTGAAACGGTGCTCGCCGAAGTTGCACAAAGAAGTCCCACGTCGCCGGAGACCAACTTAGAAAGTCGTGCAATGCAGGTTAGAGTGCCGTGGACCCAGGCTTGGCTGTGCACAAAGGATTTCCGCCGGAAGTGCACAGGGGCCGGAGTAGCTGCAAAGTCGCGGTTCCAAGCAATGCAGCCCAGCGAGGTGAGGCAAGGACTTACCTCCACCAAACTTGGACTGAAGAGTCACTGGACTGTGGGGGTCACTTGGACAGAGTCGCTGGATTCGAGGGACCTCGCTCGTCGTGCTGAGAGGAGACCCAAGGGACCGGTAATGCAGCTTTTTGGTGCCTGCGGTTGCAGGGGGAAGATTCCGTCGACCCACGGGAGATTTCTTCGGAGCTTCTGGTGCAGAGAGGAGGCAGACTACCCCCACAGCATGCACAAGCAGGAAAACAGTCGAGAAGGCGGCAGGATCAGCGTTACAGAGTTGCAGTAGTCGTCTTTGCTACTATGTTGCAGGTTTGCAGGCTTCCAGCGCGGTCAGCAGTCGTTTCCTTATCAGAAGGTGAAGAGAGAGATGCAGAGGAACTCGGATGAGCTCTTGCATTCGTTATCTAAAATTTCCCCAGAGACAGCGACCCTAAATAGCCAGAAAAGAGGGTTTGGCTACATAGGAGAGAGGATAGGCTACTAACACCTGAAGGAGCCTATCAGCAGGAGTCTCTGACGTCACCTGGTGGCACTGGCCACTCAGAGCAGTCCAGTGTGCCAGCAGCACCTCTGTTTCCAAGATGGCAGAGGTCTGGAGCACACTGGAGGAGCTCTGGACACCTCCCAGGGGAGGTGCAGGTCAGGGGAGTGGTCACTCCCCTTTCCTTTGTCCAGTTTCGCGCCAGAGCAGGGGCTAAGGGGTCCCTGAACCGGTGTAGACTGGCTTATGCAGAATTGGGCACATCTGTGCCCAAGAAAGCATTTCCAGAGGCTGGGGGAGGCTACTCCTCCCCTGCCTTCACACCATTTTCCAAAGGGAGAGGGTGTCACACCCTCTCTCAGAGGAAGTTCTTTGTTCTGCCATCCTGGGCCAGGCCTGGCTGGACCCCAGGAGGGCAGCTGCCTGTCTGAGGGGTTGGCAGCAGCAGCTGCAGTGAAACCCCAGGAAGGGCAGTTTGGCAGTACCAGGGTCTGTGCTACAGACCACTGGGATCATGGGATTGTGCCAACTATGCCAGGATGGCATAGAGGGGGCAATTCCATGATCATAGACATGTTACATGGCCATATTCGGAGTTACCATTGTGAAGCTACATATAGGTAGTGACCTATATGTAGTGCACGCGTGTAATGGTGTCCCCGCACTCACAAAGTTCAGGGAATTGGCTCTGAACAATGTGGGGGCACCTTGGCTAGTGCCAGGGTGCCCTCACACTAAGTAACTTTGCACCTAACCTTTACCAGGTAAAGGTTAGACATATAGGTGACTTATAAGTTACTTAAGTGCAGTGTAAAATGGCTGTGAAATAACGTGGACGTTATTTCACTCAGGCTGCAGTGGCAGGCCTGTGTAAGAATTGTCAGAGCTCCCTATGGGTGGCAAAAGAAATGCTGCAGCCCATAGGGATCTCCTGGAACCCCAATACCCTGGGTACCTCAGTACCATATACTAGGGAATTATAAGGGTGTTCCAGTAAGCCAATGTAAATTGGTAAAAATGGTCACTAGCCTGTCAGTGACAATTTGGAAAGACATGAGAGAGCATAACCACTGAGGTTCTGGTTAGCAGAGCCTCAGTGAGACAGTTAGTCAGTACACAGGTAACACATTCAGGCACACTTATGAGCACTGGGGCCCTGGGTTACCAGGGTCCCAGTGACACATACAACTAAAACAACATATATACAGTGAAAAATGGGGGTAACATGCCAGGCAAGATGGTACTTTCCTACAGTTTATAGCATAATGTTTGCTGAAACTGTGCTGCAAGATGTTATGACTGGTTGAAGTAATAATATCCAGCAAGACATAGCGAGTATTAAGTTCTTTTATATCTGCAAATTAATACTTTTTTTGTCGGAAGATCCTTGATAATTTGCAGCTTGGGGGAGACGGTTAGCTTGCGTAGCTAAATACGTTTTTTTTAAATAGAAAAAAAATCTGAATGGATTAGAATATTGAAATGAATAACTTAAGAACATACTCTAAGCCACGCAGGTGTTGACATTTTAGAGCCATTGTGTCCCATGTACCACTCCTGTTTTCATTAAGAAAGTTTACGAAAAATACATTTTGTGAAGCAACCTACGTGATCGTCTGCCTAAATGTTACTAAATGTAATAATATTGTTGGATTTTTGTTAATTGCTGCGTTTCTGCTGTGGCAGCAGCTGTACCTTGAGCTGACCCTGTGGGTGTCTGAATTGGTGTTATGAATGAAAAAAAACACTCTGCTTTGGCTCAGATGCCACCCTGCCATATCTGACTAGCTGCTTGTGGTTTCTCTTCTTCAGATCTACTGCCAGAACCTTTGTCTGTTGGCTAAACTCTTCCTCGACCACAAGACTCTGTACTTTGACGTGGAGCCCTTCGTCTTCTATATATTGACTGAAGTGGACAGGCAGGGAGCCCATATTGTTGGTTACTTCTCCAAGGTACAGTTCTACATTATTAAGTTTGCGCCTGAATACTCATCATTTATTTCATTATTTATTGACTCTTGTGGTTTCCCCATTTCTCATTTACTTTTGAGTAGCCTTTCTAGAAGAATATAATGAGTTTTTAAAATGGGCAGTGGGTGAAATGTGAATCTGGGTGTATTGAAGTGCAACATTTGCAATGTCTGCTTCTCAACATCCAAAATGCTTGTTTGTAAAGTGCACCTGGTGAGTTCGTGGCACTAAGGCAGATCCAGCTGAAGTTAGAGGTCCTATAGATCGTAACGAATAAGTGAATAGCAATGTTGAGACCTTTTCTAAAGGTGAGCTAATTTCAGAGGCATCTGACCAAAGAGAATAGGATGTTCTTTTCCAACGTATCCTCATCAGTAGTCCTAAGCACTGAATTGTCCTGCCCGCCTGCGGAACCCGCAGAGAACCTTGCTATGTAATTATTACCTACTGGTGGGTTCCAGTAGGTGGTTATTGTTGGGGCCTTTATTCAATAGGAAAAGCTTTTTTTTGTTTTGCGTATAAGTTGCTGCCTTTTGACAAATCTTCAAAGCTAGTTTGCCACTCACTTCAGCTGCTGTCTGAAAAGTTTCAGGCTGATTCCCCAAGCTGGGAGGAGGAGGGGGGGGGGGGGTTGGAAGGGTGAGAGGGAGCGTGGTTCTGCACCAACAGCAGTAATGTGATTTGCTGGCTGCAACTTTGCTCTCAGGCTTCAGCCAGCTTATTACGCCACTTGTGTTGGCATTTGAATCAGTCTCGAAATTCATTTTGTTATAAAAGGGGTTCAGGGTACCTGACCGCATGGGACTGATGGAGGGGTCGGTGAGGAACCCCTCATGAGCAAAAAACTGCCCAAAAATGTTTTTAGGGGGGGGGGGGGCGTGAGGATCCACCACGACACTCGGTGCAGCTCCAGACCCCAAGTTAGACCCCATCCACAGACCCACTTACGCCCTGACACAAACACTCATACACCAACACAACCACTCGCCTACCCAGAGACCCAGAACACCACTCACACACCTTCTCACAGACCCACACAGCCATGTAAACACTGATACAGCCACTTACAAAACGACTCACATACCCCTACAGCAAAACCACTGACTCCCCACTGAAACACCCATAAAGCCACTGACTCACCACTGAGAGACCCGCACAGCCACTTACACATCCACTCATATACCCACCACACACTCATACGTCCACTCACACGCCCAATCGGGCCAGGCCCAGCGGCCAACCCCCAGCGAACATGGGTAAATGCTGTGTACAGTGTGGTGCTGGCTGCATGCAGGGTATTACCCACTGACCACTCACCTGTGGTCACCCTCTCGCCCCAGGCATGGGGTTGGCTGGGAAGGAGAGGGGGTTGGGCCGTACAGTGGTGGGGTTGGCTACATGCTGGAGGGGGCGTAGGCCAGGCCCTATTTCCAGCACACCACCACGCACAGCCAAAGGCTGTGCCCAGTGTGGGGTTGGCTGCATGCTGGGTTGCGGTGGGTAGCTGCAGGGCATGGCCACGCATATATGGATTAACGTATGGGAATTAAACATTATGTTACATTAAAAAGAAAAAAACCTAGAAATTTACAGGAACATTATAGTTGGGAAATAAAACACCCCCTGCCCCCATAAGCCTAGTCACTAAGCTAGTAAGCAACTACACAAAATGTATCATGGAAGAAAAGGTTTACCTGTAATCCTAGCTATCTTCCCAGGGGAGTCCTCATCAAAGTCATAAGCAACCCTCCCACCTCAGCCAGACAACGATTAAATACTTTTTTTTTTTTTTTTCTTCCAGTATTTTTGTGCTAATTTCTTCATCTTTGTAAAAATGAAATGACCGAACAGTCAACCCCAGTGCATGATGGGACACTAAAGCAAGGGTGAAGCCCTTAAAAGTACAGAGTCAGTTTAATTCTTGCTGTATAGCCTAGTTTTACAACAGTCCTGTGCTTTCTTTGGTGTCCTCTATTTTAAAGGCGAGGTTTGTGACATATTTATTTTCATATCTGTTTTTTATTCTCAATTGGTTATACATTTTTAGAATGGAACAAAAAATGAAACTTGGCTATTTCACCTACACCCTCCAGATATATATATATATATATATGTATGTATATATGTATATATGTTTGATGGCATGTGTAGACGCAGATACACATGCTGTGCATATCCCGCCATCTAGTGTTGGTCTCGGAGTGTTACAAGTTGTTTTTCTTCGAAGAGGTCTTTTCGAGTCACTAGATCGAGGGACTCCTCCCATTTCGGCTCCATTGCGCATGGGCGTCGACTCCATCTTAGATTGTTTTCTTTACGCCATCGGGCTCGGACGTGTTCCTCTTCGCTCCGTGTTTCGGTTCGGAAAGTTAGTTAAAATCTCGGAAAATTCAACTGTATTGTTTGCGTTCGGTATCGGTTTAGTTAACGCAGATCGACACCGAATTAAAGAAGAGCTCCGGTAGCCCGGCGGGGCCTAGTCGGCCCGACCGCGTGCGTCTTCAAGGCTCATGGAACAGACCCCATTCCGCTTCTGCCCCAAATGCCACAATAAGTATCCTTACACAGATCAGCATCTGGTCTGCAATTTGTGTTTGTCCCCTGAACACAAAGAGGATACTTGCGAGGCTTGTCGGGCATTTCGGTCGAAGAAAACGCTATGGGACTGGAGAGCACGAAGGCTTCAAATGGCATCGGCGCCGTCAGGACACCACAACGTCGAAGAAGAGGAGACTTTCTCCATTGCTGACTCGTACAAGCCCGAAACGGAGCAGCCTTCGAAAACCGTGAGTAAACCAGCCCCGGCCAAAACTCACGCCAAGATCATGAAGGCCCAGGGGACGCCACCGCCAGCAGGCCATGGCTTAACCCATAAAATCGGTGAACAACCATCGGCACCGAAAAAGGGCACACACGTGTCGAAGTCATCCGACTCCGGTCGAGATACCGGCACAGAGTATACTCGACACCGAGAACCTGGCTCTGACCAAACTCGACATCGAGATACCGGCTCCGACCAAAGTCGGGACCGAGAGATCGGCACCCTGAAACCAAAAAAAGTAGCATTGGAGCCGAAAAAGACTGTTGAAAAGGTTTTGGTGCCGAAACACCCAGCTTCGGAGCCGAAAACAAGCTCCTACTCCGAGGAACAAGGCCTTTCAGCACAACTCCAAGGCCATAAATTTGGACAAGAGCTAGAAATGGGGGAGCCAGATTATACACAAAGAAGGCCTCATATTCAAAAGGAAACAGGGAAAATAAGAACTCTCCCTCCTATTAAGATGAAATGGAAACTTGCTTTCCAAGACACAGAAAGACAACCGAAAGCAAAAGTGGCAAAAGAAGTAATTCCACCTTGTTTTTCGCCACAACCATCACCACACCATTCACCACAACCGTCACCAATTGCTCCCCCTCCTATGATGCAATCTCCAACGCACACAGGGATGAGCCAGGATGACCCAGATGCATGGGATCTATATGATGCACCAGTATCTGACAATAGTCCAGACTGCTACCCAGCAAGGCCATCACCACCTGAAGACAGTACTGCTTACACGCAGGTGGTGTCCAGAGCAGCTGCTTTTCACAATGTGGCACTGCACGCTGAACCGATTGAGTTTTACTTTTTATTTAATAGTTTGTCGTCAACACACAGTCCGTACCAACGTCTTACAATGTTACCAGGGATGTTGAAACACGCGAAACAAGTATTTCAAGAGCCCGTCAAAGGCAGAGCCATCACACCTAGGGTGGAGAAAAAGTACAAGCCTCCCCCTACAGACCCTGTGTACATCATGCAACAACTGACACCTGACTCAGTAGTAGTAGGCGCAGCACGTAAAAGGGCTAATTCACACACCTCTGGAGATGCACCACCACCCGACAAAGAAAAATGAAAGTTTGATGCAGCGGGGAAAAGAGTTGCAGCCCAGGCAGCTAATCAATGGTGCATTGCCAATTCTCAGGCTTTATTGTCAAGATATGACAGAGCTCATTGGGATGAAATGCAGCACTTTATAGAACATCTTCCCAAGGAGTTTCAAAAGCGGGCACAACAGGGGGTGGAGGAGGGCCAAAGTATCTCTAACAACCAGATACGATCGGCAATGGACGCAGCGGACACAGCTGCAAGAACTGTGAATACAGCGGTCACTATTCGGAGACACGCATGGCTACGCACCTCCGGATTTAAGCCAGAGATCCAACCGGCTGTGCTGATTATGCCTTTTAATGGACAGCAGTTGTTTGGGCCGGAGGTGGATACAGCTATAGAGAAACTGAAGAAGGACACCGATACAGCCAAGGCCATGTGCGCGCTCTACCCCCCACAGAGCAGAGGCACATTTAGGAAGACACAATTTAGAGGGGGTTTCGGGCCCAAAGCACAGAACCCTCATCCACACAAGCCAGACCTACATACCAGGGCCAATATCAAAGAGGAGGCTTTCGGGGACAATACGTAGGTGGACAGTTCCCTAAAACCAGAGGAAAGTTCCAAAGACCCCTCAAACTAAACAGTGACTTCAGTGTCACAAATCCCCAACACATAACACCAGTGGGGGGGAGACTTACAGATTATTTAACAAATTGGGAGGAAATCACAACAGACACGTGGGTCCTAGCCATTATCCAACATGGTTATTGCATAGAATTCATACAATTACCACCAAATGTACCTCCAAGGACACACGTCCAAACAACACCTGGATCTACTACAACTAGAAGTCCAAGCGTTATTACAAACAGAAGCAATAGAACTAGTACCCAAACATCAAAAGGGAACAGGTGTCTACTCCCTGTATTTTCTAATACCAAAAAAGGACAAAGCTCTGAGGCCCATATTAGATCTCAGAACATTAAATATTTACATCAAATCAGATCACTTTCACATGGTAACACTTCAAGACGTAATTCCATTGCTCAAGCAACAAAACTACATGTCAACATTAGACCTCAAGGATGCTTACTTCCATATACCTATACATCCTTCCCACAGAAAATACTTAAGGTTTGTAATCCATGGAGTACATTACCAATTCAAAGTGTTACCATTCGGGATAACAACAGCACCAAGGGTATTTACAAAATGCCTTGCAGTAGTAGCTGCACATATCAGAAGACAGCACATACACGTATTCCCGTATCTAGACGATTGGTTAATCAAAACCAGCACTCGGAAACAGTGTCTTCAACACACAAAATACGTCATAGAAACCCTTCACAAACTAGGGTTCTCACTTAACTACCAAAAATCACACTTACAGCCGTGTCAAATACAACAATACTTAGGAGCAACAATCAACACAAAAAAGGGATTGCCACTCCAAGTCCACAAAGGGTACAAGCATTCCAAAACTTAATACAAAGCATGCACCCAAACCAAAAGTATCAGGTAAAATTAGTGATTAAACTATTAGGCATGATGTCCTCATGCATAGCCATTGTCCCAAACACAAGATTACACATGCAGCCCTTACAACAGTGCCTAGCAACACAATGGACACAAGCACAGGGTCAACTTCAAGATCTAGTGTTGATAGACTGCCAAACACACGTCTTGCTTCAATGGAGGAATCCTGTAAATCTAAACCAAGGGCGGCCTTTCCAAGACCCAGTGCCTCAATACGTGATCACAACAGATGCTTCCATGGTAGGGTGGGGAGCACACCTCAACCAACACAGCATCCAGGGACAATGGGACACTCAGCAGAAACAACTTCATATAAATCAGCTAGAATTACTAGCAGTGTTTCTAGCGTTGAAAGCATTTCAACCACTAATAGCCCACAAACACATTCTCATCAAAACAGACAACATGACAACAATGTATTACTTAAACAAACAAGGAGGGACACACTCAGCACAACTGTGTCTCTTAGCACAGAAGATTTGGCATTGGGCGATTCACAATCACATTCGCCTAATAGCTCAATACATCCCCCGAAATCAAAACCAGTTGGCAGACAATCTCAGTCGAGATCACCAACAAATCCACAAATGGGAAATTCATCCCCAAATACTACAGACCTACTTTCAAAACTGGGGAACACCGCAAATAGACCTATTCGCAACAAAAGAAAACGCAAAATGCCAAAACTTCGCATCCAGGTACCCACAGCCTCACTCCAAGGGCAATGCGTTATGGATGAGTTGGTCAGGGATATTTGCTTATGCTTTTCCCCCTCTCCCACTCCTTCCGTATCTAGTAAACAATTGAGTCAAAACAAACTCAAACTAATACTAATAGCACCAACTTGGGCACGACAACCTTGGTACACAACACTACTAGACCTGTCAGTAGTGCCTCTTATCAAACTATCAAACAAACCAGATCTGTTAACTCAACACAAACAACAGATCAGACACCCACATCCAGCATCACTCAATATAGCAATCTGGCTCCTGAAGTCTTAGAATTCGGACATCTAGACCTTACACAAGAATGTATGGAGGTCATCAAACAGGCTAGAAAACCTACTACAAGACATTGCTACGCAAATAAATGGAAACGATTTGTCTATTACTGTCATAATAATCAAATTCAACCATTACACGCGTCTGCGAAAAACATTGTAAGCTACTTACTACACTTACAAAAGTCTAAGTTAGCTTTTTCATCCATTAAAATACATCTCACAGCAATTTCTGCCTATCTGCAAATTACACATTCAATTTCACTATTTAGAATCCCAGTCATAAAAGCATTTATGGAGGGTCTAAAAAGGATCATTACACCAACAACACCGCCAGTTCCTTCGTGGAACCTCAATATTGTATTAACACGACTCATGGGTCCACCATTCGAACCCATGCACTCGTGTGAAATGCAATACTTAACCTGGAAAGTAGCCTTCCTAATAGCTATCACATCTCTCAGAAGAGTAAGTGAAATACAAGTTTTTACCATACAGGAACCCTTTATACAAATACACAAGCATAAAGTGGTTTTACGCACAAATCCAAAATTTTGGCCAAAAGTTATATCACGTTCCACTTAAACCAAACAGTGGAACTCCCAGTGTTTTTTCCACAACCAGACTCTGTAGCTGAAAGAGCATTACATACATTAGACATAAAAAGAGCACTAATGTATTACATTGATAGAACCAAACAATTTCGCAAAACAAAGCAAATGTTTGTAGCTTTCCAAAAACCTCATGCAGGAAATCCAATATCCAAACAAGGCATTGCTAGATGGATAGTTAAGTGTATTCAAACCTGTTATATTAAAGCAAAAAGATAACTGCCTATTACACCAAAGGCACACTCCACTAGAAAGAAAGGCGCTACCATGGCCTTTCTAGGGAATATACTAATGACAGAAATATGTAAGGCAGCCACATGGTCTACGCCTCATACATTCACTAAACATTACTGTGTGGATGTGTTAACACAACAAGCCACAGTAGGACAGGCAGTACTACGAACATTATTTCAAACAACTTCAACTCCTACAGGCTAAACCACCGCTTTTGGGGAGATAACTGCTTACTAGTCTATGCACAGCATGTGTATCTGCAGCTACACATGCCATCGGACGGAAAATGTCACTTACCCAGTGTACATCTGTTCATGGCATGAGACGCTGCAGATTCACATGCGCCCTCCCCGGGAGCCTGTAGCCGTTATAAGTTGATAAAAATAAACTTGTAAATTTGTAAATATATCACTTTTAATCACACTATGTACATACATACTTACTCCATTGCATGGGCACTATTACTATATACACAACTCCTACCTCACCCTCTGCGGGGAAAACAATCTAAGATGGAGTCGACACCCATGCGCAATGGAGCCGAAATGGGAGGAGTCCCTCGATCTCGTGACTCGAAAAGACTTCTTCGAAGAAAAACAACTTGTAACACTCCGAGCCCAACACTAGATGTCGGGATATGCACAGCATGTGTATCTGCAGCGTCTCATGCCACGAACAGATGTACACTGGGTAAGTGACATTTTCCATATATATATATGTTCGATGGCATGTGTAGCTGCAGATACACATGCTGTGCACATCCCGCCATCTAGTGTTGGGCTCGGAGTGTTACAAGTTGTTTTTCTTCGAAGAAGTCTTTTCGAGTCACGAGATCAAGGGACTCCTCCCATTTCGGCTCCATTGCGCATGAGCGTCGACTCCATCTTAGATTGTTTTTTTTTTTTCCGCCATCAGGTTTGGACGTGTTCCTTTTGGCTCCGGGTTTCGGGTCGGAAAGTTAGTTAGAATCTCGGAAAAATCGTCGGTATTGTTTGCGTTCGGTATCGGGTTAGTTATAACAGATCGACACCGACTTTTGAAGAGCTCCGGTGGCCCTTTGGGGTTTTTTCCATCCCCCGTCGGGGCCTGGTCGGCCCGGCCACGTGTCTCTTCAAGGCTGATGGAACGGACCCCATTCTGCTTCTGCCCAAAATGTCACAACAAGTATCCGTATACAGATCAGCATCTGGTCTGTAACTTATGTTTGTCTCCAGAGCACAAGGAAGATACTTGTGAAGCCTTTCGAGCGTTTCGGTCCAGAAAAACATTAAGAGACCGAAGAGCTAGAAGACTGCAGATGGCGTCGGCGCCGACAGGACAAGGGCGTTTCGAGGAGGAAGAAGAAACCTTCTCCATCCAGGAGTCGGACTCGGACGAGCTCGATCCAGAAGAAACGCCGAAAACCGTAAGACGTCGAAACATAAAACTCACGAGAAGACCACAAAAGTCCAGGGGATGCCACCACCAACAGGCCATGGCTTAACCCGAAAAATAGGTGACCGATTATCGGCACCGAAAAAGGGCACGCTGGTGTCGAAGTCATCCAACTCCGGTCGAGATACCGCCACACCGCAATCTCGGGCCCGAGACAGCGGCTCCGAGCAAGTTGAGCACCAAGACAGCGGCACCGAAATGGGTCGGCACCGAGAGACCACGATGCCGAAAATAAAAAAAGGTTTTGTCGGAACCGAAAAAAGTAGCTGAAAAGGTTTCGATACCGAAACATCCGGCCTCGGAACCTAAAACAAGTACCTACACAGAGGAACAAGGACTGTCCTCACAAATGAAAACACATAGATTTGGACAGGAACTGGAGACAATGGAGCCAGATTACACCCAAAGAAGGCTCCACATCCAAAAAGAAACAGGGAAGATCAGCACTCTCCCTCCTATTAGAATGAAACGCAAACTTGCCTTCCAGGAGAAGGACAAGCAGCCACAGGCTAAGGCTGCTAAAGAAGTAAGCCCGCCACCGTCTCCACCACGCTCTCCGCAACCATCGCCGGTAGCCACACCACCAATGATGCAATCCCGACTCATACAGGGATGAGTCAAGACGATCCTGACGCATGGGATCTTTATGATGCGCCAGTGTCAGATAATAGTCCTGACTGTTATCCAGCTAGACCGTCACCACCAGAAGATAGTACAGCCTACGCACAAGTGGTGTCAAGGGCAGCGGTGTTTCATAATGTCAACCTTCATTCAGAGCCAATTGAAGACGACTTTCTATTTAATACGCTGTCGTCCACACACAGCCAGTATCAGAGTCTCCCCATGCTACCTGGAATGCTAAAGCACTCCAAACAAGTGTTTGAGGAGCCTGTAAAAGGAAGGGCCATTACTTCAAGAGTGGAGAAAAAATATAAACCGCCACCAACAGGCCCCGTGTACATCACACATCAGCTAACAACGGACTCAGTGGTAGTAGGGGCAGCTCGCAAGAGGGCGAACTCACACACTTCAGGAGATGCACCACCTCCAGATAAAGAAAGTCGTAAATTCGACGCAGCAGGAAAAAGAGTGGCGGCACAGGCAGCTAACCAGTGGCGTATTGCAAACTCACAGGCTTTGTTGGCCAGATACGATAGGGCTCATTGGGACGAAATGCAACACTTTATAGAACATTTGCCCAAGGAGTTCCAAAAGAGAGCACAGCAAGTAGTGGAAGAAGGACAGAGTATCTCAAACAATCAGATACGCCCAGCAATAGACGCTGCAGACACAGCTGCTAGAACTGTAAACACAGCAGTGACAATAAGGAGACATGCATGGCTGCGTACATTTGGATTCAAGCCGGAAATACAACAAGCCGTGCTGAATATGCCATTCAACGGACAACAGTTGTTTGGGCCGGAGGTGGACACTGCCATCGAAAAACTTAAAAAAGACACAGATACGGCCAAAGCTATGGGTGCACTCTACTCCCCACAGAGCAGAGGCACATTTCGAAAGACACAGTTTCGGGGGGGTTTCGAGGACAAAGCACAGAACCCACAACCTCACAAACAAGACCCACTTATCAGGGCCAGTATCAGCGGGGAAATTTTCTGGGACAATATAGAGGGAGACAGTTCCAAAAAAGTAGAGGGAAGTTCCAAAGTCCCAAAACTCCACAGAGCAAGCAGTGACTTACACGTCACGAATCCTCAACACAACACCTGTGGGGGGGAGACTAACCAAGTTCTACAAACAATGGAAAGAGATAACAACAGATACTTGGGTCTTAGCAATTATCCAACATGGTTATTGCATAGAATTTCTCAATTTCCCTCCAAACGTCCCACCGAAAAGACACAATATGTCAAAGCAACACATAGATCTTCTACAAGTAGAGGTCCAAGCGTTGTTACAAAAACAAGCAATAGAATTAGTACCGATTCATCAGAAAGGAACAGGAGTTTACTCTCTGTACTTTCTCATACCCAAAAAAGACAAAACTCTAACACCTATATTAGATCTCAGAACTTTAAATACCTACATCAAATCAGATCACTTTCACATGGTGACATTACAGGACGTAATCCCATTGCTCAAACTGCAAGACTATATGACAACACTAGACCTAATGGATGCATACTTCCATATACCGATACATCCTTCACACAGAAAGTACCTAAGGTTTGTATTCCAAGGGGTACATTACCAATTCAAGGTGTTGCCATTTGGGATAACAACTGCGCTAAGAGTTTTTACAAAATGCCTGGCAGTAGTAGCTGTGCATATCAGAAGACAGCAGATACACGTGTTCCCATACCTAGACGATTGGCTAATCAAAACCAACACGCAAAAACTGTGTTCACAGCACACAAAGTATGTTATCGAGACACTCCACAAACTAGGTTTCTCAATCAACTACACAAAGTCGCACATTCTGCCGTGCCAAACACAGCAACTTAGGGGCGACAATCGACACAACAAAAGGGGTTGCCACTCCAAGTCCACAAAGGGTACAAGCTTTTCACAAGGTAATACAAGCCATTTATCCAGAACAAAGAATACGGGTCAAGATGGTAATGAAACTACTAGGCATGATGTCCTCATGCATAGCCATTGTCCCAAAAGCCAGATTGTACATGCGGCCCTTACAACAGTGCCTAGCATCACAATGGTCACAGGCACAGGGTCAACTTCTAGATCTAGTGTTGATAGACCGTCAAACATACACCTTGCTTCTATGGTGGAACAACATAAACTTAAACCAAGGGCGGTCTTTCCAAGACCCAGTGCCTCAATACGTAATAACTACGGATGCCTCCATGATAGGATGGTGAGCTCATCTCAATCAACACAGCATCCAAGGACAATGGGACACTCAGCAAAGACAATTTCACATAAATCACTTAGAACTACTGGCAGTATTTCTAGCGCTAAAAGCATTTCAACCCATAATAAGCCAAAAACACATCCTTGTCAAAACAGACAACATGACAACGATGTATTATCTGAACAAACAGGGAGGAACACACTCAACTCAGTTGTGTCTCCTAGCACAAAAAATATGGTATTGGGCGATTCACAACCACATTCGCCTAATAGCACAGTTTATTCCAGGGATTCAGAATCAGTTAGCAGACAATCTTTCTTGGGATCATCAACAGATCCACGATTGGGAGATTCACCCCGAAATACTAAACACTTACTTCCAAAGATGGGGAACACCACAAATAGACCTATTTGCAACAAAAGAAAACGCAAAATGCCAAAACTTCGAATCCAGAGACCCACAAGATCGGTCTCAGGGCAATGCGTTATGGATGAGTTGGTCAGGGATATTTGCATACGCTTTTCCCCCCTCTCCCACTCCTTCCATATCTAGTAAACAAATTGAGTCAAAACAAACTCAAACTCATACTAATAGCACCAACTTGGGCAAGACAACCTTGGTTCACAACACTACTAGACCTCTCAGTAGTGCCTCATGTCAAACTACCAAACAGACCAGATCTGTTAACTCAACACAAACAACAGATCAGACACCCAAATCTAGCATCGCTGAATCTAGCAATTTGGCTTCCGAAATCTTAGAATTCGGACACTTAGACCTTACACATGAATGTATGGAGGTCATAAAACAAGCTAGGAAACCAACCACTAGACATTGCTATGCAAATAAGTGGAAAAGATTTGTTTATTATTGCCACAATAATCCAATCCAGCCATTACACGCATCTGCTAAGGACATTGTAAGCTACTTACTACATTTACAAAAGGCAAAGCTAGCTTTTTCATCCATTAAAATACATCTTACCGCAATTTCAGCTTATCTGCAAATTACACACTCAACTTCATTATTTAAGATACCAGTCATTAAAGCATTTATGGAAGGCCTAAAGAGAATTATACCACCAAGAACACCACCAGTTCCTTCGTGGAACCTCAACATTGTCTTAACTCGCCTCATGGGTCCACCCTTCGAACCTATGCACTCATGTGAAATGCAATACTTAACATGGAAAGTTGCATTTCTAATTGCTATCACATCTCTAAGAAGAGTAAGTGAAATACAAGCATTTACCATACAAGAACCATTTATTCAGATACACAAGCATAAAGTAGTCTTACGAACAAATCCTAAATTCTTACCAAAAGTCATATCACCGTTCCACTTGAACCAAACAGTAGAACTACCAGTGTTCTTTCCACAGCCAGATTCTGTAGCTGAAAGAGCGCTACATACATTAGACATCAAGAGAGCGTTAATGTACTACATTGACATAACAAAACTAATTCGGAAAACAAAACAATTATTTATTGCTTTCCAAAAACCTCATACAGGAAATCCAATTTCTAAACAAGGCATTGCTAGATGGATAGTTAAGTGCATTCAAACTTGTTATCTTAAAGCAAAAAGAGAACTGCCTATTACACCAAAGGCACACTCGACTAGAAAGAAAGGTGCTACCATGGCCTTTCTAGGAAATATTCCAATGACCGAAATATGTAAGGCAGCTACATGGTCTACGCCTCATACATTTACCAAACACTACTGTGTGGATGTGTTAACGGCACAACAAGCCACAGTAGGTCAAGCAGTACTACGAACATTGTTTCAAACAACTTCAACTCCTACAGGCTGAACCACCGCTTTTGGGGAGATAACTGCTTACTAGTCTATGCACAGCATGTGTATCTGCAGCCACACATGCCATCGAACGGAAAATGTCACTTACCCAGTGTACATCTGTTCGTGGCATGGGTTGCTGCAGATTCACATGCGCCCACCCGCCTCCCCGGGAGCCTGTAGCCGTTTAAAAGTTGATCTTGAACATTTGTAAATTTGTAAATATATTACTTTAAACTACACTATGTACATACGTACTCACTCCATTGCATGGGCACTATTACTATAATACACAACTCCTACCTCACCCTCTGCGGGGAAAACAATCTAAGATGGAGTCGATGCCCATGCGCAATGGAGCCGAAATAGGAGGAGTCCCTCGATCTCGTGACTCGAAAAGACTTCTTCAAAGAAAAACAACTTGTAACACTCCGAGCCCAACACTAGATGGTGGGATGTGCACAGCATGTGAATCTGCAGCGACTAATGCCACGAACAGATGTACACTGGGTAAGTGACATTTTCCATATGTTCGATGGCATGTGTAGCTGCAGATACACATGCTTTGCACATCCCGCCATCTAGTGTTGGGATCGGAGTGTTACAAGTTGTTTTCTTCGAAGAAGTCTTTTCGAGTCATGAGATCGAGGGACTCCTCCCATTTTGGCTCCATTGCGCATGGGCGTCGACTCCATCTTAGATTGTTTTTTTTCCGCCATCGGGTTCGGACGTGTTCCTTTTCGCTCCGTGTTTCGGGTCGGAAAGTTAGTTAGAATCTCGGAAAAATCACCGGTATTGTTTGCGTTCGGTATCTGGTTAGTTACAACAGATCGACACCGACTTTTGAAGAGCTCCGGTGGCCCTTCGGGGTTTTTTCGATCCCCTGTCGGGGCCTGGTCGGCCCGGCCACATGTCTCTTCAAGGCTGATGGAACGGACCCCATTCCGCTTCTGCCCAAAATGTCACAACAGGTATCCTTATACAGATCAGCATCTGGTCTGTAACTTGTGTTTGTCTCCAGAGCACAAGGAAGATACTTGTGAAGCCTGTCGAGCATTTCGGTTGAGGAAGACATTAAGAGACCGAAGAGTGAGAAGACTGCAGATGGCGTCGGCGCCGACAGGACAAGGGCGTTTCGAGGAGGAAGAAGAAACCTTCACTATTCTGGAATCGGACTCAGACGAGCTTGATCCCGAAGAAACGCTGAAAACCGTGAGTAAGACGTCGAAACATAAAACTCACAAGAAGACCACAAAAGGCCAGGGGACGCCACCGCCAACAGGCCATGGCTTAACCCGAAAAATAGGTGACCGATCATCGGCACCGAAAAAGGGCACGCTGGTGTCGAAGTCATCCGACTCCGGTCGAGATACCGGCACACAGCAGTCTCGGGCCAGAGACAGCAGCTCCGAGCAAGTTCGGCTCCGAGACAGTGGCACCGAAATGGGTCGGCACCTAAACACCACAACGCCGAAAATAAAGAAGGTTTCGTCGGAGCCCAAAAAGGCGACCGAAAAGGTTTTGATTCCGAAACATCCAGCCTCGGAACCGAAAACAGGTTCCTACACAGAGGAACAGGGATTGTCCTCCCAAATGCAAGGACATAAGTTCGGACAAGAACTTGAATCAATGGAGCCAGACTACACTCAAAGGAGGTTCCACATTCAAAAGGACACAGGGAAGATAAGCACACTTCCCCCAATTAAAATGAAAAGAAGACTTGCCTTTCAAGAAAAGTACAAGCAGCCACAGGCAAAGGTGACAAGACAAACAACTCTGCCACCATCTCCACCACCATCAATGCACACATCACCGGTAGCCACTCCACCACTGATGCAATCCCCGACTAATACTGCAATGAGTCAAGATGATCCCGACGCATGGGACCTTTATGATGCTCCGGTATCAGATAACAGCCCAGACTGTTACCCTGCGAGACCGTCGCCACCTGAAGACAGTACATCCTACACGCAGGTGGTCTCAAGGGCAGCTGCTTTTCATAACGTCACCTTGCATGCAGAACCAATTGAAGATGACTTTGTTTAATACACTATCCTCCACTCATAGCCAATACCAAAGCTTACCTATGCTCCCTGGAATGCTAAAACACTCCAAACAAGTATTTCAGGATCCTGTTAAAGGCAGGGCCATAACTCCAAGGGTGGAGAAAAAGTACAAGCCACCGCCAACAGACCCTGTTTATATTACGCAGCAATTAACACCAGACTCTGTGGTTGTTGGGGCAGCTCGCAAGAGAGCAAACTCTCATACCTTGGGAGACGCTCCACCTCCAGACAAGGAGAGTGTAGGAAAGTACCATCTTGCCTGGCATGTTACCCCCATATTTCACTGTATATATGTTGTTTTAGTTGTATGTGTCACTGGGACCCTGGCGGCCAGGGCCCCAGTGCTCATAAGTGTGCCCTGTATGTGTTACCTGTGTTATGACTGTCTCACTGAGGCTCTGCTATTCAGAACCTCAGTGGTTATGCTCTCTCATTTCTTCCCAAATTGTCACTAACAGGCTAGTGACCAATTTCACCAATTTTCATTGGCATACTGGAACACCCTTATAATTCCCTAGTATATGGTACTGAGGTACCCAGGGTATTGGGGTTCCAGGAGATCCCTATGGGCTGCAGCATTTCTTGTGCCACCCATAGGGAGATCTGACCATTCTTACACAGGCCTGCCAGTGCAGCCTGAGTGAAATAACGTCCACGTTATTTCACAGCCATTTACCACTGCACTTAAGTAACTTATAAGTTACCTATATGTCTAACCTTTACCTGGTAAAGGTTGGGTGCTAAGTTACTTAGTGTGTGGGCACCCTGGCACTAGCCAAGGTGCTCCCACATTGTTCAGGGCAAATTCCCCGGACTTTGTGAGTGCGGGGACACCATTACACGCGTGCACTATACATATGTCACGACATATGTATAGCGTCACAATGGTAACTCCGAACATGGCCATGTAAAATGTTTGGGATCATGGAATTGTCACCCCAATGCCATTCTGGCATTGGGGAGACAATTCCATGATCCCCCGAGTCTCTATCTCAGACCCGGGTACTGCCAAACTACCTTTCCCGGGGTTTCACTGCAGCTGCTGCTGCTGCCAACCCCTCAGACAGGTTTCTGCCCTCCTTGGGTCCAGCCAGGCCTGGCCCAGGAAGGCAGAACAAAGGACTTCCTCAGAGAGAGGGTGTTACACCCTCTCCCTTTGGAAAAAGGTGTCAGGGCTGGGGAGGAGTAGCCTCCCCCGGCCTCTGGAAATGCTTTGATGGGCACAGATGGTGCCCATCTCTGCATAAGCCAGTCTGCACCGGTTCAGGGATCCCTCAGCCCTGCTCTGGCGCGAAACTGGACAAAGGAAAGGGGAGTGACCACCCCCCTGACCTGCACCTCCCCTGGGAGGTGCCCAGAGCTCCTCCAGTGTGCTCCAGACCTCTGCCATCTTGGAAACAGAGGTGCTGCTGGCACACTGGACTGCTCTGAGTGGCCAGTGCCAGCAGGTGACGTCAGAGACTCCTTCTGATAGGCTCCTTCAGGTGTTGCTACCCTATCCTCTCTCCTAGGTAGCCAAACCTCCTTTTCTGGCTATTTAGGGTCTCTGCTTTGGGGAATTCCTTAGATAACGAATGCAAGAGCTCATCAGAGTTCATCTGCATCTCTCTCTTCACCTTCTGCCAAGGAATCGACTGCTGACCGCGCTGGAAGCCTGCAAAACTGCAACAAAGTAGCAAAGACGACTACTGCGACCTTGTAACGCTGATCCTGCCGCCTTCTCGACTGTTTTCCTGGTGGTGTATGCTGTGGGGGTAGTCTGCCTCCTCTCTGCACTAGAAGCTCCGAAGAAATCTCCAGTGGGTCGACGAAATCATCCCCCTGCAACCGCAGGCACCAAAGAACTGCATCACTGGTCCTCTGGGTCTCCTCTCAGCACGACGAGCGTGGTCCCTTGAACTCAGCAACTCTGTCCAAGTGACTCCCACAGTCCAGTGACTCTTCAGTCCAAGTTTGGTGGAGGTAAGTCCTTGCCTCCCCACGCTAGACTGCATTGTTGGGAACCGCGTGTTTTGCAGCTACTCCGGCTCCTGTGCACTCCTCGAGGATTTCCTTTGTGCACAGCCAAGCCCGGGTCCCCGGCACTCTAACCTGCAGTGCATGACCTCCTGAGTTGTCCTCCGGCTTCGTTGGACCGTCTTGTGCAACTTCGGGTGAGCTCCAGTTCACTCCACTTCGTAGTGCCTGTTCCGGCACTTCTGCGGGTGCTGCTTGCTTCTGAGAGGGCTCTTTGTCTTGCTGGAAGCCACCTCGGTCTCCTCACGCAATTTGCGACATCCTGGTCCCTCCTGGGCCACAGCAGCATCCAAAAACCCTAACCGCGACTTTTGCAGCTAGCAAGGCTTGTTGGCGGTCTTTCTGCACGAAAACACCTCTGCACGACTTCACGACATGGGACATCCATCCTCCAAAGGGGAAGTTTCTAGCCCTTGTCGTTCTTGCAGAATCCAGAGCTTCTACCATCCGGTGGCAGCTTCTTTGCACCCACAGCTGGCATTTCCTGGGCATCTGCCCACTCACGACTTGATCGTGACTCTTGGACTTGGTCCCCTTGTTCCACAGGTACTCTCGTCAGGAAATCCATCATTGTTGCATTGCTGGTGTTGTTGTTTCTGGCAGAATTCCCCTATCACGACTTCTGTGCTCTTTGGGGAACTTAGGTGCACTTTGCACCCACTTTTCAGGGTCTTGGGGGGGGTTATTTTGCTAACTCTCACTATTTTCTAATAGTCCCAGCGACCCTCTACAAGGTCACATAGGTTTGGGGTCCATTCGTGGTTCGCATTCCACTTCTAGAGTATATGGTTTGTGTTGCCCCTATCCCTATGTGCCCCCATTGCATTCTATTGTGACTATACATTGTTTGCACTGTTTTCTATTGCTATTACTGCATATTTTGGTATTGTGTACATATATCTTGTGTATATTTGCTATGCTCATACTGAGGGTATTCACTGAGATACTTTTGTCATATTGTCATAAAAATAAAGTACCTTTATTTTTAGTATATCTGTGTATTGTGTTTTCTTATGATATTGTGCATATGACACTAGTGGTACTGTAGGAGCTTCACTCGTCTCCTAGTTCAGCCTAAGCTGCTCTGCTAAGCTACCTTTTCTATCAGCCTAAGCTGCTAGACACCCCTCTACACTAATAAGGGATACCTGGGCCTGGTGCAAGGTGTAAGTACCCCTTGGTACTCACTACAAGCCAGTCCAGCCTCCTACATAGAGTCGCAAATTCAACGCTGCGGGGAAAAGGGTTGCAGCACAAGCAGCAAATCAATGGCGCATTACCAACTCACAAGCACTTCTGCCAAGATACGATAGAGCTCATTGGGACGAAATGCAACATTTCATAGAACACTTACCGAAAGAGTTCCAAAAAAGGGCACAACAAGTGGTGGAGGAAGGACAAAGTATCTCAAATAATCCGATACGGTCAGCAATGGATGCAGCAGATACAGCTGCAAGGACAGTAAATACTGCAGTAACAGTAAGGAGACACGCATGGTTGCGTACGTCAGGATTCAAGCCGGAAATACAATAAGCTGTGCTGAATATGCCATTCAATGGACAGCAGTTGTTTGGGCCGGAGGTGGACACTGCTATTGAGAAACTTAAAAAAGACACTGATACGGCAAAAGCCATGGGCACACTCTACTCCCCACAGAGCAGAGGCACATTTCGCAAGACACAATTTAGGGGGGGGGTTTCGAGGTCAACCTACAGAAGCCACAACCTCACAAGCAAGGCACATTTATCAAAGACAATATCAGCGGGGAAGTTTTCTGGGGCAATATAGAGGGGGACAATTCCAAAAGAATAGAGGGAAGTTCCAAAGCCCCAAAACTCCTCAAAACAAGCAGTGACTTCCAACACCTGTGGGGGGGAGACTAAGCAATTTTTACAAATATTGGGAGGAGATAACAACAGACACTTGGGTACTGGCAATTATCCAGCATGGTTATTGCATAGAATTTCTCAAATTCCCTCCAAACGTCCCACCGAAAACACACAATATGTCAAAACAACACATGGATCTTCTAGGACTAGAGGTCCAGGCATTGCTACAGAAAGGAGCAATAGAATTAGTACCAATCCAACAGAAAGGAACAGGAGTTTACTCTCTGTACTTTCTCATACCCAAAAAGGACAAAACACTAAGACCTATATTAGATCTAAGAACATTAAATGCCTACATCAAATCAGACCACTTTCACATGGTGACATTACAAGACGTAATCCCACTGCTCAAACAACAAGACTACATGACAACACTAGACCTCAAGGATGCATATTTCCATATACCAATACATCCTTCACACAGAAAGTACCTAAGATTTGTATTCCAAAGAATACACTACCAATTCAAAGTGTTGCCATTCGGAATAACTACTGCGCCAAGAGTCTTTACAAAATGCCTGGCAGTAGTAGCTGCGCATATCAGAAGGCAGCAAATACATGTGTTCCCATACCTAGACGATTGGTTAATCAAAACCAACACACTAAAACGGTGTTCACAACACACAAAGTACTTCATAGAAACCCTACACAAACTAGGTTTCTCAATCAACTACATAAAGTCACACCTTCAGCCGTGTCAGACACAGCAATACTTAGGGGCAACAATCGACACAGCAAGAGCCATTGCCACGCCAAGTCCACAAAGAGTACAAGCATTTCACAATGTAATACAGGCCATATATCCAAACCAAAGGATACAAGTCAAAATAGTAATGAAACTACTAGGCATGATGTCCTCATGCATAGCCATTGTCCCAAACGCAAGATTGCACATGCGGCCCTTGCAACAGTGCCTAGGATCACAATGGTCACAGGCACAGGGTCAACTTCTAGATCTAGTGTTGATAGACCGCCAAACATGCATCTCGCTTCAATGGTGGAACAATATAAATTTAAACCAAGGGCGGCCTTTTCAAGACCCAGTGCCTCAATTCGTAATAACTACAGATGCCTCCATGATAGGGTGGGGAGCACACCTCAATCAACACAGCATTCAGGGACAATGGAACACTCAGCAAAAACAGTTTCACATAAATCACCTAGAACTATTGGCATTATTGGTTGAAAAGCCTTTAACGCTAGAAATACTAAGCCACAAACACATTCTTGTCAAAACAGACAACATGACAACGATGTATTACCTAAAGAAACAAGGAGGGACACTCCTGACACAGAAAATATGGCATTGGGCGATACACAACCACATTCGCCTATTAGCACAGTTTATTCCTGGAATTCTGAATCAATTAGCAGACAGTCTCTCTCGGGATCACCAACAAATCCACGAATGGGAGATTCACCCCCAAGTACTACATACGTACTTCCAAAATTCGGGGACACCACAAATAGACCTATTTGCAACAAAAGAAAACGCAAAATGCCAAAGCTTCGCAACCAGGTACCCACAAGATCAGTCTCTGGGCAATGCATTATGGATGAGTTGGTCAGGGATATTTGCATACGCTTTTCCCCCCTCTCCCACTCCTTCCATATCTAGTAAACAAGTTGAGTCAAAACAAACTCAAACTAATACTCATAGCACCAACTTGGGCAAGACAACCTTGGTACACAACACTACTAGACCTATCAGTAGTACCTCATGTCAAACTACCAAACAGACCAGATCTGTTAACTCAACACAATCAACAGATCAGACACCCCAATCCAGCATTGCTGAATCTAGCAATTTGGCTCCTGAGGTCTTAGAGTTCGGACACTTAGACCTTACACAAGAATGTATGGAAGTCATAAAACAAGCTAGGAAACCAACCACTAGACATTGCTATGCAAATAAGTGGAAAAGGTTCGTTTATTATTGCCATAATAATCAAATTCAACCTTTACATGCATCTGCTAAAGACATCGTAAGCTACTTGCTACATTTGCAAAAGTCAAAACTAGCCTTTTCATCCATTAAGATACATCTTACCGCAATTTCAGCTTACCTGCAAATTACCCACTCAACTTCATTGTTTAGGATACCAGTCATTAAAGCCTTTATTTAAGGCCTAAAAAGAATTATACCACCAAGAACACCACCAGTCCCTTCAAGGAACCTCAACATTGTCTTAACACGACTCATGGGGCCACCTTTTGAGCCCATGCACTCATGTGAAATGCAATATTTAACATGGAAAGTTGCATTTCTAATTGCCATCACATCTCTAAGAAGAGTAAGTGAAATCCAAGCATTTACTATACAAGAACCATTTATTCAGATACACAAGCATAAAGTAGTTCTTCGAACAAATCCAAAATTCTTACCAAAAGTCATATCACCGTTCCACTTGAATCAAACAGTAGAACTACCAGTGTTCTTCCCACAACCAGATTTTGTAGCTGAGAGAGCACTACATACGTTAGACATCAAAAGAGCGTTAATGTACTACATTGACAGAACCAAACAAATTCGGAAAACAAAACAATTATTTGTTGCTTTCCAAAAACCTCATTCAGGAAATCCGATTTCCAAACAAGGCATTGCTAGATGGATAGTTAAATGCATTCAAACCTGTTATCTCAAATCAAAGAGACAACTGCCTATTACACCAAAGGCACACTCAACTAGAAAGAAGGGTGCTACCATGGCCTTTCTAGGAAACATTCCAATGACTGAGATATGTAAGGCAGCCACATGGTCTACGCCTCATACGTTTACCAAACACTATTGCGTGGATATGTTAACAGCACAACAAGCCACAGTAGGCCAGGCAGTACTACGAACTTTGTTTCAAACAACTTCAACTCCTACAGGCTGAACCACCGCTTTTGGGGAGATAACTGCTTACTAGTCTATGCAAAGCATGTGTATCTGCATCTACACATGCCATCGAACGGAAAATGTCACTTACCCAGTGTACATCTGTTCATGGCATGGGACTCTGCAGATTCACATGCGCCCACCCGCCTCCCCGGGAGCCTGTAGCCGTTTCGAAGTTGATCTTAAACATTTGTACATTTGTAAATATATCACCTTAAACTACATTATGTACATACATGTTTACTCCATTGCATGGGCACTATTACTGTAATACTCACCCTCTGCGGGGAAAACAATCTAAGATGGAGTCGACGCCCATGCGCAATGGAGCCGAAATGGGAGGAGACCCTCGATCTCATGACTCGAAAAGACTTCTTCGAAGAAAACAACTTGTAACACTTCGAGCCCAACACTAGATGGCGGGATGTGCAAAGCATGTGAATCTGCCTCGTCCCATGCCACGAACAGATGTACACTGGGTAAGTGACATTTTCCATATGTGTTGTCGGCTGCTGGGCCTCCCGGCTCCCCAAGTATATCACCAGGCACACCATCAGCGAGTACAAGCTCCACCCGGGCTAGGAAGAAGCAGGACAATGCATGACCAGACCGCTGCATTCGGTGAGCAAATTCCTGCCGCCACATGGGGCCCCGACCAATATCCTCTTTCCTTCTCTCTCCTCTCTGCCTTTCTATACTGTCAACCCTCCTTGGGGTGACAAACCGCCATCAGTTGTAGAACTTGGGATAGCGACGAGAGACGGTCCCTCTCCCCTTTGGGGCATACTTACTTGACTCCGAAGCAGGTGAGCCCGCTAGTGGGCATTAAGACAACACACACAGGAGGTGAGGATGGCCTGCCCAGAGGTGCACACTTTGGCGGTGGGGACCCCTCAACACCATGCTGCGTCCCTTCCTTGCTCACATCTGGGAGACCCTACTTCTTAAACCTACGGGGGAGGGTGTGGCTGCCCCTAAATCCCATCCCCCTGCCCTGCCAACCAGCTGCACCACTCTTTCTACGACTGGGACCCTCCCCATGAACTGTTGCCTTTTCCCATTACTCTGACTTATTGTAAAGAAATGGCTCCCTGTTGCAGTTACCCCCCACTTTTTGCCTGATACTGATGCTGACTTGACTGAGAAGTGTGCTGGGACTCTGCTAACCAGGCCCCAGCACCAGTGTTCTTTCACCTAAAATGTACCATTGTCTCCACAATTGGCACAACCCTGGCACCCAGGTAAGGCCCTTGTAACTGGTACCCCTGGTACCAAGGGCCCTGATGCCAGGGAAGGTCTCTAAGGTCTGCAGCATGTCTTATGCCACCCTAGGGACCCCTCACTCAGCACAGACACACTGCTTGCTAGCTTGTGTGTGCTGGTGGGGAGAAAATGACTAAGTCGACATGGCACTCCCCTCAGGGTGCCATGCCAACCTCACACTGCCTATGGCATAGGTAAGTCACCCCTCTAACAGGCCTTACAGCCCTAAGGCAGGGTGCACTATACCACAGGTGAGGGCATAGGTGCATGAGCACTATGCCCCTACAGTGTCCAAGCAAAACCTTAGACATTGTAAGTGCAGGGTAGCCATAAGAGTATATGGTCTGGGAGTCTGTCAAAAACGAACTCCACAGCTCCATAATGGCTACACTGAATACTGGGAAGTTTAGTATCAACCTTCTCAGAATAATAAACCCACACTGATGCCAGTGTTGGATTTATTAAAAAATGCACACAGAGGGCATCTTAGAGATACCCCCTGTATTTTACCCAATTGTTCAGTGCAGGACTGACTGGTCTGTGCCAGCCTGCTGCTGAGAGACGAGTTTCTGACCCCATGCGGTGAGAGCCTTTGTGCTCTCTGAGGACAGAAACAAAGCCTGCTCTGGGTGGAGGTGCTTCACACCTCCCCCCTGCAGGAACTGTAACACCTAGCAGTGAGCTTCAAAGGCTCAAGCTTCGTGTTACGATGCCTGCCCCCTGGACACAGCCCCCACTTTTGGCGGCAAGTCCAGGAGAGATAATGAGAAAAACAAGGAGTCGTCACTGGCCAGTCAGGACAGCCCCTAAGGTGTCCTGAGCTGAGGTGACTCTGACTTTTAGAAATCCCCCATCTTGAAGATGGAGGATTCCCCCAATAGGAATAGGGATGTGCACCCCTCCCCTCAGGGAGGAGGCACAAAGAGGGTGTAGCCACCCTAAAGGACAGTAGCCATTGGCTACTGCCCTCCCAGACCTAAACACACCCCTAAATTCAGTATTTAGGGGCTCCCCAGAACCTAGGAACTCAGATTCCTGCAACCTAAGAAGAAGAGGACTGCTGAGCTGAAAAACCCTGCAGAGAAGAACTGCTTTGGCCCCAGCTCTACCGGCCTGTCTCCCCCCTTTGGAAGAAAACTGCTCCAGTGACGCTTTCCCCAGGACCAGCGACCTTTGAATCATCAGAGGACTGCCCTGCTCTAAAAGGACCAAGAAACTCCCGAGAACAGCGGCCCTGTTCACCCAAGACTGCAACTTTGTTACCAAAGAAGCAACTTAAAGACAACTGCATTTCCCGCCAGAAGCGTGAGACTTGCAACTCTGCACCCGACTCCCCCGGCTCGACTTGTGGAGAAACAACACTTCAGGGAGGACTCCCCGGCGACTCCGAGACTGTGAGCAACCAAAGTTGTCCCCCCTGAGCCCCCACAGCGACGCCTGCAGAGGGAATCCTGAGGATCCCCCTGACCGCGACTGCCTGACTGTCGGATCCCGACGCCTGGAAAAGACCCTGCACCCGCAGCCCCCAGGACCTGAAGGATCGGAACTCCAGTGCAGGAGTGACCCCCAGGAGGCCCTCTCCCTTGCCCAGGTGGTGGCTACCCCGAGGAACCCTCCCTTGCCTGCCTGCATCGCTGAAGAGACCCCTTGGTCTCCAACTGAAAACCCGACGTGTGTTCGCACACTGCACCCAGCCGCCCCCGTGCTGCTGAGGGTGTACTTTCTGTGCTAACTTGTGTCCCCCCCGGTGCCCTACAAAACCCCCCTGGTCTGCCCTCCGAAGACGCGGGTACTTACCTGCTGGCAGACTGGAACCGGGGCACCCCCTTCTCCATTGAAGCCTATGTGTTTTGGGCACCACTTTGAACTCTGCACCTGACCGGCCCTGAGATGCTGGTGTGGTAACTCTGGGGTTGCTCTGAGCCTCCAACGGTGGGCTACCTTGGACCCAAACTTGAACCCCGTAGGTGGTTTACTTACCTGCAAGAACTAACAATTACTTACCTCCCCTAGGAACTGTGAAAATTGCACTAAGTGTCTAGTTTTAAAATAGCTATATGTGTTTTATTTGAAAAGTATATATGCTATTGTGATTATTCAAAGTTCCTAAAGTACTTACCTGCAATACCTTTCATGCAAAGTATTACATGTAGAATTTGAACCTGTGGTTCTTAAAATAAACTAAGAAAATATATTTTTCTATACAAAAACCTATTGGCCTGGAATTGTCTCTGAGTGTGTGTTCCTCATTTATTGCCTGTGTGTATGTACAACAAATGCTTAACACTACTCCTTTGATAAGCCTACTGCTCGACCACACTACCACAAAATAGAGCATTAGTATCTCTTTTTGCCACTATCTTACCTCTAAGGGGAACCCTTGGACTCTGTGCATACTATTCCTTACTTTGAAATAGTGCATACAGAGCCAACTTCCTACATTTATGCACTGGAGTGTGTGGAGCGGATCCCTAATGGCCTGCTCCCGCTGCACTGGGTGTCACCAATTGGGCAGCAGATGCAGTAATGGGCCCAGAAGCCACCATGATCCATAACACCACCTTACCAGGCACCAGACCGCGCACAAACCATCCTAATTCACTGAGTGAGGTATATCCGGCCTTGGCCCATCCTGCAATGGAGCCCTGAACATAATAAAAGACATGCAGTTGCTTGCCCTTTGTAGGGAGTTGGCCCTGTATATACTATCTCAAAGTGAGAGATAGTGTGCACAGAGTCCAAGGGTTCCCCTTAGAGGTTGATAGTGGCAAAAATAGATAATACTAATCCTCTATTTTGTGGTAGTGTGGTCGAGCAGTAGGCTTACAGAGGGTGGTGGTAAGCATTTGTTGTACACACAGGCAATAAATGAGAACACACACTCAAAGACTTAACTCCAGGCCAATAGGTTTTTATATAGAAAAATATTATTTTCTTAATTTATTTTAGAACCACAATATTCAGAATTGAAGTAAATACATAAATTGTAAGGTACTTGGCATAGGTAAATATGGAACTTTGAAGTAAAACAGTAAGGTACACAGTTTTGGCAAAAATGGCAATAAGCTATTTCAAAAGTGGACATTGCAAAAATCAGCAGTTCCTGGGGGAGGTAAGTACAAATTAGTTTAGCAGGTAAGTAAAGCACTTACAAGTACAGTCTCCTGTGTATAGGCAGCCCACCGTTGGGGGTTCAAGTCAACCCCAAATACCCACCACCAGCAATACAGGGCCAGTCAGGTGCAGATGTCAAAATAGCACCCAAATAACATAGGCCCCTATGGAGACTAGGGGTGCTCTGTTTCCAGCCTGCTAGCAGGTAAGTACCTGCGTTCTCTGGGAGCAGACCAGGGGGGTTTTGTAGAGCACTGGGGGGGAGGGGGAGGTGTCACAAACAGGCACACTAAAAACACACGCAGGGGCACAGGGGCAGCCGGGTGCAGTGTGCAAAGTAGGTGTCGGGTTTAGTATTGAAATCCATGGCGGGACCTGGGGGTCACTCTGGCGATGCAGGGCATAGGGGGACTTCTCGGGCAAGCCACCAACTTGGCAACGATGAGGGCTGCACGCTGGTCACTCCTGCACAGGTAATTGGTTTCTCTCAGGCCTGGGGGCTGTGGGTGCAGGGCTTCTTCCAGGCGTCGGGTTCTTTGTTACTGGGCAGTCGCAGTCAGGGGGAGCCTCTGGATTCTCTCTTCAGGCATCGCTGCGGGGGTTTAGGGACGTCCTCTCAGGGTGTCCACGTCGTGGGAGTCACCTGGGGGTCCTCGCTGCAGTGTTGGTTTCTCTGGACACGAGACCGGGACGTTGGTTGCAGAGAGTTGGACTCACGCTGACTGTTTCTTCTTTCTAGATTAGACAGAGTCTCTGTCCATCGGAGTTTCTTGGTCCTTTGAGTTGCAGGGCAGTCCTCTGAGTCGGCAGAGGTCACTGGTCCCGCTGGATGCGTCGTTGTTACAGGTTCTTTGAGTCTGGAGACAGGCCGTTAGGTCTGGGGCCAAGTCAGTTGTTGTCTCCGTCGTCTCTGCGGGGCTTTCAGGTCAGCAGACCTTCTTCTTGTCGTCAGGAAATCCGTTTTCCTGGGTTCAGGGTCGCCCCTAAATACTCAATTTAGGGGTGTGTCTAGGGCTGGAGGGCAGTAGCCAATGGCTGCTGTCTCTGAGGATGGCTACACCCTCCTTGTGCCTCCTCCCTGTGGGGAGAGGGGCACATCCCTAATCCTATTGGGGGAAATCCTCCAAAGTAAGATGGAGGATTTTCTAAGGCAGGGGTCACCTCAGCTCAGGACACTTTAGGGGCTGTCCTGGCTGGAGGGTGACTCCACCTTGTTTTACTCATTATCTCCTCCAGACTTGCGCCAAACGTGGGGGCTGTGTCTGGGCGGCGGGCATCTCCACTAGCTGGAGTTCCTTGGGGCGCTTTAACACCAGGCTTGAGCCTTTGAGGCTCACCGCCAGGTGTTACAGTTCCTGCAAGGGGCACAAAGGCATTCACCCCGTGTGGCAGAAACCCATCTGGATGTGGCAGGCTGGCAGAAACTGGTCAGCCTAGCACTATTATTTGGGCTGGTATGCAGGGGGCATCTCTAAGATACCCTCTGTGTGCATTTCTCAATAAATCCCACACTGGCATCAGTGTGGATTTATTGTGCTGAGAAGTTTGATACCAAACATCCCAGTATTCAGTGTAGCCATTATGGAACTGTGGAGTTCGTGTTTGACGAACTCCCAGACCATATATTCTTACTTACAATGTCTAAGAATTGGCTTAGACACAGTAGGGGCATAGTGCTTGTGCAGCTATGCCCTCACCTGTGTATAGTGCACCCTGCCTTAGGGCTGTAATGCCTGCTAGAGGGGTGACTTACCTATGCCCCAGGAAGTGGGTTGTAGGCATTGCAACCTGAGGAGAGTGCCATGTCGACTTAGTCGTTTTCTCCCCACGAGCACACACAAGCTGTGAGGCAGTGTGCATGTACTGACTGAGGGGTCCCCAGGTTAGCATAATACATGCTGCAGCACTTAGAGACCTTCCCTGGCCACAGGGCCCTAGTTACCAGGGGTACCATTTACAAGGGACTTATCTGTGTGCCAGAGCTGTGCCAATTATGTAGACAAAGGTACTGTTTTAGGGAAAGAACACTGGTGCTGGGGCCTGGTTAGCAGGGTCCCAGCACACTTTCAATCATAACTAGAATCAACATAAGGCAAAAGGTTAGGGGGTGACCATGCCAACAGTGGCATTTTCCTACACCCTTCTTTACCCCTTACTCTATCTGCAGCTGTAACTTAGGTTCGGCTTCTCTGTAATACACACCCTGCCGCTACTGCTGTCCATCGTCCCACAAACAGTGATCCTGGACACCCCAGCCTTGGATACCCTACAGTGCCCTCTGTCCCCCACGGCAGAGAAGTTGGATGCAGTCCTAGCGGCTGCTGAAAGCTCCCTAGCCTCAATAGAGTCCAAATTGGACTCCTTAATGAAATGGTGTTTCTTTGAGATGACTACTGTAAGCTGGCAGACAGAGTAGCAGAGGGGAAAAAATGCGCTGGCCTCACTTCAACCGCAAGCAGCTGAACATCAGCACTCCATTTAGGATCTGCCTAGGCGAGTCTGAGTTCTCGAGTGGGCGGGTGACAAGGAGAGCTGATCCTGAAGGAGCAATGTCCGAATCCTCGTGCTGTCTGATGGTATTGAAGGACAAGACCCAGTGTTGTTTCTAGAGGACTAGTTGCGAACCTTTGACCGCTCCTACCTAATTCCGTTCTACTCCTTGAAAAGAGCCCACCTGGTCTCTGCCACACCCAATGATAACAAACTTCTAAATTTCAAAGGCCAGGATGCTCTACTAAAAAAAGGCAGCTGAAAATTGAGGACAAGACTATTATGCTTTTTCCAGATTACACCCTGGAAGTACAGAGGCAAAGTGCCTCCTTTTTGGCGTAGAAAACTACTATGACAACTGAATGTTGTGTACTCCCTGCTGTTCCCAGTCCGCCTGAAGATGATCCTTGATGGAACCTCCATCTTCATTGGCCCTGGGGAGGCCTTGGACTGGGGACAGCTATTGCAAAATGAGGCAACAGAAAAACTACCACAGAAGATCAAAAGGGGAAACTACTTAACTTGTTTCCTAATTCCAAAGCCAAATGGAAGCCTTCAACCAATTCTGGATCTAAGTTTCACTAACCGAGTCATCAAAACACAAAACTTAGAGGACAACTTTACAAGAAGTCATCCCACAACTCGAAAAAGGAGACTGCCTGGCAACAGTAGAGCTTAAAAAAAAGTGCATACTTGCATGTTCCAACAAATCATAATCACAAAAAATATATTTGGTTTGTTGTGAACAGACACTATACCAATTCAAGGTTTTAGCTTTCGGCATCAAATCGGCACAACGGTTTTCACAAAATGCCTAACTGCAGTTGCAGGATACTGGTGAAGACAGGGTACACATGTATACCCAAAGAGAGAAATAGATGGCTGGGAAAATGGCGCACCCGCTTTCTGAGTTCTTAATTAGTAGAAATATCTCAGGTCCAAAATCATATTGGGTGCTCGAAATGCAGGAGAGCTACCTGTTCCTCTGAAGCCGGGAAGTCCGCCAAGGTACAAAAGATACATTTTAAGCACTCCACTGCTACATTGAGTTATAGTACCAAAGTAAGTGTTCCAGCAAAGTTAACTTTTTTTTTTTTTTTTTTTTATTCAGCTTGGCAAAAGTTCCAAAGTAATCCTCCAAACAGGTTTAAAAAAAGAGCAGCATCCAGAAACAAAGCCAACGTGTTTCGTCCACATAGACTGTATAACTGCAGACTTCATCAGGACTATAATACCACAATATACATATTAATATGTAACCAAAGTTGTCACTGCTTAAGCCACTACCAAAAAACACCTAAAGTGAAAGAGTCAAGCATCGCATGCTAGTACCCAAAAGATATTTTAAATAGTTCTCATCCAGTAAGAGAAGGGAAATTACCAAGTGAAAGACTAGTAAGTGAATGTGAATTCCACAATACAATTTCACAAGAAAGTCAATTATCTTTTCAATAAATAATCATGTGTTATACCTATCCCGATATCAAGTGTCCAGAAGATAATCACCTACAACACCAAGTCACTATGTGGTCAGAACAAACAAACTCAAAACCCGAGCCCAAATGTCCCATGAGATGTTGAAATCAAATATGCGCTCACGTTAAATCAAATAAGGAGTGGTGTAGTATTCCAGTCATCCTAGTACGTCATCATTATATAGATCTGTAAACATAGATATCACATGGTCAAAGAGATTCCTGCCATATACATAATTATGAGCGTCCAATGATTGAAGCACATAGTCGGACATAAGGCGAAACCTAATCAATTCCTATCCAAGTTTTAAAATCCAGAGCCATCCGTTCTGATCCAAATATAACTTATTGGTATGACCGGGGCAAAACCAGCAGAGTAAACCATATTGTGACCTCAGTGTGCATGGTACATAATATAACATGACCAGTACCACAAAATTAGGTCTCATCCTTGGAGAGGCAGCAAGTATCCAAACAAGCAAAACCGAATGGTACCAAATGTATTCAAAATTAGTTAGTCTTGCCAGCTAGGGGTCGCGTAACTAAGGAGAGTGCTCCCGAGACGCATGGTGCTGTACAATCTGAAGTACGGCACGTAGCGCGGCCGCCATGCTGAATACCCTTATTTGTACTCATATCACTTATTAGTGTAAGCGATGTGGGACTAACTAGAGCTAATATGTAAAGCACGCCTACCCCAGAACAGTTGCCATCTTAGACTAGTAAGCACCAATATAAGCCCTTGCCGACATGATCTTTTACATGATACCATACCCAATCTCAATCTGCGTAATATGGAAGCAACCCACACAGCATCCTGTAAGATAACTCAAGCTCAGGTAGTATTCATACATAGTGTGATCACCAACAAGGGTAGTTAAATTCCAGTACCCATAGCGGTAGATGTGAACATATACTTAGCCAAAGAAAAGTCAACACAAAGAAGGGACTCGCACTTAGGTGGCACTGTGTAATAGATCAGACCCGGGGCCAGTTTATGACAAATCAAATATCATAGATGTAAGGCTATCATTTCAACATCTTTATATTCAGATGAGGGTGTCAAAGTGCAGGCCTTTCATAGACTGTTCCTCAAGTGACCTTCACTGTGGGCACTTGTCTGTCATGCTGGGGAGCTACTCTTCAATGACTGACTTTTCAGGGCATGTAGCTGTCACATCAAAGAGGCCTCCATTTCCTAGACTTTCGGGCTATCCAGCTTGCTTTCAAACCCTTATTCCATCAGGTTCATCACAAAGTATTGTTGATAAACAAATAACATTACTCCAGTGTATTATCTCCAAAATCAAGGAGGAACACACTCACCACAATTGTTGGCACAAAGCATTTGGCATTGGTTGCTTCGCCACTGGGTGCACCTGCTGGTGGAGTACCTTCCGATAGTGAACATCTATTTTGCAGATCTCCCAGACAGGATGCAGCAACAAATACATGAGTGGGAGCTCTCTCAAGACTCTCTCCCGTACTTCCGCGGTTGGGGTTTCCAGAGATCCACCTCTTTGCCAACACCCAAAATGCCAAAGCTTCGCCTTTGGGTTTCTCCAGACGCAGTACATAGACAGTGCTCCATGGACAGGGGTATTGCCTATGTTTTTCCACCTCACACACGCCTTCCCTACATGGTCCCAAAGCTCAGGCAAACCTCCCATGTGGCCAGGCACACATGGCTCAAGACCCTTCTAGAGATGCCAATTGTAGGAAAGTGGTTATTTTGACATGTTTGCTCCCCACTTTTTGTCTGGTAACTGATGTAATTTTGAATGAAAGTGCACTGGGTTCTTGCTAACCAGATCCAGTACCAGATCTCTTTCCCAAAACTGCAGAGTTGTTTCCCCAATTGTCAAAACCGTTAGCACCTTCTGTAAGACCCTAGGAAATGGTACCCCTGGCACGTAGGGTACTAAAGAGGGTCCCTAAGGACTACAGCACAAATTGTGCCATTCTAAGGGACCCCTCTCCAAGCACATGACGGGCTGCAATTGCAGGCTGCGTGTCTAGGTGCAGACAAAAGTGAAAACACAGCATGGCACATAGCCTTTGTGCCATGTCCCCTAACATTGCATGCAATATATGTAAATCGCCCGCTAGGAGGCCTTACAGCTCTAAGGCAGGGTGCACACAGTTTTTCAGAAGTAGCCATCTTTGTGATGACATACCTGGGAATTTTGGTACTGGATTATGCCCACTTCCCACAGGACGTGGTCATATAGGGGGTGTAGAGACCCCAAGGGTCAGTGTCCCATTGGCTACTACCCTACACACCACTCACGCCCCTTAATTCAGGAATCCCCTCGCACCAGAGAAGCAGATCCTGATGACTTCAGAAGACCAAGGATACCGAAAAGCTGTGACCGCAGAAGAGGAGAAAAGAAGCTGCTGACCTGGTACCAACCCTGCCAGCCTGTCTGCATCCCTCGTTGAAATATGCACCAACGATATCTTCACTGAGAAACTTCTAGTAGTATCAGAGAAGATATAAATAATGAAGATGCAGACCTTCAGAAGCTAGCTAAGAGGATAGCCTTACAGGCTAAACTCTTAGCTATAGAAAAAGCAAGAGCTGAGATGGGCCCAGTAACCATCTCTGGTGGTAGCAAACTTAAAATTAGGGAGGACATTTGTGACCTTAAAATCCCCAAAGGGATTGTCTCAAATGCTCGGAAGGTGATGTCACCAAATGGTTCACAGCATTTGAGAGAGCCTGTGAAGCCAGGAAGGTCAGCCAGAAGTATTGGGCCTCTCTACTTTGAGTACTATTCTTTGGTAAATGCAGGTATAGACTCCTAACATTCAATGAGGCAGATGCTGAGTCCCATGACCTCATGAAGGATGCCCTGATTGTGGGCTTTGGACTCACCACTGAGGAGTACAAGATCAGGTTTAGGGCGACTCGAAAAACCCAGAGTCAGCCCTGGGTAGATTTTGTGGACTTTTCAGTGAAAACACTAAGTGGCTGGTTAAAAGGTAAAAATGTGCATGATTGTGAAGGGCTTTATAATTTAATTATTAAAGAGCATCTGTTAGGTAATTGTGTTCAAGAGAAGTTACATCAGTACCTGGTAGACCTATGTCCACTTTCTCCTCAAGAGTTGTGTAAGAAGGCAGACTACTGGTTCAAAACAAGGTTGACAAAAACTATCATTGGAATGGTGACCATAAGAAAGAGGCCACAAAGCCCTCCCAAGGGAAAGATAGTGATCAGGCAAAAGATAAAACTGTTTCCTGAAGGCCCCCTAAAATCTTTCCAGACAGGTGAGCCCTGATACAATTTCCAATCCAATGGTGGGAACAAAGGTAAAAACTGGGATCCTAAAAAATCTTGGTGTCATGACTGCAAGGCTCTGGGACACCAAACTGGATACCCTACCTGTCCCCACAAAAATGATTCCTCTAGTGTACCTGCAGTAAATGCAATGGTAAGTCTCCAGGTAGGATTCCAGGTGTTTCCTGACCATGTCAGTGAACCCACTGAGGCACCTCTAGTTTCAGAGGGTGGGGAGGATGTAGCTGCCCTGGCTGTCTGGTCTAGTCATCTAGAGAGATACAGGCAGCAGCCACATATCAATGTGGTTAGAGTTGAATCCCTGAGAGATACTGGTGCCAGTGTCACCATGGTGACTGAACAACTGGTGTCCTCAGACCAATACTTGACTGGTGAGAGATATACAGTCCTCAGTGCTGATAATTACGCTAAGGCACATCCCATGGCGATGGTATCCTTAGAATGGGGAGGGGTTACTGGCCAAAAGATGATGGTGGTATCTCCTGCAATCCCTGTACAATGTCTGCTAGGCAATGATCTGGAGTCCTCAGCATGGGGTGAGGTTGAAAGGAAGACCCATGCAGCTTTGGGTATAGCTGAATGGATGTGTGGAAAAGCAATAGCAGTGCAAAGCCCAAGGTGAAAAATTATAGTTGGAGTCTAGAATTGTTGTGTAGCCATTTCAGCTTTAGTTTTATACACGTTATCCTAGCAAACTAGGCCTGGCGCTGTGCACTTTAACCTAGATATATTTTATTCAGCTTTGTTTTTATTATTTTAACAATAGCCGCATTTGCGTTCTTGTTTTATTTTCTCTATCTAGCTGTTCTTTGCCTAGGCCAGCACTGCGTTCTTAAACAAAGACATTTCTTCACTCTGTGCTTTTCTCAAGGCTGCAGTAAGATAGGTTGCCAGCAAAAGTGGTACGCTTTGTCTCTAATGTTCACAGAAACATACACACTTACGTGGGGATTCTTTCTTGGAACATCAGCTGTATTTGTCAGGAGATTACCCATTAAATCAAACTTCTACAGGAGCAGATGCCTTTTACCCAACTCCCTCCAACAGAGGCTTGTTCAGACTTTAATTGATTATCTGAACCCTCATCCGCTAGGGGGAAAGGGTAGTGGGAATAGAAAAAGAGCGACCGCCTCCAGATCCAGTTCCAGCCTTTGTTTCCCACTTGAAGATAGGATATTCAGTGTGTCTCTGAACACCTGCACCTTTCTTCTTATTGGGATTTCTTTAAAGGAAGGACCTGCAGCCAGGTGATAAGAGCATAGATAACTACATTCCTACTGCGCATTAAACAGTTCAGTCATTCACATTCACCCAATTCTATTGTTCTCCTAACCTGGATCTTTTGAGAGAATAGCCTCTCTCTCTGAGAGAACAATGTTAACTTAATATCTTTTCTCCATGAGTCAGAGGTTTCCAAGGTTCTCTGGAGATCAGTTCAAAAGTTCACAAATCTGCCAACTACTGATGTCTTTTACAGGAAACGAAAACTCCTTCTCCAGGTTACATTTTTCTCAATCACAGTCTCTAGGAATTGGTCTGAGCACTGAGGTTTGTCTCTAAGACTGACAAGTCTGCAAAGCAGAGTTTCTGAATATATACGTACATATATAGTCTGGAAATCATACAAAAGGATTCCTTACTGCAGTTGCTTGAGATTCTGTTAAGCCAAAACAAATTCTTCTCAGAAAGCAGATAGCCAGATGTTGGAAGAAGGAAAAATTCAGCTTCTCCAAAAGGTAAAAAGTAGTTGGTGTGCACACCGTAACAAGAAAAAGAATTAGTTACTCAAAACTGGAAGAATTCTCGATGAAACTAAGCGCCTCAGGAACACTGCTCATTCTCCTCAGAATGACAGTTGAAGTGCAGGGCTGCCAGAGAGAAACAGCTGGAGGGAATCTTCAGCACGAGACTAAGGTGGAAACACTAGACACTGACCTCACAAGGATTTGCGGCCACCATCTTGAATGGCAGATAAACCTGAAGAAGCTAGTTCTAAGAACAGCCTCCGCAAGAGCCACCGGAAGTGATGACTCCGCTGCAACCAATGTGGTTACAAGTAGAGGGGGAATCATTTTTGCTGAGGGAAGAACTTAACGCTGACAATATTTTTCCTGACAGCTCCCTCCCACAGAAGGTTAGTTGGGGAAAGTTTCGTGAAGTTGCTTTATCAACCTGGGAACATGCACATTTTGGAAGGCTTCCCAAGACCTTTCTTCTGGGCCAAAACCTTTCCAATCAATGAGGTAATATAATGTTCCTTTTTTAAAACTTTGAGTCTAAAATTCTATTCACTTCATATTCTAAATGTGAATCTACTTGGATGTGATCTGGAGGGGTGGTTGTTCTAACTTTGGGTGTGCTTCTTTAGGATAGCTAGACATGGAATACTGGATGAACCTTAATCTGAGGGAGCAAGGCGAGATTGACTGTTACTGGGTTTACAGTTTTCTTTATTTTAAAGGGTCCTACATATCTAGGCTGGAATTTTTTGTTCCCTCTTAAATGTAAATGTCAAGTAGATAGCCAGACCTTCTCACCCTCGCAATAACCAGGGTTGCCTCTCCTCTTTTTGTCAGCATGTTTCTTGTAAGAGACCTTCGCCTTGGTCAAGTGTTCTCTAGTGGATTGGTAGGTCTTTTGAATTTTCTTACTGAATTCATTTGCAGCTTGGGACTGTTGTATTATAAAAACAGTACTTTGACCCATGTATGTTAGAGGGAGGTTCCAGCCAGATGACCACGGCTGTATGTTGATTGCTGAGTGCTTTGCTGCAGCTGCTTATGTAGACTACAGGCCTCTTGTTCAGGTATGAGGGATGTCTTCCCAGGGGAATCTGAAGGGCAGAATTAGAGCTGAACATGCTGTGCTCTAACATAATCTAGGTAGGAACTATTCTAAAAAAAAAAAAAAACAGTGACATGGTAGCGTTAATTTTATGTTTTACTCTCCTTGTCACAATTTTAACCCGGTCATGCTTCATCGTCCTAGTTATTGCAATACATGCTTTATTATCTAAGATGCAGTTGCTTCAATAAAACTTATTGCACTGTACTCTGCCGCGGATTGTTCTTGCATATGTGAGACTAATGTAACTGAGAGAAACGGATGAGATTTGAGTTACCACGATTTCCCTGAGGAGTCATGTGTCATGCGCTCGGTTGCCAAATCTTCCCTGCTCTTGGGTGGAAATGAGGCACTGCTAGCTAGCCGGAACAAAACCCGGATTAGGCCAACAGGTGCCACCTGATGTGGGTTTAGACTCAGTCCCTCGCAATACAAGTGATTCTGCTGCTTGAATCCAGTAGTCTCATTAGGATGAGGAGAACCTACACAACAGAATAATGGCCCAACCTACCAAGAGAAAGGGCAAAAAGTCTGGGAACGAGCTTCCAAACAGATACCAGACAATGTCTCTTTCAGGGAGAAGACCTGTCAGACCCAGAGGGAACTGATCCTCAGAAACATGGGCCTCAAAAGCAGAGGATATGTGCCAGGGACAGAGGACCTGTTCCAGTGTTGAAGGCCTGAGACAGCAAGCTGCTGATTATGAGAAGGGAGATGTCAGTGGTTCCCACAGGAGGAGGGACTCCTTTTCACTGAGGCCAAGGATCCCAAACCTGGTGCCACTAGGAGAGTGGTAGTGCCTCAGCAGTTTAGAGACTTTCTCCTCACATTGGCCCATGCTATCCCCCTAGCTGGGCATCTTGTCCAGGCTAAAACCTGGAGTAGGTTAGTGTACCACTTCTACTGGCCAGGTATGTCCCAGAAGGTGAAGGAGTTTTCTAACTCCTGTGGCAAGACAGGTGGCCACCCAAAGGCCCCCTTAATTCCACTTCCAGTGGTTGGGGTTCACTTTGCAAGGTTGCAAATTGGCATTGTTGGCTCCTAGACCCTCCAAGAGCTTCAGAAAACCGATTCATACTGGTTTTAGTGGATCGTGCAGCCAGGTATCTTGAGGCAATTTCTCTGAGGACCGCTACTGCCCCTGCAATAGCTAGAGCCCTCATTAGTATCTTTGCCAGAAAGGGCTTTCCAAATGAGGTTGTGTCAGACAGATGTTCACACTTTATATCTGGCTCCTTGAAACACATGTGGGCTGAATGTGGTGTGACCTATAAATTCACTACCCCATATTAACCACAAACAAAAGGCCTTGTTGAAAGAATCAACAAAACTTTGAAAGGTATGATTGGATGTCTTCCATGCCTGCTTTTCACTTATAGGAAAGTGACACAGAAGGGAGTATGTTTTTTTCTCCTGTGAACTTGTGTGGCATCCTGTAGGGGGACCACTTTCTCTTGTGAAGGAGGGATGGAAGAGACCTCTCAAAAAACCTAAACAGGATATTGTGGACTACTTTGCTCTCAAATGCATCTAAAAACCTTGAGGGCAACCAAGAGCTCCAGAAGCTCTGGTGTGACCAAAAGGCTGCACTGGAGGAGTTCCAACCAGGGCAGAAGGTCTGGGTTTTAGAACCTGTGGCTCCCAGGGCCCTCCGTGACAAATGGAGTGGGTCCTACCCTATCCTGTAAATAAAAGGGGAAGTAACATACCTGGAAGCCTTTCGCTCTTGCAGGAACCCTAAAAGGGTTATCCATGCTGGTCGCCTTAAACCCTATCATGAGCTGAAATGACCTTGCTCATAGTCACTGATGAGGGACTGGAAGATGAGTGAACCTCTCGCTGATCACCTCTCCAGCAATCCCAAAGATAGCTCATTTGAAGGAGTGGTCTTTTCAGACACCCTCTGTGACTAACAGCAGACTCACTGCAAGCAAGTCATGCTTCAGTATGCTGTGCTCTTCTCTTTGACACCTGGTCAGACTGCCTGGTGTACACACGTTGTGGACACTGGGGATAGCTAACCTGTTAAAAAGAAAATCTACAGACAATCTGATTATGTCAAAGAGAGCATCGAAGGTGAAGTAAGGAAGATGCTGGAATTGGGAGTCATTGAGCATTCTGCGAGCCCCTGGGCCATCCTAGTTGTCTTAGTCCTGAAGCATCATTCCTAGGGTGCAAAGAAATTACATTTTGTGTGGACTATAGGGGCCTCATTGATGTGACCAAAACAGATGCTCACCTAATTCCTAGGGCTGGTGAACTAATTGACAGGTTAGAGGCAGCTAAACATCTTTGTACTTTTGATCTCACATCAGGGTACTGGCAGATAGGTCTGATCCCTGGAGTAAAAGAGAAATGAGCATTCTCCGCTCTGGATGGGCATCATCAATTTACTGTTGTGCCCTTTGAACTAAAGAATGTCCCTACTACCTTGGTGAATAAAGTCCTGATGGTTAGAAGACTTTAGTGCAGCATATCTTGATGATATTGCAGTCTTTAATTGTACCTGATTGGATCACCTGATCCACCTTGGTAAGGCCCTAGAGGCTCTGAAAAGTGCTGGCCTCAGTATCAATGTAAGCAAGTGCCAGAAAGGGCAGGGTCTGGTTGTATACTTGGGTCAACTTGTAGGTGGAGGCCACGTTCAACCACTAAAACCCAAGATTCAGACAATTCTGGACTGGGGAGCTCCAGCCACCCAGACCAAGGTCAGGGTATTCCTTGGCCTGACTGGGTACTACTGGAGGTTTGTGAAAGGATATGGTGCCATTATGGCACCTCTCGGAACTGACCTCCCAAAAAATGCCTAAGAAAGTGAACTGGACAGTGAGCTGTCAAAAGGCTTTTGGCTCTCTAAAGGAAGCAATGTACTTAGCGCGTGTTCTAAAAGCTCCAGGTTGCACCAAGTAGTTTATAGTGCAGACATATGCTCCAGAACATGGGACTGGAGCAGTCCTATCCCAAATCAGTGATGATGGCTGTAGGAGGCTGGCCTGGTTTGTAGTGGTACCAAGGGGTACTTACACTCTGCACCAGGTCCAGTTATCCCTTATTAGTGTAGAAGAGGTGTCTAGCAGCTTAGGCTGATAGAAAAGGGTAGCTTAGCAGAGCAGCTTAGGATGAACTAGGAGACATGTAAAGCTCCTACTATACCACTGGTGTCATATGCACAATATCATAAGAAAACACAATACACAGATATACTAAAAATAAAGGTACTTTATTTTTATGACAATATGCCAAAAGTATCTCAGTGAGTACCCTCAGTATGAAGATAGCAAATAATCACAAGATATATGTACACAATACCAAAAATATGGAGTAATAGCAATAGAAAGCAATGCAAGCAATTTACAGTCACAATAGATTGCAATGAGAGCACATAGGTATAGGGGCAACACAAACCAAATACTCTAGAAGTGGAATGCGAACCACGAATGGACCCCAAACCTATGTGAGCTTGTAGAGGGTCGCTGGGACTGTAAGAAAACAGTGAGGGTTAGAAAAATAGCCCACCCCAAGACCCTGAAAAGTGGGTGCAAAGTGCACCTAACTTCCCCAGAGAGCACAGACGTCATGATAGGGGAATTCTGCAAGGAAGACCAACACCAGCAATGCAACAACGATGGATTTCCGGATGAGAGTACCTGTGGAACAAGGGGACCAAGTCCAAGAGTCACACTCAAGTCGGGAGTGGGCAGATGCCCAGGAAATGCCAGCTGTGGGTGCAAAGAAGCTGCCACCGGATGGTAGAAGCTGTGGATTCTGCAAGAACGAAGAGGACTAGGAACTTCCCCTTTGGAGGATTGATGTCCCACGTCGTGAAGAAGCTTGCAGAGGTGTTTCCGTGCAGAAAGACCACAAACAAGGCTTGCTAGCTGCAAGGGTCGCGGTTAGGGTTTTTGGATGCTGCTGTGGCCCAGGAGGGACCAGGATGTCGCCAATTGCGTGAGGAAACAGAGGGGGCGCCCAGCAAGACAAGGAGCCCACTCAGAAGCAAGCAGCATCCGCAGAAGTGCCGGAACAGGCACTATGAAGAAGAGTAAACCGCAGCTCACCCGAAGTTACGAAAGAAGGTCCCACGACGCCGGAGGACTACTCAGGAGGTTGTGCACTGCAGGTTAGAGTGTCGGGGACCCAGGCTTGGCTGTGCACAAAGGAAATCCTGGAAGAGTGCACAGGAGCCGGAGCAGCTGCAAATCACGCGGTACCCAGCAATGCAGTCTAGCGTGGGGAGGCAAGGACTTACCTCCACCAAACTTGGACTGAAGAGTCACTAGACTGTGGGAGTCACTTGGACAGAGTTGCTGAGTTCCAGGGACCACGCTCGTCGTGCTGAGAGGGGACCCAGAGGACCGGTGATGCAGTCTTTTGGTGCCTGCGGTTGCAGGAGGAAGATTCCGTCGACCCACGGTTGATTTCTTCTGAGCTTCTAGTGCAGAGAGGAGGCAGACTACCCCCACAGCATGCACCACCAGGAAAGCAGTCGAGAAGGCGGCCGGATCAGCGATACAAGGTTGCAGTAGTCGTCTTTGCTACTTTGTTGCAGTTTTGCAGGCGTCCAGAGCAGTCAGCGGTCGATTCCTTGGCAGAAGGTGAAGAGAGAGATGCAGAGGAACTCTGATGAGCTCTTGCATTCGTTATCTAAAGAATTCCCCAAAGCAGAGACCCTAAATAGCCAGAAAAGGAGGTTTGGCTACTTAGGAAGGAGGATAGGCTAGCAACACAGGTAAGAGCCTATCAGACGGAGTCTCTGACATCACCTGCTGGCCCTGGCCACTCAGAGCAGTCCAGTGTGCCAGCAGCACCTCTGTTTCCAAGATGGCAGAGGTCTGGAGCACACTGGAGGAGCTCTGGGCACCTCCCAGGGGAGGTGCAGGTCAGGGGAGTGGTCACTCCCCTTTCCTTTGTCCAGTTTCGCGCCACAGCAGGGCTGGGGGATCCCTGAACCGGTGTAGACTGGCTTATGCAGAGATGGGCACCATCTGTGCCCATCAAAGCATTTCCAGAGGCTGGGGGAGGCTACTCCTCCCCAGCCCTGACACCTTTTTCCAAAGGGAGAGGGTGTAACACCCTCTCTCTGAGGAAGTCCTTTGTTCTGCCTTCCTGGGCCAAGCCTGGCTGGACCCCAGGAGGGCAGAAACCTGTCTGAGGGGTTGGCAGCAGCTGCAGTGAAACCCCGGGAAAGGTAGTTTGGCAGTACCCGAGTCTGTGCTAGAGACTCGGGGGATCATGGAGTTGTCTCACAAATGCCAAAATGGCATTGGGGTTACAATTCCATGATCTTAGACATGTTATATGGCCATGTTCGGAGTTACCATTGTGACGCTGTACATATGTAGTGACATATGTATAGTGCACACGTGTAATGGTGTCCCCGCACTCACAAAGTCCGGGGAATTTGCCCTGAACAATGTGGGGGCACCTTGGCTAGTGCCAGGGTGCCCACACACTAAGTAACTTAGCACCCAACCTTTACCAGGTAAAGGTTAGACATATAGGTGACTTATACGTTACTTAAGTGCAGTGGTAAATGGCTGTGAAATAACGTGGACGTTATTTCACTCAGGCTGCAGTGGCAGGCCTGTGTAACAATTGTCAGAGCTCCCTATGGGTGGCAAAAGAAATGCTGCAGCCCATAGGGATCTCTTGGAACCCCAATACCCTGGGTACCTCAGTCCCATATACTAGGGAATTATAAGGGTGTTCCAGTATGCCAATGTAAATTGGTGAAATTGGTCACTAGCCTGTTAGTGACAATTTGGAAAGAAATGAGAGAGCATAACCACTGAGGTTCTGGTTAGCATAGCCTCAGTGAGACAGTTAGTCATCACACAGGTAACACATACAGGGCACACTTATGAGCACTGGGGCCCTGGCTGGCAGGGTCCCAGTGACGCATACACTAAAACAACATATATACAGTGAAATATGGGGGTAACATGCCAGGCAAGATGGTACTTTCCTACAATGGCAAAACAAAATGATGATGGACGGAGTGCTGACAATGCAAACACTCACCCCCAGTCACAGATCTGGGTTTAATCCATCGTTTTTTTGCTGCCCATGCCATTCCAGTTTGGACCCAGCCATATGCAAATCAGTCTTGACCCTGTTCCCTATGGGAACAGTCCAGCCCGAACTGCCAGGCCAGGTCTTCCCTGGACTGGAAACAAGCATCCTGGGACCGGTTTCGGGGTTTCACCCCTCATCAGCCAGGCTAGCTTGAATCCAGTGGCATGGGAAGCACGGGACCCACGTCTGGGCATACCCTTCCCACTTAGGGCGACATTAGCAAAACAGAATGATGATGGACGGAGTGCTGACAATGCAAACACTCACCCCCAGTCACAGGTCACAGATCTGGGTTTAATCCATCGTTTTTTTGCTGCCCATGCCATTCCAGTTTGGACCCAGCCATATGCAAATCAGTCTTGACCCTGTTCCCTATGGGAACAGTCCAGCCCGAACTGCCAGGCCAGGTCTTCCCTGGACTGGAAACAAGCATCCTGGGACCGGTTTCGGGGTTTCACCCCTCATCAGCCAGGCTAGCTTGAATCCAGTGGCATGGGAAGCACGGGACCCACGTCTGGGCATACCCTTCCCACTTAGGGCGACATTAGCAAAACAAAATGATGATGGACGGAGTGCTGACAATGCAAACACTCACCCCCAGTCACAGGTCACAGATCTGGGTTTAATCCATCGTTTTTTTGCTGCCCATGCCATTCCAGTTTGGACCCAGCCATATGCAAATCAGTCTTGACCCTGTTCCCTGTGGGAACAGTCCAGCCCGAACTGCCAGGCCAGGTCTTCCATGGACTGGAAACAAGCATCCTGGGACCGGTTTCGGGGTTTCACCCCTCATCAGCCAGGCTAGCTTGAATCCAGTGGCATGGGAAGCACGGGACCCACGTCTGGGCATACCCTTCCCACTTAGGGCGACAAAGCAAAAACAACAAGTGATGGACGGAATGCTGAACATTGTCAAACACTCACCCCCAGTCATAGATCTGGGTTTAATCCATCGTTCTTTTGCTCACCATGCCACCCCAGTTTGGACCCAGCCATATGCAAATCAGTCTTGACCCTGTTCCTCATGGGAACAGGATGCTTGTTTCCGGTCCAGTGAGGACCTGGCTTGGCAGTTCGGTCTGGACTGTTCCCATGAGGAACAGGGTCAAGACTGATTTGCATATGGCTGGGTCCAAACTGGGGTGGCATGGTGAGCAAAAGAACGATGGATTAAACCCAGATCTATGACTGGGGGTGAGTGTTTGACAATGTTCAGCATTCCGTCCATCACTTGTTGTTTTTACTTTCCTACAATGGCCATACTCCCCAGAGAGCAGCGTTGGAGTGCCATAGAAAGGGAAGCCTTTGCTGTGGTTTGGTCCCTGAAGAAGATGAGGCCATACTTGTTTGTCTCTCACTTCTTGTTCAAACTGACCACATGCCTCACAGAAAGCTAATGCAAATGAAAGATGTAACCCCCAAACTGGTAAGGTGGTCCATCTCCCTACAGGGAATGGACTTTTCAGTAGGACACAGACCTGAGACTTACCATGCCAATGCAGAATGCCTTTCCAGGTTCTTCCACTTAGAAGATGAAGACTCTAGGGAAAGGTTTGTTTCATCCTCTTTCGTTTGGAAGGGGGTCATGTAGGAAAGTGCCTCTTTTTGACAGGGTTACCCCCACGTTTTGCCTGGTATCTGATGTAATTTCTACTGAAAGTGAACTGGGTTTCTGCTAACCAGATCCGCAGTGCCATATCTTTTTCCCAAAACTGCACAGTTGTTTCCCCAATTGGCAAAACCTTTAGCATCCTATAAGTTCCTAGTAAATGGTACCTCTGGTACCTATGGCCTGGGGTACTAAAGAGGGTCCGTGCGGCCTGCAGCATGTATTGTACCACTCTAAGGGACCCCTCACCAAGCACATGACAGGCTGCCGTTGCAGGCTGCTTGTCTTGGTGCAGACAAAAGTGAAAACACAACATGGCACACAGCCTGTATGCAATTTCCCCTAACATTGCATGCAGTGTATGCAAGTCACCCCTCTACAGGCCTTGCAGCCCTAAGGGAGGATGCATTATATTACATGTGAGGCCATATCTACAACAGCAGATATGCCCCTGCTATGTTTTTGTCGATTATATTAATTTAGCAAGTGAGTTTCCTGTAGCAGGCAAATTTGACAGCCAGAGTACCCAAGAAAGGTCAGTGAGGCACCCCTTTTTTGCTGGTACAGTAAGTCCCCATTAATTTAGATTTTATCCACATGGGTAGTAAGGGTATGAGGTTCATGTAGCCTATTGGGGACGTATACATACCTGTCCCTGGACCTGGTCCCTTTGCTGAATAAACTTAACACAAATTTACAGCACCCAGGTCAGAAAATAGTCCCTCTGTCCCTCCTCCCTTCAACACGTTCCCTACTTCTAACAAGTGAACCAGTTGTGTCAATTACTTGCTGCAGACTTGTGGGCCAATGTAAATTCCAAACTTTTACTGTGAATTTTCACTTTGTCCTTAGTTCCTTTGTATTCCCCCTCCCTTCAAGACCCCATCAGCACTGCAGTGTCTTTGCTCTCTTCCTTTGCTCCCTTAGCATGTTTGATTACTGATGAAGATCAAGATTTGACTACTCATTGTCCAAGCTTGTCACTGGCCTCCTACAATTGGTCGAGCAATTCTTGCATCTCTGCCAGTTCAGTTGATTGCTTCCCATGTTTTTTTCTGATGGAGCACACCCTTCTCTGTCGTTCAGGGTCTTTAGAGTGGGACCTCTTAGACATTTGCTTTTCTAGGGTAGATAGGACGTAGTGGGCGATGATTGTCTTCTATTCGTAGTAGTTGGTATGTTCCCGCCAGGAATTGCAAATAGAATTGTGACCCCCCCCCCAACGCAAAAATAATTAAAAATGAATGACCCCTCCTGTATTTAATGGTTGTGCTTGAGAAACTCAGACATGCCATAAATGTTGTTGCTTTTTCAAAGTAATAATAGAAAGGTCCTGATATAGCAACACTTTTATGATCTTCAAAATTGATTTGGTTCAGGGTTCTGGCTGCGTCCGTGATGCTCTTTTAGGCAGTAATAATGAAACATCTTACTTCACTTCTATCTTTGCTCCGCCCCAGTAAGCTGTATGTTAGAGATATTTAGGAGCTATTAGATGCAGAATCTCGTACTACAACCGAGGAGCAGTTCCTGTCTGGACAACAGTTTCCCAATGATCTGTCAGACGGAGCAAATCCTATTTTTGAGGTACGAGATGCTCTCGAGGTTTCTGCGAGATGAATTTTGTAATTTTTTTTTTAAAACTACACCGGTTATTGCTGAATTTAAACACACTTAAGCACACATCGACTTGTAAAGTGAAAAAAGTGGGATGTGCTCCTGAATATTGATCCAGAGTAGGATCTCTTAAGTGATTTGTTGAGACTGTGATATTGGTTGCTGAGAAAGAACACAACCCTTTTTCTTTCTATATAAAACGATAGTTCCTTTATTGAATATTTTGCCAGCAACTTGCACCAAGTAGATTTAAGAAATCATTGTCTTTTGACATTTGCAAAATACTTTATTTCTGCATGTTGTACCCTTAAATACTGAATATTCTTAATTTGCAAGGTAGTAGAGTTTCTCCTCTGAAGAGCCATCCAATAAAATCAGGGCATGAGGTAGAGCTAAGAGAGCACTCTCCATAGCAAGTGGACTTTGGGGACCAACAAATTGTTGTAGGATTAATATAGGGGTGGGGGAATGGTGTGAGGAAGTTATTGGAAATTCACATCTGGTTGGAGAACAGCAAGAATGCAAGCGGTACCATTACGTACATCTGATGTTTTTCATCAACTTAATGACCTTGTTAGTTTATTTCAGTGTTGCTGCTGGCTCAGACAAAGTTCTGTGTTGTGGCCTTATAACGGCCTAAGGCCCAGTGCCTTTTAGAGTCATAGAATTCAGAGGTTCAAAATTACCCCATGTCATGTTTGATGCCTTAAGCCCATCCACTTTTTTCCTTTTTTTTTTTTTTTCAATTACATATTGTATTTCGGTGTTTTAAGCCAGAATTATTGTTTTAAAATCCTAACCACAAGTTCCAATATACAGCATGTTGGTGAAAAGCATGGAGAGGCCCATGAATGAAACCACTTCAGCGTGGCCACAAATGCCGGCCATATGCCCTGCCCTACTGGAGTCTATGGTATATTATCCTCCAGGTGATCCACCACAGGGCACTTTGCCAGCAAACCAGTGATACCCTGGTGAGTGTAAGCAAGGAGTTGGGAATCCACAGGTAGTATAGGATGTGGCACTCATACATGACCAGTTTTGAGCAAATGGCGAGGTCTTTGTGGACCCAGTAAGCTAATTTGTTATGACAAGCAGCTGCGCTACCGAGTAAAACATCCTCGTATCAGCCATACCATACCAAAGCCCTTTCTTATACAGATTGGATGCATTTGTCTCATCATACAGTCGGTTGTCCACTCGCATAAAAAGGGGAGCAACATAGCCCCTCACTGTATTCAATGTGAAATCAAATGTGGGCAATTTTGGAGAACAAAGAGGCTATTTGGGAACACTTTCTTCTTAAATGGGGCGAGCCTGCCAAAAGAGTTGATAGGGAGAGAAGGCCACACCGGAGGTTTTTCTGCATGTCTGCCAAAAAAGGAAACACACTGATGAGTTCCCAGTGAAATACTGGGTCAATGGTGATATGAGCTCCCACTTACATGAAACTTTGAACGTGTAAGTGTCTTGGACTGCCGTGAGACTGCATGTTATTTAATCACACTTAGACAATACCAGACCCGGTCATTATCAGGCTAGAAGCCTCACTGTAGAGGCAAGAGATGTTTGTCAGGGCCTCCCCTGCCCACCGAGGATAGTGAAGGAAGAGAAGTGGGTCATCTGCCTGTAGTGGCACTAAGTCCTCCAGTACACCCTCCTACTGAAATCCCAGCACAAGGCCATCTTACTTTATCCAGGCTGCCACAGGTTTGACTGCCAAGGCAAAATGTCACGGTGAGAGTGTGCAACCTTGCCTGTTGCTCCTCCTTGATGAAGGGGTGAGATAAGATGACATTCACTCGAATGATTGTCCCCTGGTCTCTGTTCAGGGAATGAACATAAGACAAAAATTCAGTCCAGGGCTTATCCTGTGTAGGATCTGTGGAGAAAATAGTTTTTTCCAAAATCAAAAAGCCATAAGTGATTGTAGTGCACCATAGATTTTCCTTCCCCGAAATCAATGTGGTCTGATGCTCTGGGTGTACTACCTATTGTGCCCTAGAAGGTTGAGTGTTTCATGCTGAAATGCAGTTTTATCATTCTATCACTCCTGAAGATCTTCCCTTCTATCTTGAGTCATTTAAGAGCACTAATGGCAGTGGTGACTTCCTACCTAGATTACACACGTGTGATCTGGGCTTGCCAGGCAGGTAGTGTACACGTTTCAAGCTAAACAAAATATGAATTTAAGGCCAATTTTTTGTTTGCATAAGTATGACTGTGGGATCCAAGTACGACCACCTGCTCATTGGCTTCCTGTAGAAGGGCTGAACAAGTTCAAGGCTCTTTGTTACTGCAATATCCCTTGCACACTGATTAGCCCTTCCCCCATGTGCTCCCCACCCACCCCCCCAAGGCAGGGATCGAAGGGGAAGCCCTTCCACCCACCCCCTCACCCTTGTGACGTCAGCGTGCATCGCGCGCGCTGACAATCACAGAGGGCCTCCTCCCATCTCGGTGAAAGCTCAGCTTCCAGAGCGATCGAAAGAGAAATGCAAAGCATTTTTCTTTCGATCACGTGGGGGAGGCCCAGAGAGGCTTCAAAGGGAAGGAAAGGAATTTCCTTCCCTTTGAAATCTCTCTGAGCGTTTCAGAAGCCAGATTGAATCCGGCTTTTGAAACGCCCACTAGACACCAGGGATTTTCTTTCTTTTTTGAAACTGACATAAGGGAGCGACCCCTTGGGCAAGGGTAGCTCCCAGGGCGGGCCTTTTTTTTGGAAGGACTTTTGTGCCCCCAGGGGGGGCAGAAACCTCTAGGCACCAGGGAACTCTTTTTTATTTTTTATTTTATTTTTACTGGAGGTGGGGAGCGACCCCTTAGGCAAGGGTCACTCCCCTAGGGGGGGGGGGGGAATTATATTTAGGGCATTTCTGCCTCCCAGGGGGGCAGATTGGCCTATTTTTATGAGGCTGATCAAACCACTAGCCACCGGGGATTTTTTTGTTTTTTTTGTTTTACAGATGGGGAGCGACCCCTTGGACAAGGGTCGCTCCCCTGGAGGGTAAAATTGTATTTAGGCCATTTCTGCCCCCTTTATCGGCCGATTTTTGCTACGCCACTAGGCACCGGGGATTATTATTATTTTTTTGCACCAATGTCACGCAGGGGGAACGACGCCGTAGGCAAGGGTCGCTCTGGGGGGGGGGGGGGTTGGGTTGGGGTGGGGGGCAAATTTACTTTAGGCTGGGGCCGGCTGAGCTAGAGGCCAAAATCCACAGGTAGGCCCTTTGCAAAAAACACCTCTGTTTTCTGTGAAAAAATGTGATGTGTCCACGTTGTGTTTTGGGGCATTTCCTACTTCTGGTGCTTAGGCCTACCCACACAAGTGAGGTATCATTTTTACCGGGAGACTTGGGGGAACATAGAATAGCAAAACACGTGTTATTGCCCCTTGTCTTTCTCTACATTTTTTCCTTACAAATATAAGAGAGAGTGTAAAAAAGACGTCTATTTGAGAAATGCCCTGTAATTCACATGCTAATATGGTCACCCCGGAATTCAGAGATGTGCAAATAACCACTGCTCCTCAACACCTTATGTTGTGCCCATTTTGGAAATACAAAGGTTTTCTTGATAGCTATTTTTCACTCTTTATATTTCAGCAAATGAATTGCTGTATACCCGGTATAGAATGAAAACGCACTGCAGGGTGCAGCTCATTTATTGGCTCTGGGTACCTACAAGCCCTATATATCCCCGCAACCAGAAGAGTCTAGCAGACGTAACAGTATATTGCTTTCAAAAATCTGATATTGCAGGAAAAAGTTACAGAGTAAAACGTAGAGAACAATTGCAGTTTTTTTCACCTCAATTTCAATATATTTTTTTCAGTTGTTATTTTCTGTAGGAAACCCTTGTAGGATCTACACAAATTACCCCTTGCTGAATTCAGGATTGTGTCTACTTTTCAGAAATGTTTCGGTTTCCGGGATCCAGCATTGGTTTCACGCTCATTTCTGTCACTGACTGGAAGGAGGCTGAAAGCACAAAAAATCGTAAAAATGGGGTATGTCCCAATAAAATGCAAAATTTGTGTTGAAAAATTGGGTTTTCTGATTCAAGTCTGCCTGTTCCTGAAAGCTGGGAAGCTGGTGATTTTAGCACCGCAAACCCTTTGTTGATGCCATTATCAGGGAAAAACCACAAGCCTTCTTCTGCAGCCACTTTTTCCCATTTTTCTTTTTAAAAAAACAAAATTTTCACTGTATTTTGGCTAATTTCTTGGCCTCCTTCAGGGGAACCCACAAAGTCTGGGTACCTCTAGAATCCCTAGGATGTTGGAAAAAAAGGATGCAAATTTGGCTTGGCTAGCTTATGTGGACAAAATGTTATGAGGGCATAAGCGTGAACTGCCCCAAATAGCCAAAAAAAGGCCTGGCACAGGAGGGGGAAAAGGCCTGGCAGCGAAGGGGTTAACCCCAGAGGTGTGTTGGCAAACAATTCACACAACATTCATCGGGTCTCTTGATTCAGATGGGTTGGGGTATATACACATGTGACTATAGTTGACCCAAAGAGACTAGAAACAAGGATGTTATGTCTTCATTTCTCTGTACTTGCAAAAACAACAAGTTGAAAGGTCTTTAGCAGCAGGATTGCTACTCACCCTTGAACCTCTGGTGAACCGTTTGTGATGCACTCTGTTAAAGTTGTACTCTTCCAAAGAGCTACAGTTTGTGCCACAGGGGAAGTCTCTCCTGCAGCAAGAGGGAGGAATGCTTCACAAAATGCAGCGCTGCCCTCTTGACTTTATCGTTGATGCCATTAATGTTCTAGGAGATAATTTCAAAGGCAGTGTTTCAGCATCTCCTTCACTTGACGCAATGGGTGTGACAAAGGCAGTAAGTGGTGCCTTACCCTTATGATCCAGGCCCAAATGGAGATTCACCTACCTCTGAAAGTGTACTATACCATAACACAACCTTATGGCCTTAGAATGGCTGTTGGCACCAAGTTGCAAGAGTAAACATATTGAATGCCTAATTCCCTTCAACCCTACACTTCATGCCAGATGTATATCACCTGCTAAAACTGTGAACCCCTTCAGGAACTGACATCTTGAAGTATGGCAAACATTAACATTACTTGGCAGACCACTCTTTGTTCTCCCCTCCCCCATATGCCCGCACCAAATCAATACGATTAGTGAGTGGAGAATGAGAGGTTTTAGATAATGAGCTTCCCAATGTATTACACAGTGAAGAGCGCACCCCAGAGGCCATAGTAGGAATTAGAAGAAGAAAGTGGACATGGAAGGAGGCCCCACAGCAACGATCTACACTGGCCAGACAACTAAGGAAAGCAGAGGCAGGAAAGACCTCAGACAACAACATAGTTGTAGAAATAGCTTCATGTTGTACTCCGTTGTCCTAATGTGGCAGCCATCGCACCAGACTCTGTATCCTCACTCCAGTTGACAGGTCTCTGTCTCTCTCTCCTCTCCTTCCCCTCCCCACCCCATACACTGGCCCACAAAGTGCTTTTTGCATGTGAACGCCAGTGTTGTGAATTTCTCTCTAGGACTTGTGGTGCGGAGCAGTGGTGGTCTTTTTAGTGTTCCTAGACTGATGGAAATGGCTGGGCTGGGCAGGACCATCCTTTCCTCAACCCAGTTTCAGGTTGCTTCTGGTGGACTGAAGTGTGTCTTCCTCCAAAACTAAAACTTCAGCTGTGCAGGACACCCTCTGGTTGCATTGTCCACATTAACTGCAAGAAAGGATCTTCTATTTTGCTGGACTCTGCAGTTATAGTCCAGGAAAGAAGACCCTGTTTCAGTCGATTTGAAAATAGTGATTGGGAAAGCTCAAAATTATTGAAAAGTGAAAGTCCCTGTCATTCACTTCACAGATCCAGAACTTGCAAATCTTCTCTCCTCTTTTAATCAAAATGTTGTTTTTTGCAGTAGTTTCTTATAGTTCATTTACTTTACACAAACCAAAGCTAACACGTGTTTCGCAGAGACTCACTTCATTAGTACTGCAAAAACATCAAAAAGAACAGAATATGTGCACTTACGTGTGTTTGTTTGTGTACATATATATATGTTCAGTGGCATGTGTAGCTGCAGATACACATGCTGTGCACTGTTCCTGCCATCTAGTGTTGGGCTCGGAGTGTTACAAGTTGTTTTTCTTCGAAGAAGTCTTTTCGAGTCACAGGACTGAGTGACTCCTAACTTTCAGCTCCATTGCGCATGGGCATCGACTCCATCTTAGATTGTTTTCTTTCCGGCATCAGGTTCGGACGTGTTCCTCTTCGCTCCGGTTATTTGATTCGGTAAAAATTAATGAATCACCGAAAAGCGTTCGTATTGTTTCGAGCGCGAACCATCTTGCATCGACACCTCAGCACAGGCGAAACACCTGTCGGTTGCCCTTCGGGGCACCCGTGCCCATCCTGGGCCTGGCCGGCCCGACCGCAAGAAGCATCGAAGCCTCATGGACCAGACCCCGTTCCGGCCTGCAGGTCCTTCAGTTCCAAGAAAACCTTGAGGGATCGAAGGGCGAGATGACTACAAATGGTGTCGAAGAGTACCGAGCACCTTGACGTCGAAGAGGAGGAGATGGCCATCTCCATTTAAGGGTCCGATTCGGACGGAGACTGACCACCGACAGCAGACCAACACGCGAGTACGCCTGTCCCGACCGAAACCCAGAGCCAGTCCAAGACCAGACAAAAGGCCTCGGGACGCCACTGCCGGAAGGCCATGGGTCTACCCGCAAGAGATCAAGCGGTGACCAAGCAACCTTCTCGGCACCAAAAAAGGCCACATCCGCATTGAAGCCTTCAGGCTTGAGTAGAGACACAGTCTCCGAAAAGGTTCGACATCGACTCGTCGAATCGAAACCCCGAAAGAGTCTTTCGGAACCGAGGCCTACTGTCACCATGGGCATTTTGGAGCCGAAAAAAACCTCATATACTGAGTAACATGGACTTTCTAAACAGATGAAAGAAAGCCACTGATTCGAGGAAGAACTTCACCAAATGGAAGAATTTGATGAGAGACGAGCAAGGATACAGATCCACAAGGATACTGGAAAAATCCTTACAGCACCTCCTCTCACATTTAAAAGGAAACTTGGCTTTCCAAGGACGTTCGGACACTGAGCAGCCAAAGGCCAAAGTGCCAAGAGAGCAATCTCCGCCACACCAGTTTTCCCCAGCACATTCTCCTCCGCATTCTACTCAAAGAACTGTTTCTCCTCTTGCTACACCCACTGCACAGTCACCCACACACACTGTGCAGTTGCATCAAGATACAGACCCGTGGGACCTTTATGATGACCCTGTGTCAGACAATATCCCGGAGTGCTATCCCTCTAAACCCTCTTCACCTGAAGATAGCACCTCCTACACACAGGTTTTGGCTAGGGCTACTGCTTTCCACAATATGAGCATGCACACCGAACCACTAGAGCACAACTTCCTTTTTAATACCTTGTCCTCAACGCATACATCCTACCAAGGTCTACCAATGCTCCCAGGCATGCTTAAACATGCCCAACAGATTTTTCAGGAGCCAATCAAGGGAAGGCCCATAAATAGGGATTTTGTGTGTTTAATTTGCAAATAAGCCGAAATTGCAGTGAGGTCTATTTTGATGGATGAAAAGGCTAGATTTGCTTTTTGTAGGTGTTGTAAATAACCTATGATGTCTTGTATGGACGCATCCAACGGTGTAATGTGTTTTGCTTGGCAGTAGAAGACAAACCTTTTCCATTTGTTAGCATAACAATGCCTGTTTGTAGGTTTTCTTGCCTGTTGAATAACTTCCATAGAGTCGTTTGGAAGATTTAGATAGCCAAACTCTAAGACTTCAGGAGCCAGATTGCTAGATTGAGCATTGCTGGATTGGGGTGTCTGATCTGCTGTTTGTGTTGCGTTAACAGATCTGGTCTGTTTGGAAGCTTGACGTGAGGTACTACTGAGAGGTCCAACAGTGTGGTGTACCACGGTTGGCGTGTCCACGTTGGTGCTATAAGTATTAGTTTGTTTTGATGCAGTTAGTTGACTAGAAATGGAATGAGTGGGAGAGGGGGAAAAGCGTAAGCAAATATCCCTGACCAGTTGATCCATAGAGCATTGCCCTTGGACAGGGTGTGGGTACCTGGATGCAAAGTTTTGGCATTTTGCATTTTGGTTTGTGGCGAACAGATCTATGTCTGATGTCCCCCACTGGCGAAAGTGTTTTTGTAGTACCTGGAGATGTATTTCCCACTCATGAGTTTGCTGGTGATCCCGACTAAGATTGTCTGCTAATTGATTGTGAATCCCTGGGATGTATTGAGCTATTAGGCGAATGTTGTTGTGAATTGCCCAGTGCCAAATCTTTTGTGCTAGGAGGCAAAGTTGCGATGAGTGTGTTTCCCCCCTGTTTGTTTAAGTAGTACATTGTTGTCTTATTGTCTGTTTTGACAAGAATATTTTTGTGAGCCAGAAGAGGTTGAAAAGCTTTTAGTGCTAGAAAGAATGCTAGCAGCTCTAAGTGATTTATGTGTAGCTGTTTTTGCTTGTTGTCCCACTGTCCTTGTATACTGTGATTGTTGAGGTGTGCTCCCCACCCAATCATTGATGCATCTGTTGTGAGAATGGCGTGGGGCACAGGGTCTTGAAAAGGCCGCCCTTTGTTTAAATTTGTGGGGTTCCACCACAGAAGCGAATAGTGTGTTTGGCGGTCTATCAACACTAGATCTTGGAGATGACTCTGTGCCTGCAACCATTGTTTTGCAAGGCACTGCTGTAAGGGCCGCATGTGTAACCGTGCATTTGGGACAATTGCGATGCATGATGCCATCATACCTAGCAGTTTCATGACAAAACGGACAGTGAAGTGCGGTTTGGCTGAATTTTTGGCAATATGGTGTGGAACGATTGCACTCTTATGTGGGCTTGGACTTGCAGGTGCCTTTTGAGTGTTGAGTGTAGCTCCTAAGTACTGCTGAATTTGCGATGGTTGCAATTGTGACTTTTGGTAATTTATTGAAAACTCTAGTGTGTGTGTAGGGTATCTATTACGTAACATGTGTGATCTTGACACTGCTCTTGAGTGTTGGCTTTTATTAGCCAATCGTCAAGATATGAGAATACATGCATCTGTTGTCTCCTTATGTATGCTGCTACTACGGCAAGGCATTTTGTAAATACTCTGGGGGCTGTTGTTATCCCGAAGGGTAATACCTTGAATTGGTAATGTTTTCCTTGTATAACAAACCTGAGGTATTTTCTGTGAGATGGATGGATGGATGGGTATGTGAAAATACGCATCTTTTAAATCCAGTATTGACATGTATTCCCCCTGTTTTAGTAATGGGACTACATCTTGTAGTGCCACCATATGAAAGTGTTCTGATTTGATGTATAGGTTGAGAGTCCTGAGATCTAATATTGGCTTTAGTGTTTTGTCTTTTTTGGGAATCAGGAAGTACAGGGAATAGACCCCTGTTACTTTTTGTTGATGAGGTACTAGTTCTATGGCTTGTTTCGTTAATAGTGCCTGAACCTCTGTAACATTGTTAGATGTTGCGATGATAGTTTGTGCGCTTTTGGGGGAATATCTGGAGGAAAATGTGTGAATTCTATGCAGTAACCATGTTGGATAATTGACGGTACCCATGAGTCTGTTATGTTTGACCATTGATTGTGGAACATTTCCAGTCTTCCTCCCACAGGGGATGTGTGTTGTGGGAAGGTGATGGCGAAGTCACTGCTTGTTGCTAGTGGCTTGTTTTGTAGTTTTGAATTTTCCCCTGGATTTGGGGAATTGCCCTCTGAAGGACCCTCGAAATCCCCCTCTTTGTTACTGGGATTGGTATGAGGGCTTTGTCTGTTAGGTAGATGGTTCTGATGGCTGTGGCCTGAAACCCCGTCTATACTGCGGCTTCCTAAATGTCCCTCTGTATTGGGATGAGTAAAGTGCTCCCGCCGCTCTGGCTGTATCTGTATCCTTTTTCATCTTCTCTATGGCCGTGTCCACTTGTGTGCCAAATAGCTGTTGCTGGTTGAATGGCATGTTGAGGACCGCCTGTTGAATCTCCGGTTTAAAACCTGATGATCTAAGCCATGCATGACGTATAATTGTCACTGCAGTGTTTACTGTTCTTGCGGCAGTATTGGCTGAGTCTAGCGCCAATCTTATTTGACTGTTTGTAATTGCCTGTCCCTCCTCTACTACCTGCTGGGCTCTCTTTTGGTGTTCCTTGGGGAGATGTTGAATAATGTCCTTCATCTCATCCCAATGAGCTCTGTCATATTTTGCGAGGAGGGCCTGGAAGTTCGCTATGCGCCACTGATTGGCTGCTTGTGACGCTACCCTCTTTCCTGCTGCATCAACATTTTTACTCTCCTTATCTGGAGGCGGTGCATCTCCAGATGACTGCGAGTTGGCCCTCTTTCTCGCAGCGCTGACCACTACAGAGTCTGGGGGAAGATGCTGGGTGATAAATACTGGGTCGGACGGTGGTGGTTTGTATTTCTTCTCCACCCTTGGTGTTATAGCCCTTCCTTTAACCGGTTCTTGGAATATCTGCTGGGCATGTTTGAGTATATCGGGGATCATGGGTAGGCTTTGGTATGTGGCATGGGTTGAGGGCAATGTATTGAATAAGAAGTCGTCCTCTAGAGGTTCTGTGTGCATGCTCATTTTGTGGAAAGCTGCTACCCTAGCTAGAACCTGTGTATACGAGGTGCTATCCTCAGGTGGCGATGGCTTAGATGGGTAGCACTCTGGGCTATTTTCTGATACTGGGTCATCGTAGAGATCTCATGGATCTGTGTCCTGATGTGACTGCATAGTGTGTGTTGGAGACTGTGCAGTGGGTGTAGCAGGTGAGGAGAAAACTGGGGAGGCGGGGATTTCTCTCTTGGCACTTTAGCCGTTGGCTGTTCAGTGTCCAAGCGTCCATGGAATGCCAGTTTTCTTTTTATTTTGAGAGGATCTTGCTAGTGTCTTTGTGGATCTGTATCCTGGCTTGTTTGTCATCAAAATCCTCCATTTGTTGTAGTTCTTCCTCAAATCTATGGCTTTCTCAATTGTTTCGAAAGTCCATGCTCCTCTGTACAGGAAAGTTCTTTCGGCTCTGAATCTGTTTTTTTACGGCACTGAAGGGCCTGGAGAAATTGTTGGCCTTGGTTCTGAAAGTGACTTCTGGGGTCTCGACTCGATGGGTCGGTGTTGCATGCTTTCGGAGCCCGTGCCTCGGCTCGAGTCCGAAGGCTTCGTAACGGGCTTGGCCTTTTTCAGTGCTGAAGATGTTATTTGGTGTCACCGGTCGATTTCTTTATTTTATTTTTATTTTTTTCCCCGGCAGTGGCGTCCCCGAGGCCGTATGTTTGGTCTTGGTCTGGGTCAGGGCAAGCGTACTCACATGCTGGCCCGCGGTTAGTGGTCGGTCGACGTCGGACTCTTCGGAATCGGATCCCTGAACGGAGATGGCGGTGTGAATCATATCCTCCTCTTCTGCGTTGAGGCGTTCAGTGCTTCTGGACGCCATCTGCAACCTTCTCGCACTTCGGTCTTGTAAGGTCTTTTTCGAACGGAAGGATTTACAGGCTTCACAAGTATCCTCTTGATGATCTGGAGACAAACAAAGATTACAAACCAGATGTTGATCTGTGTAGGGATACTTGGCGTGGCACAGAGGGCAGAATCTGAACGGTGTCCGGTCGATGAGGCTTCGACGATACTTGCAGTCGGGCCGACTAGGCCCAAGTTGGGTGCGGGTGCCCCGAAGGGCAACCGAAGATGTGTATCCTCCGGTACCGAGGTGTCGATGCTAGATGGGAAGCGATCAAGAACAATACTGACGATTTTCGATGGATTATAAGTTTTTCCCGACTCGAACAACCGGAGTTAAGAGGAACACGTCCAAACCCAATGGCGGAAAGAAAATAATCTAAGAGGGAGTCGATGCCCGTGCACAATGGAGCCAAAAGGGAGTAGTCACTCGGTCCCGTGGCTCGAAAAGACTTCTTCGAAGAAAAACAACTTGTAACACTCTGAGCCCAACACTAGGTGGCAGGACCTGTGCATAGCATGGGAATCTGCAGCGGAACATTCCATGAACAGATGTACACTGGGTAAGTGACATTTTCCATATATACAGATCCTATATTTATTAGATCACAAATACCTCCCGACTCTATAGTTCACAGCACGGAAACGTGCTAACAGCCAATCAACGGGAGATGCTCCTCTGATAAGGAGAGCAAAAAACAATATGCAGCAGTTAAGTGGCTGCACAAACTGCCAATCACTGGCGAATCGCCAATTCGCAGTCGCTTTTGATAATAGGGCCCACTGGGAACGGATGGAGCGTCCACCTCTACAGGGTCTGTCTCCAACACACTCCAGTGACTACATACACCTTCTGCCAGCTCTCGCCTCTCCAGTAGGGAAGACTACTGCATTTTTATCCACAATGGTCCAATATCACCTCGGACCAGTGGGTCCTATCAGTTATTCAACATGGTTACTGCCTAGAACTTATCTCCTCTCCACCAAATATTCCCCTCGCACTCACAAACTTTCACACACCCATCTTAGTCTTTTAAAACAAGAGGTACAATCCTTTTCTTCTCAAAGGGGCTGTAGAGCCATCTACTCCAGTATTGGAACTTTCATAGATTCACATGCTTGAATCATTCCCCGACGTCGAGATGGGATTCCCCGGTACTTTAGAAAAGATAATGTCTACGTGGACATTATAATAAGAGGCCTTATGCCTTACTGTTAAGTAACCTCTCCAAGTCGTAGGAGGCTGGCCTGGCTTGTAGTGGGTACCAGAGGTACTTACACCTTGTGCCAGGTCCAGTTATCCTTTATTAGTGTAGAAGAGGTGTTTCTAGCAGCTTAGGCTGATAGAAGGTAGCTATAGCAGAGCAGCTTAGGCTGAACTAGGAGACATACAAAGCTCCTACTATACCACTGGTGTCATATGCACAATATCATAAGAAAACACAATACACAGATATGCTAAAAATAAAGGTACTTTATTTTTATGACAATATGCCAAAAGTATCTCAGTGAGTACCCTCAGTATGAGGATGCCAAATATACACAAGATATATGTACACAATACCAAAAATATGCAGTAATAGCAAAAGGAAGTAATGCAAGCAGTGTAAAGTTACAATAGATTGCAATAGGAGCACATAGGTAAAGGGGCAACACAAACCATATACTCCAAAAGTGGAATGCGAACCACAAATGGACCCCAAACCTATGTGAGCTTGTAGAGGGTCGCTGGGACTGTAAGAAAACAGTGAAGTTTAGAAAAATAGCCCACCCCAAGACCCTGTAAGGTAGGTGTAAAGTGCACCTACAACCCCCAGAGAGCACAGAAGTCGTGATAGGGGGATTCTGCAAGGAAAGCCAACACCAGCAATGCAACAACAGTGGATTTCCGGACCTGAGTACCTGTAAGACAAGGGGACCAAGTCCAAGAGTCGCGACAGTGTCGAGAGTGGGCAGGAGCCCAGGAAATGCCAGCTGAGGGTGCAAGGAAGCTGCCACCGAATGGAAGAAGCTTGGTGTTTTGCAAGAACGAAGAGGACTAGGAACTTCCCCTTTGGAGGATGGATGTCCCACGCCGTGAAGAAGCTTGCAGAGGTGTTGCCACGCAGAAAGACCGCAAACAAGCCTTGCTAGCTGCAAGGGTCGCGGTTAGGGTTTTTGAATGCTGCTGTGGCCCAGGAGGGACCAGGATGTCTCCACTTGGATGAGGAGACAGAGGGGGCGCCCAGCAAGTCAGGGAACCCTCACAGAAGCAGGCAGCACCCGCAGAAGTACCGGATCAGGCACTTAGAAGAGGAGTGAACCGGAGTCCACCCGAAGTCAGAAAAGGGAGTCCCACGACACCAGAGGACAACTCAGAAGGTTGTGCACTTCAGGTTACAGTGTCGGGGACCCAGGTTTGGCTGTGTACGAAGGAAATCCTGGAAGAGTGCACAGGAGCCGGAGCAGCTGCAAATCACGCGGTACCCAGCAATGCAGTCTAGTGTGGGGAGGCAAGGACTTACCTCCACCAAACTTGGACTGAAGAGTCACTAGACTGTGGGAGTCACTTGGACAGAGTTGCTGAGTTCCAGGGACCACGCTCGTCGTGCTGAGAGGGGACCCAGAGGACCGGTGATGCAGTCTTTTGTTGCCTGCGGTTGCAAGGGGAAGATTCCGTCGACCCACGGGAGATTTCTTCAGAGCTCCTGGTACAAGAAGGACGCAGGCTACACCCAGAGCATGCACCACCAGGAAACAGTCGAGAAAGCCAGCAGGATGAAGCGATACAAGGTTGCGGTAGTCGTCTTTGCTACTTTGTTGCGGTTTTGCAGGCGTCCTGAGCAGTCAGCGGTCGATCCTTTGGCAGAAGGTGAAGAGGGAGATGCAGAGGAACTCTGGTGAGCTCTTGCATTCGGTATCTCAAGAATTTCCCAAAACAGTGACCCTAAATAGCCAGAAAAGGAGGTTTGGCTACCTAGGAAGGAGGATAGGCTAGTAAGAAAGGTAAGAGACTATCAGAAGGAGTCTCTGACGTCACCTGCTGGCACTGGCCACTCAGAGCAGTCCATTGTGCCACAGACACCTCTGTTTCCAAGATGGCAGAGGTCTGGGGCACACTGGAGGAGCTCTGGGCACCTCCCCTGAGAGGTGCATGTCAGGGGATTGGTCACTCCCCTTTCCTTTGTCCAGTTTTGCGCCAGAGCAGGGCTGGGGGATCCCTAAACCGGTGTAGACTGGCTTATGCAGAGATGGGCCGCATCTGTGCCCATCAAAGCATTTCCAGAGGCTGGGGGAGGCTACTTTCCCCAGCCATCACATCTATTTCCAAAGAGACGGGGTGTCACACCCTCTCTCAGAGGAAATCCTTTGTTCTGCCTTCCTGGGCCAGGGCTGCCTGGACCCCAGGAGGGCAGAAACCTGTCTGAGGGGTTGGCAGCAGCTGCAGTGGAGACCCCGGAAAGGCAGTTTGGCAGTACCCGGGTTCTGTGCTAGAGACCCGGGGGATCATGGAATTGTCTCCCCAATGCCAGAATGGCATTGGTGTGACAATTCCATGATCTTAGACATGTTACATGGCCATGTTCGGAGTTACCATTGTGACGCTATACATAGGTAGTGACCTATGTATAGTGCACGTGTGTAATGGTGTCCCCGCACTCAAAGTCCGGGGAATTTGCCCTGAACGATGTGGGGGCACCTTGGCTAGTGCCAGGGTGCCCACACACTTAGCAACTTTGCACCCATCCTTCACCAGGTGAAGGTTAGACATATAGGTGACTTATAAGTTACTTAAGTGCAGTGGTAAATGGCTGTGAAATAACGTGGACGTTATTTCACTCAGGCTGCACTGGCAGGCCTGTGTAAGAATTGTCAGAGCTCCATATGGGTGGCAAAAGAAATGCTGCAGCCCATAGGAATCTCCTGGAACCCCAATACCCTGGGTACCTCCGTACCATATACTAGGGAATTATAAGGGTGTTTCAGTATGCCAATGTGAATTGGTGAAATTGGTCACTAGCGTGTTAGTGACAATTTGGAAAGCAGAGAGAGCATAACCACTGAGGTTCTGGTTAGCAGAGCCTCAGTGAGACCGTTAGGCATCACACAGGGAACACATACAGGGCCCATACTTATCCCAGTGACACATAGACTAAAACAACATATATACAGTGAAATATGGGGTTAACATGCCAGGCAAGATGGTACTTTCCTACAGTTATGTAAAACAAAAAGGACCAAACTGCAGAGTTCACCAATCAGGTGATCCCACCCTCTAGAACCCTCCTGAGAGAAGCTCCAGTACCTCCGATTTTCTATTGCACGTCGTGCTAGGGAGTCTCTACTGAGCTCTGCTCTTTCTTTTCCAGTTTGGGAATAGATTTATCACCACAAATTACTTTCTTTAGTCCTGAAGTGTTGTTTTCACACTCAGAACACCTCTGGATTGACATTATCTTCAAAATGTCTGACTGGAGAGAAAAGGTCTCTTCAGAGCCTGCAATACGTGTGGGAGGAAAAGACTTCATTCTGAAGACCCACTTAAAGAATGTATATATTGCCTCTATCCTGACCACTCTGCAAAAGAATGCAAGTTATGTTGTACCTTTTTTTCTAAAACTCTAAAGGCTAGGGAGGGAAGACTGCTTATATTTAAAACAAGGAAAAAAACCTGTGTCAGATTCAAACAGTGAAGAGTCTTCCTAGTGTTTTAAAAAAGTATCAGAAAAAAAATACAAATATCAGCTCATTCAGAAAAAGATTCGGAACAACCCTCTAACGCTTTGAAAAAGACCCCACAGGGTCTGGTAAAGGGCGCAGCCTATCAACATCACCTCTCGAAGGAAAATCTTCCTCAGAAAAATCAAAACACTGGCCTTCTACTTCAAAAAAAGATTTACAAACCTTCTTCAGAACCATCCACACCCTCCTCCGAAGGTAATTACTACTTTTAAAAAGCCTTCTTCTGCTCCTTCAAGTTACATACCGCTGACGACTCCACCGTCGACAAGGTCGTCAAAACCATCATCTAAGACTTATACTAAGCCACTATCGACGACGACAACATCACCCATTGCTTCCTCCTCGTCGATGACATCTAAGACCAGACCATCGGCGCTGAAGATAAAGTTGTCATCCTCGGCGCCATTGACGACTATTCCACTGACGACGACCAGAGGTGGATCGTCACATATGAAGACGACTCTGTAGAAAGCCTCACTGTCAGCACCGCCAACGGTGAAAAAAATCAAGGATTCAAATGGGAAAGAACACTTGTCACCGCATACCGCATCTTCAAGTAAGTCACTCCCGGCTCATTTATTAGATGAAGATTCGGATGATGATGGACCATTTGGAGCAGCTCATAGTCCTTCTCAGCTTCAGGTCAAGTATCAAGAGGACGAAGACGAATACGAATATAGCCAACATTGTGACAAACATTATTATTCTCCTCAAAGGGACCAGAGAAGTGCACCAGAATATAATGGTGTGTATTCCAACTTCCCTTATCACGTATCTCCACCCTATGTTGTCGGACTATAAAAAGAGATTTCCGTCAACACCACAGCTAGACACAATCCCCGGAGAATCTCTTCCGACCCTGCCCCATCCCTCCACCAAGTGCCAAGACTACGCCTTCACCAAGATCAGTGAGAAGTTCCCCACAGAGAGCTTTTGTACAGGTTACAGACTCCTCAGCAGATGAAAGGGAAGAAGGAGAGCTCAAGGACACACAATCTGAATGTGACAACTGTATAATAACAACTCCATTATCTCCATCACCTACTCCTGTAGATTCACTCCCAGAAGACATTGGGGGTTTCCATAATCTCTTGTAAAGAGCGATTCGTGCTGCCAATGTCATCAAACAAATGGACTGCTTCCTCTGATTTTAAGGAGCCCTTTCAGAGAAATGTGCGATCCATGCCCCCATAATAAGTTACATTTGCGAGGAAGGTTGAAAAGTGATGAAGAACCCAGCTACTGTCACTGCTGTCTTACCAAGATTAGATAAAGTATAAAGCCCCAGAAGACGCTCCAGCCTGCTTAACTGGGAATCCGAAACCAGACTCAGTAATAACTCCGGCGGCGCAGAGACGTTCAAAGAATGTGCCAGCGCCTACTACTACAGCTCCAGACAGAGAGAGAAGGAGGCTAGATAACTTTGGGAAGAGGTTTTCCGTCAGGTCTGGGCTTACAGTGAGGGCAGCAAATTCCTTAGCAGTTTTGGACCGACATGATAGGCAGTTATGGGCTGAATTCGCTCCATATTTGAACCTGCTTCCAGAAGAGTCGAAGGTGGAAGCAAGGAAGATCTTGCTGGAAGGACAGCACGCCTCAGCAGAGATCATTGACTGCACAGTAGATATTGCTTCCAAAGCTTTCAGACAACTGGCAGGTAGTGCGGTGCGGCGTAGGCAAGGCTGGCTTAAAGCCACTACCTTTCGCCCAGAGGTTCAGAATAAGATATTGGACCTTCCATTCGACAGAGAGGCCCTCTTTGGCAAACACGTAGACAAAGCCCTACAGGCGATTAAGACTAACACAGACACCACCAGATCACTCGGACCCTACAATTTAAGAAACTACCTTTACGTCCCCCCCCAGAGGGCGAGGAGTACAGTCATACCAAGGGAGTTTTCAAAACCTTTGTTACCCCACCTATTCAGCTCAGCAGTTTCAGACACAATACTCCCAAAGTCAACCACCCCAAGCATCCTATGCTAGACCCCCTCCTAGAGGTAGAGCACGTCAAGGAAAAGACACAGGTCTTCGCCAATGACCGAGTTCAAGCACCGGCTACTTCCCCACCACCGATTCTCAAAATAGGTGGAAGCATTTCTTATTTCCTAAAATAAATAATGGCGAGAAATAACATCGGACCATTGGGTAATAGTGCAATTCGGCCACACCTTGGAATTGACCCAAATTCCACCATCACACCCTCCACACACCTCCCTTCAGAAACATCTAAAACAGCTCCAGTTAGAGGTCAGCACCATGTTAAAGGAGAAATAGAGAGAGACCCTTCTTAGCGGCAGTGGAAAGGAATCTACTCCTGATTCTTTCTAATACGCAAGAACCTGAGAGAATGGTGCCCTATCCTCGACTGCAGACACCTCAACAAGTACCTCAAGTGCCAAACCTTTCGTATGGTCATGTTACAGGAGATTATCCTCCGTATGAACCACGGGCACTTTATGACAGCCCTGGATCTACAGGATGCAAACTTTCATATCACAATCTCGCCTGCCCACAGAAAATTCCTTTGCTTTAAAGTAGCCGGCAGCCATTTCTAGTTGAAAGTTCTTCAGTTTGGCCTCAAATCAGCCCACAGAATACTCAGTGTCTAGCGCCAGTAGCAGCTTGGCTGAGAAAGCAAAAACACCCAATTTTTCCATATTTAGACGACTGGCCCATAAAAGCGCAATTTCATCCAGTGGCTCACAACTAATGGAGCTTGCATGGAGCTATTCGACAAACTGGGTCTTGCGCTAAATTGGGACAAATTAAAGATCTTGCCAGCAAGAGTAACGATGTTCTTGTGGCCGTCAATAGACTCGGTCAGGGACTAGGCCTTCCCGACATTAGAAAGACAGACAAAACCTAAGTCCTTAGTAACCAGAATTCAAATAAAAAAGTTTCTTTCAGTATGCAGCTACAAATCTCTACTGGGGATGTTATCCTGCATTCAGCTAATTCCATTTTGCCGTCTAAGAATGCGCACCTGCAGGAAGAATTGGATCTTTAATGGACGCAAAAAAGAAGGGTCATTCAACAACACTGTCACAGTGACTCCACGCATGATTGAGGTGCTCCAATGGGGGTCAGACCAGTGGAACATGGCAATAGGTCTTCCTTTTCTGCCCCATCGACCTCTGCTGGTCATTACCACAAAAGCCTCTCTGGAAGGATGGGGGACTTATCTACAGGACCTACAGGTCAGTGGAAAGTGGAAGAGCTCTCTTCAAAAACGTCACATCAATTTCTTGGAGCTTGAAGCCTGTAGAGTCTTTATGGCTCTACAGGCTTTCCTCCCCAGAATAAAGCAGTCTGCTGTTGTCATAAGAACGGACAACACAACAACAATGCATTACCTAAACAAGCATGGGGGGGGGACAACGTCTCTTCCATCTCAAGAATCTCAAAGCTTTTGGAATTGAGCTATTCGGAATAGAGTAACTTTAAAGGCAGAACACCTTCCAGGCAGACAAAACAAAACAGCAGACACCCTCACCAGACTAACATCCTCGTGTCACAAATGGGAATTGAATCAAATAGCCCTCAACCAGGTCTTCAGGTAATGGGGAAAACACAGCCTGTATCGCTTTGCGACACCCCAAAACAAAAAATGCTGCTTCTAGGCAAGCTGGGATCGCCATCTGGTATCGTGGGGGGAATGCCTTTTCGATGGCATGGTGCAGAATATTTGCCTACACCTTCCCACCCATTCCCCTGATTTCAAGAGTGCTCACAAAGATCAAGAGGGAGGGTTGCAGGCTGATCCTCATAGCCCCATATTGGCCTCACCAACACTGGTACTCTGAACGCCTACTGTTCTCGTAGAAACATCACATTCCACTGAAGGTCTCACCAGATCTCCTAATGATGAACATGGCCAGGTCCTGCACCCGGACCCCAAATCACTAAAATTATCAGCTTGGCTCCTGAACACAATGAGTTTGCCCATTTTAAATATTCACCCAGAATGTAGAGGAATACTTTAAAAAGCCAGAGCAGAAAGCACAAACAAATCATACTCTCTGAAATAGAAAAGGTTTTGTTCATGGTGTCTGAGGGAACAAGTAAATCCGCGGTCATCACCTCCAAAGGAGATATTGCCCTATCTCCTCCATCTGGCATCTTCAGGATTAGCTCACGCATCCATTAGAAGTGCACCAGGCAGCCATATCTAGGTTCAGATGTTCCCCCATATCTCCATCTTTATGGTCCTCGAGATTAATAAAACATTTTCTGAAATGACTTTTTTTGTTTTTTTGTTAGAGTTTTTCCGCCAGTAAGATCTCTTCCACCCTCCTGGCATCTCAATACAGTTCTGTCCCAGCTCATGAAGCATCCATTTAAACCTATTCACAAAGCGGGATTGAAATACTTATCGTGGAAGGTTGCTCTTCTACTGGCTCTTACTACTTCTAGACGTATCAGCAAGATCCAAGCTCTTACCATTCAAGAGCCTTTCCTTCATTTCAACATGAGAGAGTAATCCTTCACACAAACCCAAAATTTGGTCCCAAAGTACTGACGGACTGTCACATCAATGAACCTCTGATCCTGAAGACTTTCTTTCCAAATCCGTCATCTCCAGCAGAAAGGGCGCTTCATTCCCTGGACATCAAATGATGTATTACGTTTTATTTGGACCAACAATTTTGTAAGTCTAAACAGTTATTTGTCACTTACAGTCCCCCACGAAAGGGCCAACCCATATCAAAACAGAGCGTAGCAAGATGGAAAGTAAGTGCAATAAAGTTCTGTCACCAGGCAGCTGGGAGGCCTTTACGAGCCTCAGTACGAGCCCATTCCACAAGATCTATTTCGACATCAATGGCATTGTTAGCAGGTGTACCCTTAAGACATTTGCAGAGCGGCCACCTGGAAAAGTACACACACATTTACGAGACACTATTGTCTAGACGAGATGTGGTGGTAGGACAGGCAGTCCTGCGGCATCTGTTCCAGTAACGGTGAGCTACCCCTACCTCCCACCATCCTTTCGTTTTTAATAGTACACATTGCATAGTCTGATGGTGGGGAGGGATTTTAGTTGGGAATTTAATAGTTTACAAACATGGAGAATAGTGCTTATAAGCTATAGCATCTTTACATGTTAGAAAACGTGTATGCTTTATAAGATAAGATGTATCTTTAAGCAATTCTAGTAACTTCTTCTCAATGCAATGTGACATAAATACTGCTTTATAGCCTGATTAAAGCATTTGAATCTATGAAAGATCCAGTACTGGAGTAAGAAAATAAGTTACTTACCTGTAACTATACAGGGAGTGCAGAATTATTAGGCAAGTTGTATTTTTGAGGATTAATTTTATTATTGAACAACAACCATGTTCTCAATGAACCCAAAAAACTCATTAATATCAAAGCTGAATATTTTTGGAAGTCGTTTTTAGTTTGTTTTTAGTTTTAGCTATGTTAGGGGGATATCTGTGTGTGCAGGTGACTATTACTGTGCATAATTATTAGGCAACTTAACAAAAAGAAATATATACCCATTTCAATTATTTATTATTACCAGTGAAACCAATATAACATCTCAACATTCACAAATATACATTTCTGACATTCAAAAACAAAACAAAAACAAATCAGTGACCAATATAGCCACCTTTCTTTGCAAGGACACTCAAAAGCCTGCCATCCATGGATTCTGTCAGTGTTTTGATCTGTTCACCATCAACATTGCGTGCAGCAGCAACCACAGCCTCCCAGACACTGTTCAGAGAGGTGTACTGTTTTCCCTCCTTGTAAATCTCACATTTGATGATGGACCACAGGTTCTCAATGGGGTTCAGATCAGGTGAACAAGGAGGCCATGTCATTAGATTTCCTTCTTTTATACCCTTCCTTGCCAGCCACGCTGTGGAGTACTTGGACGCGTGTGATGGAGCATTGTCCTGCATGAGAATCATGTTTTTCTTGAAGGATGCAGACTTCTTCCTGTACCACTGCTTGAAGAAGGTGTCTTCCAGGAACTGGCAGTAGGACTGGGAGTTGAGCTTGACTCCATCCTCAACCCGAAAAGGCCCCACAATCTCATCTTTGATGATACCAGCCCAAACCAGTACTCCACCTCCACCTTGCTGGCGTCTGAGTCGGACTGGAGCTCTCTGCCCTTTACCAATCCAGCCACGGGCCCATCCATCTGGCCCATCAAGACTCACTCATTTCATCAGTCCATAAAACCTTAGAAAAATCAGTCTTGAGATATTTCTTGGCCCAGTCTTGACGTTTCAGCTTGTGTGTCTTGTTCAGTGGTGGTCGTCTTTCAGCCTTTCTTACCTTGGCCATGTCTCTGAGTATTGCACACCTTGTGCTTTTGGGCACTCCAGTGATGTTGCAGCCCTGAAATATGGCCAAACTGGTGGCAAGTGGCATCGTGGCAGCTGCACGCTTGACTTTTCTCAGTTCATGGGCAGTTATTTTGCGCCTTGGTTTTTCCACACGCTTCTTGCGACCCTGTTGACTATTTTGAATGAAACGCTTGATTGTTCGATGATCACGTTTCAGAAGCTTTGCAATTTTAAGAGTGCTGCATCCCTCTGCAAGATATCTCACTATTTTTGACTTTTCTGAGCCTGTCAAGTCCTTCTTTTGACCCATTTTGCCAAAGGAAAGGAAGTTGCCTAATAATTATGCACACCTGATATAGGGTGTTGATGTCATTAGACCACACCCCTTCTCATTACAGAGATGCACATCACCTAATATGCTTAATTGGTAGTAGGCTTTCGAGCCTATACAGCTTGGAGTAAGACAACATGCATAAAGAGGATGATGTGGTCAAAATACTCATTTGCCTAATAATTCTGCACTCCCTGTAGTTCTCCAGTATTGGAATCTTTCACAGATTCACATGTAACCCACTCACCTCCCAGGGGAAGCTCACCTTACTTTCCTCAGTACAATTTTGTAATGATATGCACCAGTGCTTAGAAAGTCTGAGGTACTGGAGCTTCACTCAGGAGGGTTCTAGAGGGTGGGATCACCTGATTGGTGGACTCTGCAGTTTGGTCCTTTTTTTACGTAACGACTTGGAGAGGTCACTTAACAGTAAGGCATCCCGCCTCTTTTGTCATTCTGTCCATGTAGACATGATCTTTTCTATAGGCCTAGGGACTCCCATCTCGACAACGGGGAATGATTCAAGCATGTGAATCTATGAAAGATTCCAATACTGGAGAACTATAGTTACAGGTAAGTAACTTATTTTCTTCCCCTCTCACGGCATGGGTTAGGAGTATATTCCCTATACTTCCTTATACCACAGAAAGATGGGTCACTAAGAAGATTATTGATCTCGGAACACTCAATCTATACATCCTCTCACAGCATTTCCATATTGTTACTTTCCAAGATATCATTCACCTATTACAGCAAGGCGACTTCATGACCACGTTAGATCCGAAGGATGCTTACTTTCACATTCCCATTCATCCAGCACACCACAAATACCTCCAGATTTGTCATTTTGGGGAAACACGATCAATTTAAGGTTTTCCCGTTCGGGGTCACAACCTCTCCCAGGATCATCACAAAATGTCTAGTGGTAGTTGCAGCATTCCTCAAAAGACAACACACCCATTGTAGGAGGCTGGCCCTCTACGTAGTGTGCAAAACTAGGTAAACTATGCAGGGGGTCCAGGCAACCACACATTGGTTTCCAGGAGTAAAAATTAGACCACCTAATGCTCCACTTTTTATGGTAGCTGGTCGAGCAGTGAGGCTAATCCAGGAGATGTGCTAAGCATTTATTGTACTCACAAATCCAGTCATGCACCACACACACTAAATGAATAACTCAAGACCACAATTTATAAAAAAAATACTTCAGACTGTTATATAAATTTTAAAACCAAGATCTTTAAGATACGTTAAGTACTTTGTATTAAAACTTTGAATAGTCATATCTTTAAGTTATTCTTTCTGTGCGTAATTACGCACCATAGGAATCAATAGGCAATCACTTTTAAAAATGCATTAAAACTCATACAGTTGAGTTACCAGTCTCTTCTTTTGCAGAGTGGTTGAAGTATTTGGTGGGCACGCCGTGCCAGCTGGAGAGCCTCTGGCGTACCCCGGTTCCAGCGGGAGCAGCGTTGGAAAGTCTCTTGGCACAGGGCCCCCTGGAGGGGCCACTTGGAAAAGGAGCTGGTTTGCAGATTTAAAGTTGATGCCTTGGAGTCCCCTTGGGCTGTTGAGGTTGGGGACCCGGGGCGCACAGCAGATCTCGCAATGCAGGGCTCAGGGCATCCAGTTGCAGGGCGAGTTGAAGGTCTTTGATGCTGTGCGTAAAGGGACCCTTTGGAGCTGAAGGAAGTCTTTTGTCGTGGGCGCTCTAGTGGGAAGTCTGGGGTGTCACTAAAGTTCCTCGACTGGGGCTTCCTCCTGGTGTAGTTGCAGCTCCGGGTGAGCTGTTTTTAGGGTTGTCCAACGTGCATTGTCCAGTACCTGGGGTATGGGCACAACCCGGCCATGGGAGGGCGCTGTGCCACCAAAGTTGACACACTTGCAGGTCTCGTCCGGGCTGTCGTTGGTGTGTCGTCTGGTCTGAGTGTGACTTCCGGTTGCAGAGATATCGTCCGGTCGGTGAAGTGTCTCTCACCGGTTTGCAGGTTCCATTCAGGTTCCTTTGGTTTCTTGAGTGGTACCTCTATTTGTGAAGCCTGGAGATCCTCGAGGTCTTTTGAGGTTGGTCCAGTGGCCCGCTCCTCCGCAGCGTTGATTGTCGGGACTCTGGTGCAGCAAGCAGGGGTCTTGGAGCCTCTTCTGGTGCAGCAGGTCCTCTGTTCTCGTCCTGTCAGGTTCTTTGGTGCTGTCTTCTTTTCTTCCAGATGAATCTGATTTCTTGGTCTAGGGGAGCCCACTGAATACTGAATTTTGTGGGCGTTTTAGGGGGAACCTGGTAGTGTCCAGTGGGACACTTAACCTTGGGTGGCTACACCCACTATAGTGACCACTTCCTGTGGGGAGGGTCACTTCCCTAAACCTCATTGGCTCATTTTCCTGCCATCCAACTTGGAGGCAAATGAAATGGAGGGTCCACTGGTGCATGCTCAGTGGGACCCATCCTCCTACCCTCTGTCTGGTTTTCCGTCTTTGCTCCTGACAAAAGTGGGGGTTGACAAAGGGGGAAGCCATCTGATGCTAGCAGCAGGCCTGCAGCTCGAGTTTCAAGGGCAGTAGCCCTTTGAAGCTCGCCACCAGAAGAGCGCACATTCCTGAGGGAGGGGCTGTTAGTGCCTTAACCCAGGAAGCGCTTTGTTTTACTAACCAGAGCACCAGTGATCTTCCTCAGGTTTGTAAATTGGCTGTCTGGAAGTGGCCTGCTGGATGGAACCAGTCAGCAACTATGCCAGTTAGATTAGCTTTTACAGGTGGCACCTCTGAGGTGACCCTTGGGTATATTTAGGGTTAAATCCAATACTGGCACCAATTTGGATTTAACATTCTGAGTTGTTTGATACCAAACAACTCAGGGTGCAGAGTGGCCATTATGTAGCTGGCGAACTCGTGTTTGACCAGTGTCCACTACATGTATTGTATTGTATTGTATTGTAATAGTATGATGGAGTCGACGCCCATGCGCAATGGAAACAAAGAGGAGGAGTCCCTCGGTCTCGTGACTCGAAAAGACTTCTTTGAAGAAAAACAACTTGTAACACTCCGACCCAACACCAGACGGCAGACTATGCACAGCATGTGAATCTACAGTGACTAATGCCACGAACAGATGTACACTGGGTAAGTGACATTTTCCTTATATAGCGCTTACTACCCCTGACGAGGCGTCAAAGCGTTTTTCGGTGAGTAGCACGCTACTCTGGAACCCAACAAGAATTAGTGATGATTAGTATCGGGGATATATGAGTACAGTTTTAGTATTATTATGAGTTAATTTGAGCCGCGGATATGAGAGTTTGTTAGATTGACTGGAGTAATGGAGGGGAGGAGGAGGAAAGAAATCCATAAGTGTTAATTGGGAGTATATCTCTCATTTACTCAACCCAAAGGCTTGGGATGAGTAAAGGGGGATGGAGGAGGGAAGACTCTGTGGAAGGGTTAGGGAGATCATAGTAGCAGGGTGAGATAAATGAGGGAGAATTTAGTGGGGTTGTGTGGGAGGTCATGGTAGTAGAGTGAGGTTTGGTGAGTTAGATGTGGAAGCGGAGGGAAGAGCTTAGGCAGAGTTATTTAGGAGATGAAAGTAGTAGAAAGTATTTGGGATGAGTCAGAGTGGGAATGGAGGATAGTTTGATAGAGATATGACATATGATGATGGGTAGATAAGTGTGATAAGATGAGAGCAGGGATTCATAGATATCTAGTAACAACCCACCCAGGAGCCATGCAATGACCCACGAACATGCCAAGCACAGAAACAACACATATATATATATATATATATATACACACACACAATCACATACAACCACACATGAATACACACACATATATGTACATACAATACATAATTAGAACCATGGGTAGATATACTTAGTCAAACAGGTTTAAAGAGTGTGTGTATTTTATTGTTATGACATAGTAGCGATACATATTTTCTAAAGAACTATAAATAGACACATAATCAGAAAAAATATTTATCAACATAGGCAAATGCAGTCCATAGTTGTTTGAATATGATGGTTATGAAGGAAAGAGCCAACTCTTGAGTAGTTTTCTGAAGACAAGAAAGTTATCTGTGGCTCTTATAGTTGGGGGTAATGAATTCCATAGTTTGGCTGCTTGAACGGAGAAGGATGTACCACATATAGTTGAAATGGCTGCTCTGTTTTCTCACTATGCCCCAGGTTTGGCAAGGACACAGTGGGGGCATATTGCTGATGCAGTTATGCCCTCACATATAGCATGGTGCACCCTGCCTTAGGGCTATAAGGCCTACCAGAAGGGTGACTTACCCATGACATACGCAGTGTAGGCTGGACACGGCACACAGGGAGTGTGCCATGTGGAGTTTACCTTTTTAGGTTTGCCCCAGTACACTCAGCCTGCACTGGCATTGCTGGGTGCAGGGCCCTAGAGGGTGCCACAATCAGTGCTGCTGCCCTCAGAGTCCTATCCTTAATATTACATGCCCTGGGTACTTGGGTACCTATTTACTAGGGACTTAGACTGACATCTAAGGGTGTATCCAATTGTGCCAAGCAGATTTAGGGAAAGAGCCCTGGACCAGGAAACCTGGTTAGCAGGGGCCCAGGGCACTACAACTTTTAGGACACATCAACATCAGGCAAAAGGGGGATATGGTGGTAACTATGGAAAAAGACACCTCCTCTCACATCCATGTCTCCCCCTACTTGGACGACTGGCTCATCAAAGCCAGTACCATCCAACAATGTCAGCGTCACTCTCAGCACACAGTATACCTTCTCTACACATTTGGATTCACACTCAGCTTTCTCAAATCCCACCTCCATCCTTTACAGATACAGCCTTAGATGGCGGCAGTTCTCAATACTCAGTCAGCGTTGCCATTTCGAAGCCCAGCTTGAATTAAAACTTTTCAAACTTTTCTATCCCAACTACAAGAAAAACACACTTACACAGTGAGAAGAATGATGCAGTTACTAGTGATTATGTCGTCCTGCATTGCCATTGTTCCCCCATGCCGGACTACACATGCATCCCTTACAGCAGTGTCTATCTCGTCAGTGGTCTTAGTCACAGGATCATCGTGTTGTAGTGATCTAGTGTTGTTGCACTGCCAGACTCACCGCTTTCTGCAAAGGTGGAATCCCACCAACCTTTCCAAGGGGCAGCCCTTTCAAGAGCCTGTGCCTCAAGTCACTCTCACTACCGATGCATCACAGACTGGTTAGGGAGCTCACCTCAACAACCTCACAATACAAGGTATGTGGGATCCCATTCAACAAACTTCTCCCACCAACTACTTGGAGTTACTGGCACTCTTTCTAGCACTCAAAGCCTTTCTTCCACAACTCTCCCACAAAGTGGTTCTAGTCCGCACAGACAACATGACAGCCATGTATTATCTACAAACATTGTCTGGGAGGGGTGGGGGGGGGGGAGAAGGGAGAGTCACGTTTTTCTCAATTGTCCCTTCTTGGTCAGACAATTTGAAATGGGTAATTCACCACTGCATTTGCTTACTGGCAGAATATCTTCCAGGAATGGACAACCAGGTTGCGGACCCCCTCAGCAGGTTACAGCAACAAGTCCACGAAAGGGAACTTGACCCACAAGTACTTCACCAATACTTTCAAAAGTGGAGCACACCACAAATAGACCTCTTCGCCACCGCAGAAAATTCAAAATGCCAAAACATTGCCTCCAGATACCCACACCCTCAGTCCAAGGGGCAATGCTCTATGGATGAATTGTTCAGGTATATTTGCATGCGCTTTTCCACCTCTCCCACTTATTCTGTCTATAGTTTGCAAAATGAGACAAACATCACTCACCATGATCCTTGTAGCACCTATATGGACATGTCAACCTTGGTTCACAACACTGTTGGATCTCTCTGTAGTTCCTCACAAGAAACTCCCCAACATGCTGGACCTTGTCACTCAAAGGCAAGGTCAGATCAGACATCCAGACCCCAAAACACTCAATCTTGCTATATGGCTCCTAAAGTCATAGAGTTTGGTTATTTGAATCTTCCCTCAGAATGTATGGACATTTTTAGGGAGGCACCTAAAGCTACAACTAAACATTGTTATGCTGCAAAATAGAAACATTTTGTCTGCTACTGTCAACTTAAACACACTAACCCACTCAAAGCCTCAGTTTAAGACATTATCTCCTACATTTACAAAAGGCAAACCTGGCATACTCATCTATTAGACGTCATTTAGCGGCTATAGCTGCTTACCTCCAAAATAGACAAAATATCTCTCTATTCAGGATTCCAGTTATCAGAGCCTTCACAGAAGGCCTGAAAATAGTAATTTCACCCAGGGCTTCCCAGTCCCATCATGAAACCTTAATGTTGTATTTACAAGACTCATGGGTCTCCACCTTTTGAGCCTATGCACTCCTGTTCCCCCTCAGACCCACCCGCTCACACACCCACCCAATCAGGCCCACTAACTCCCCCCCCCCCCAATACACTCATACACCCCCTCACATACACCCCCCCACACACACAGTCATACAGCCCCTCAAACCCACAGTGTGGAGTTGACTGCATGCGGCCAACCCCCCGAAGCTGGGGGCCACCTGCCATCCACGTGGTGTTGGCTGCAGGGCTTGGCTGCAGGCCAGGCCCTACGGCCAACCCCTTCGCCGCACACAACCAAAGGCCATGCGCAGAGGTGGTTGGATTAACGTATGTTAATTAAATATTACTTTGTCAAACCCAAGAAATTCACTGGAAAAAACAAAGGTTAAGAAGTAGAGTTTAAAAAACAAAACAAAAAAAAACCTTGAAAGTGCACTTAAAAAAAACAAACAAAGGTTACAGGAACGGTATAGTTAGATTCAGATTCTACACGCACAAAACTATAGAAATCCAACTGTTATCGTGGTATTTACCTCAAGAATATGGAACACGTGCCTTAAGGTAACTGTGCCTTGCTCCATTCGATGCATTGCTAATCATCCCACATATTACATCATTCATGACAACTTCTGTGATATCATTGACAATATCACTGCAACCTTTGCTAATAAAATTATTGGTAAGGAAACTGTGCATGGCAGGGGCACGTGTGTACCCTGCTTTATCATGCTCTCCTGACTGCAAGCCATGCTGTGAATTGACTGGTAGGACTGCCTCCTTCTACAAGGTGAATGTACACACTGAGCCTTTGAAGGAGGACTTCATTTTTGAGACCCTATCCTCCAATCACCGCTCCGCCCCATAATCAGTGGCATGCTGCGTCACACCTCGCACATCTTTAGTCACCCCATTTGTGTCTGGGTCATCACACCTAGGGTGGACAAAAAATGTCAAAGCTTCCCGTACTGACTCTGTATATTTGTGGCTAGCTCTGCCTGACTCTATAGTTGTCACTACTTCCTGTGAGATAGCCAACTCTGAGGCTATGGTTGATGTCCCTTCACTAGATAGTGCAAACATATAGATGCTGTGGGCAAGAGGGTAGCTGTGCAATCGGCCAACCATTGGCAGATTGGCAATTCCATTGACTGCACCCACTGGAATGGAATTAATTAGCTCTGACAATTTCCCAGAGGAGCACAGGAAAAAGGTCTCTGAGATCGTTTCTGAGGGAAAACAGATCTCCAACATCAACACTGCTGCTATACGGGTCAATTCAAGTATCCTTCTTCGCAGGCATGCATGGCTCTGTATCTCCATCTTCAAGCCGGCAGTTTAGAAACATGCTGTTTGATGGCCAACATCTGTTTGTGCTGCAGGTTGACTAGATGGAAAAAGCATAAAGAGAGATATAGAAATGGCGAAGGTAATGGGTGCACTGCAGACACCTGCTCCCAGCAGCTTGTTTTGCTCTACAAACTACCGTGGATGCTCAAAGACCACTTCCCCTAAGGCAGTGGATTAATGAAACTTGAGGGGGGCCCCCTGCAAAGTACATGGAGGATGTTTCCTGTGATGGTAGCCCCATATGCTACACGCTTAAGTCAATGAGGAAAGGTAGGCTGCGAGTGAGGACTCTGGCAAAACCCAAAGGGGTCCTGGCTTGTGAGGGTCTCAACACTACAGATATTTACTTGAGCCGGGATGGGAGCTTGGGTGCAGAAGTGTTTTGTCTGGCGGGGGCAGTGAGTAATAGGGTCTCACTGTTCTTGGTGTACCTGCAGCAGAGGGGAAAGAAACACAGCAAGACTACTTCTGGCGTGAAGCTGACTTCGCTCAAAGTCCCTAGATGTACAGGTAAGTTTTTGGAGGCAATGGTGTTCTAATTGAACACAAACAAGCCTTGGTGCTTGCAGCTGGTGATGTTACTCCTGGGTATTGCTGCATGGAGGCTCCAGGAAGACTAAGCGTCTCAAAGACTGGATGGTTGATGGGACTGCACTCCTGGACACTCAGGATTCTCCTCCTCGTGAGTTGCTCCTTCGGTGGACCCGATGGTCAGCAAAACAGGGAACCGGGCAATTGCAGTTGATGCCTGCTGGTGCAGGGAAGTTACTCCTCCATTCCAAGAGAAGCTGGCTGGTTGGTGAAGTGCTCGCAGCCCTCTGAGGCTTTTGGAGGATGCAAAGCTGCTGGATAAGTTGGGTCCTTCCGACTGTCAAGGCAGGAGCAGGTAGGAAGGGTGTGATGCCAAAGTCCACAGCTAGTCCACAGTTCTTGCGCTGGTTGGCTCTTCTTTGTCCTTCTCTTTCTTTAGTCAGTCGAATCTGAGTTCCTGGTGTCAGGGGGACACTTAAATACTGAATTTAGAGACATTAAAGAGGAGTGAAGTGTAGTAGCCAATGGGCTACTTACCCTTGTGGTCGCTACACCCCCTATATGACCACTTACTGTGGGGACTGGGAATAACCCAGTCCCAGAGTTCCTAATTCTACCAAAAACAAAATGGTGGAACCATTCCTTCGTGGAACACTTCAGGCAGCCCACCTTAGGGTGTGTGACTAGCTTGGTGATGCAACACGCCTGCTTGCATAGCTAATTTCCTCCCAGTTCTGGAGCCAAATAGGTGTCAGTAGGGGGTGGAATCTCCCAGGTCTGGGGGAAGGTGGGGTCGCATATCAAAGGCAGCAGAGACTTTAAAGCTCTTGGCCTTGGTATGCAGATTCACTAGCCATCCTGCTGGAGGAGGTGTGAATACCTTTCTCTGGAGCAGGTATTGTTTCTGTCCTCAGAGCGCGGGCATTTACCTTCAGGGGTCAGAAACCCATCTGTGGTGGCAGGCTGGTCAATACATCAGCCAGCACACAAGAGGAGTAGTAGGTATGATGGGTGCACCCCAGAGGTATCCTCTGGGTGCATGTCACAATAAATCAGATACTGGCATCTGTATGGATTTATTGAGACGAGGTGTTTAATACCAAACACCATTATTTTCCGTGCAGCCATCATGTAGCTGGGTAACTCATGACGACCAGTGCCCAGTACATGTCCTTAAGATGGCTGCCCAGTCACTTGCAATATCTAGTAATGGTGCTAGACATCACGAAGGCATATCCGCTCATACATATATGTCCTCATATAAAATATAATAATGCACCCTGTCTTAGTGCTTCAAGGCCTGCTGTGGGCCTGCAAGGCCTGCTTGCATATATCATATGCAGTGACTTTGGCATGGCACACAGTGAGTGTGCTATGTCATGTTTTCACCATGACGCACAGACTGCATGCAGTTTGTATGTGGGTTCCTCAGGTGGCATAATACATGCTGCAGCCTTTATGTACCATATTTGGTACTCATGCCCTAGGTACCTCCTACTGGGGACTTAAAGGAGTTCCATAGTGTATGCCAGTTGTGTCATTTAGACCATTTTACCTTGTTTTTAGGAAAAGAGCACTGGCTCTGCGACCTGTTTAGCAGGCACCCAGTGCACGTTAATCGAAAAACAGTACCAGTGGCAAAAAATTAGTGGTGACCATGACATAAATGGGCACTTCCCTACACTTGACTTACCACTTCTCCCCGATCACACCACACCTGTCGGGGAGCGCCTCCAAAGATTCTTTGCTGCTTGACGGAACGTCACCTCCGATCAGTTAGTGCTGGATATTACTCAACATGGTTATTTTCTGGAGTTCACCTTCCCTTCTCCCACAATTACACCTCCCAAACACAAACTCTCTCCAGAACACCAAAGGCTACTCTGGGAAGAGGTCCATATGCTCCTTCTCAAAGGGGCTGTAGAATCTATCCTCCACCATCATCAGGGCACAGGAGTATACTTTGTACTTACTGATCCCCCAAAAAGATGGTTATCCGAACCCTTTCTGGAACTCAGACCTCTAAACAAATACATTCTTTCAGAGCACTTCCACATGGTTACTCCTCAGGATGTCATCCCACTACAACACTAAGGCGACCTCATGGCCGCTCTCATCTTAGACCATTATTTCCACATACTAATCTATCCGGCTCATTGTCAGTATTTTAGGTTTGTAGTCAGTGGAAAGCATTACCATTTCAAAGTGTTCTCCTTTGGGGTACCACTGTACCCAGGGTTTTCACCAAGTGCCTAGCAGTACTGGCTCCTCATTTACACAGAAAGGGTGTCCTTCTGTCTGGACAACTGTCTCATCAAGAATGCTGCCCGTCAAAATTGCAAGAGACACACTTGTCATGATAAACCTCCTTCACCACCTAGGATTTACTTTCAATGCTACAGAATCCCACATCCAACCTGTGCAGATGCAGCCCTACCTGGGGTCAATCCTCATATGAGAAGTAGGGACGGCTAATCCAAATGCTGCCAAGATGCAGTCCTTCCAGGCACTGATCCCTTATTTCCAACCAGGCCACCAAGTCAGTCAGGACAGTCGTGCGCCTCTGCATGATGGCCTCATGTATTGCCGTAGTGCCCCATGCTAGGTTACACGTGTCCTATGTAGTGCTCCCAAGCAGAGGGTCATTGGGATGGTGTAGTATTGATCAGCCGCCTGACCTGTCGCTCTCTGCAGTGGTGGAACACCAGCAACCTGTTGCAGGGGTGACTTTTTTTAAACTCAGTTCAGCAGAGGATCATTACAAGTGAAGCCTCCCTTATGGGATAGTTGTGCATTTACAGGACTTGACTGTTCAAGGTCAGTGGGAACCCAGTAACCAGGGTCTCCTTATCAGTTTTTTGGAACTGCTAGCTGTTCACCTTCCTTTGAAAGATTTTCCTTCCCTACTTGACTGGCAAGGTAGTCCTCATCAAGACATACAACATGACAGCCAAGTATTATCTTCAGAAGCAAGGGCGGCACCCGATCTCCCAGGCTCTCACTTAGCCCAGAGCATTTGGCAGTGGGCTCTCTGACACAAGCTCTGTCTAGTAGTGGAGTACCTTCTGGGAGTGGACAGCAAATTTTCTGTCACCCTCAGCAGGATGTGCCAGTAAGTCCACGGGTGGGAACTCCACCAATGGGTCCTCCAGTACTTCTGCAGTTGGAATCTACTAGAGATAGAACTCTGCCACAGCAGAAAATGCCAAATGCTCAAACATTGCCTCCAGGTTCCTACACATATAGACCAGGGACAATGCACTGTGGTTGAGTTGGTCAGGGACATTTGCCTACGTTTTTCCTCCTCTCACACTAATTCCATTTGAGGTTTGGAGGTTTTGGCAGGCGTCTCATACCCTCATTCTGGTGGCCTCCACTTGAGCTTGCCAACTCCAGTTCACCACTCTGCTCAAACTCATAGCGGTTCTTCTCATACTTTCTTGTATGAATCTCTTCCATTGAGAAAATATGTGAAGCAAGCACTTACTCCTCATTGGCCTGGCTGTTGCCACAGGCTTGTTTGGGGAAACTGCTGGTTTCTTGTATACATTTGATGGTAACAAATCCAATCTTCACTTTGTAATTCCTCCCCGCACAGAGATAAACAAGTTACTTATTTTCCATAACACCTACTCTGGTAGAGAGTCTATATAGCCACAGATTCCTGATCACCTTCTGATTTTCCCCAGGCACCAGACTGGAAACCTTCAATAGCAGTTCCCTTGTGCTTCCGTTGGTGGCTTTGTGAGGCTCCATGTCCGATCCGTCCTACATGGAATGCTACATCGGCACCACTACATCTGCGCTGCTTTCGGTTTCTTTTTTACCTCTGCGCTGTCAGAAGAGACCATGGAAATCAGATAGGCCAGTGTGCAGTTATTTTGACTGAGATCTTTATAGATTATTTTTAGGTGACTGTATGAGTCCGTTCCACATAACACAGAGGTGAGTGGGTTGGTGAGGCATCTACTGTTATTGTCTCTGAGAGAAGGTATTACCAAATGTAAGTAACTTAGGGCCATATGTACGAAAGCTTTTTCCCATAGACACAGAATGGGTAAAACCCTTTCGTACATCTGGCCCTTATTCTTCTAATGGAGACTTATGACTGTAGATTTCTCACCTTAGGACTAGATACCAAAACAGTACCTCCTCAGGTGGAGGGTCTGTGAAATGACTCTCCTAAGGAAACTCTATAGGACAGATCAGGAAAAATGGCCATTCTGCTGGACCTTTTAGAGCCGTTCAGATGTCTTGGACTACCACACTGTTCGCCAGCACAGTGGTAGCAGCCTTTGATCTGGTGGAATGAGCAAGCAGACCTTCTAGGGACTGCCGCTTTGCTGGCACATAGTTCTCTTTTGGACCACTTTCCTGTTCTTTGCTCCATAGTTGCCCACAAAACGTTGATTGTCCAGGCAGTGGTCTCCGGTTCGATCGCTGTAGAAACTAAGGGTCCTCTTGTGGGGTAAAGACTGTGGAGTCATTCTTCCTCTAAGTGAGGTGGAGTGCAATAAGTTGGCTTGGTGATGGATTGCCCTATGTGCAAGTATGTGACTGCGTTGGGTTGCAATGCTGCTTTTGTCTGGAGGACTTGTATGCCAATGAAGAAGAATTACATAGTTGTTTTACTGATATGGGTTGAAGTTAACTCGCTTGCTATGCTGAGGAAATGGCAATTAACACTGTTTAGATGTAGGGAGAAACTTTGCATTGGTTTTCAGGGTGTGCATAACAAAAAGGTGAAAACCAAATTAAGGTCCCAGTGCAGCAGTATCAAGGGGTGGTGGGAACATGTGTATCAATCCCTTTAGGAAAATCATCATAACTGGTGATTTGAAAAGGGATAGCTGGTCGGTTAAACGCAGAAGGGCTCAAAGATGACCTTTATTCATTGTTCCAGCGAGGCCTTGCTGGACTAAAGAATGACAATCAATGTCTGATAATATTGCAGGTAAAAGCTGAATATTACGGGAGGAACACCAACTTGTCCCTCTGTCCTGCAGACACTGCTTTGGTGGAAGAACTCCTGGCTGCCAGGATGACACTCACTACTTCACCAGGAACATCGAAGGTCATCAACTGTTGCTGCTCAATATCTAAGCGTGGAGGTTTAAGGAGAGCCAAATCGGAGGACTTGTACTCATGGCTAGATGTTCTGAGTATCACACTCTTATTGCCCAGTCCGGAGCCACTAGGAGGACCTAGGCCAGACCTTTTCTGTTTTTTTTCCAACACACTGCGCAGGATAGTAAGGGATGGAAAGGTGTGTAGGAGTCGTCACCCCCCATCCCCCAAAAATCAAGGCAAAAGGTGTTGGCAGTGATGAATAGACCGAGTTCTCCCTTTTGGTGAAAGATGCCCGTGCTACCTCTGAGTATAACTGCCATTTATGATCCACTAGGCAGTGTCTGTTTGTCTCCCCTAGCGTGCAAAGATCGCGCCAGGTGTCTGGTTACCAGGGAGATGCCCTGAGCCTTCAACCACTTCTGAAGAAGTAGCACCTCCTGGCACATAATCCACAATCCCACATTGCCCTGTTTTTTTGCAATACCACATGGGGGTTGTGTTGTCTGTGTGCACCTGTACCTGTTCCCCCTGACGGTTAGTAGATTCACCTTCAGTATCAACCAAATCACGCATACCTCCAACAAGTTGATGTGTGTGTGTGTGTGGGGGGGGGGGGGGGGCGGACGACTCCAGTGTAGCAGTTCCGGTCATCAATTCTGGGTGGAGCAAGGAGAGGGGTCTTCTGCCAGTCCATTTGCTTTCGAGCAGCCACCATTGCAGGTTTTTCAGTTTCCTCCAACACCTGGATGGACTCTGATAGGTCCATGTGATACTGAGCCCATTGAGACTTCAGATTCCACTGCTGAGGCATTTTTCACAAGAAGGATGCAGGTGGCCAAAAGGCCTCCACAGCTGCTCTCACAGAAACCCAGGTCAAAGATTAACATATCTGGATCGTAGCCTGAATGCCCAGGACTCGTAGAGTGGGAGGGAAGGCTCAGAAGAGCACCACTCCAGGATGAGTCCATTGACATGAAGGGCAGCTGTTGTGAGTGAGTCAGGTGTGACTTTGTCACATTGATGGAGAAACCCAACAAAGTGAACTAGTCGGCAGTCTTCTGGAAGTGGGTTATGACTGTTTCAGATGAGCCTGCCTTCAGTAGCCATTCTTTGAGGTATCCGAAGACTGGTATTCCCAACTTCCTCAGATGTCTGCGACTACTACCATCATCTTTGTGAATTGTGAACACCCGAGGTGCTGTACTGTTTAGGCCAAAGGGAAGCACGGAAAACAAAGTGCTTTTGGCCATCTTGAAACCATGGTTAACGTCTGTGGGACTGCAGGACAAGTATGTGAAAATAGGTATCCTACAGTTTCAATGACTCATCCATTCGCTGGAGTCTAGGGCAGATAAACTTGAGCCACAGTGAGCAATTTGAACTTTTCCCTCTGGAAAAAGTTCAGAGGGCGCAGATCGAGAACAGGACAGAGTTCTCCATTCTTTTTTGGCACCAGGGAGTAAAGCCAGTCTGAATCTCTTATGCCTGCACCCTCTCAAGGGCTCCCTTGGCCAAGAGACCTTGAGGTTCTCCTCAGTGCAAGGATAAGAGGTCTTCCTGGAGGCATTGTGGCGTGGGTGGCATTTGCGGGAGATGCAAGACCAAGGGTAAGGAGTAACCGTGTTGCACAATGTGGAGCACCCATTGGTCTGATGTGATGCTCCTCCACCTGGACACCTCAGAAGGTAGGAGATGCGGCCTCCCATTGGGCGGTCATGCGGTGCCAAGGGTGACCTGAACCTTTTTTTTTTTTTTTTTCTTTTCTTTTTTTTTGCCCTGAGGGGGACAGGGGACAGGGGTGAAGGAGAAACTGGGGGTGGTTAGGGGACTGGATAGATTGCTGCCCCTGACAGCGTAGACGCTTTTTACATGATCCTCTTCTTCAACCTTAATAGGACTGAGAGAGATGTTGAGGTACTTTCTGACGTTGCATCACCTGGTACCCGCTGCCAAAGCCGCGAAGGCATTCAACTTTTGAGGGAACTGCTGAACAGATGGAAAGAGACATGCACAGCAAGCAGTGGCTTTACTCTTTAAACCTTTTTAAGACCGAGTCTGCCTTCACACCAAACAGCCTATGGCCGTCAAAGGGCATGTCCATCAAAGATTTAGGCGTCAGTAAAGAAGCCTGTAGAGCCAATCCAGGCGAGATGCCGAAGCACCAGGCTGGTCTCAACAGCCCTACCCAGACAGTTGTGTCCAAGCCAGCGTGAATGGAGTACTTTGCTGTGGCCTGGCCATGTGTGTTGCATTGCAGGAATTGGCCAGACAGCTGGCAAGATGTCCACCACCCCGTTCCACAATGCATGTGAATACCTCCCCAGGAGGCAACTAGTATTGACAGATCTAAGGCAAGACTGGTGGATGACAAGCATGCGCTTGACAAACCTCTGCATTTTGACCCTGTCAGGAGGCACTGTAGGAGACTCCGTGGACGTTGCTTCAGAGTTGAAGTAAACTGAGCTGGGCTTGGGGCAGACTTGAAATGCGGTCGATTGGCGCAGTCGCGGACAGATCCACTGGTGGTAATTTGACTGGATCTGAACAAGGTGAACAAGGATAAGAACTCTGTGGCCTGGAGGTTCCTGGGGTGTCATGTGGCTCCAAACGATGGGCGTGGTTGGACAATGGAGTCCCATGCTTTGTCCTCTTGTGCTGCATTTTTTTTTCTTCTCATTCTTACCTGAACTAATGGACTTTGATGAACGGTCACAAAATTGGGCCAGGCATCGAGAGCACACCCTTAACTTTAGGGACTGGGCCTTTTTTTTTTTACTTTCTCTGAAGTTCTGTGACCGCTGGTTTTGCTTTGCCATTGCGGATGCCATTCTTGTTCATAGTCGTGCAGCAGTCAAACAATGCTGAGTTCTTCCTGGATCCACATCACTAAACACAAACATCTTTGGTGTATTTCACTAATGTCTGACATTTGCCATCCTTTCAAGGTTTTATACCCTGTTATTTTTGGATGGGACATGTCCTTCGGATACTGAATATTTTTCAAGGGAAGAGATTCTGTCAAACTGACAGGATTCGAAGGAGCTCCGGATCGGTGTCGGAAAGTGCAGAATGAAAGGAGCTGATGGTGCATGTAGGTTGCCCTGATATAGTGGCCTGATGTTGCATCTGGGGTTGGATGGATCCGATGCAAAGCCACATACCACCTATTGATGTGACAGGAAATTGCTATCAAAAGTTTCCGGATCCAGTCAGGCACATGGGAAATTCACCAAGTTTGAGATCTGCAGTTAAAAGTCTCTATCAGGAAAAAAACATATAAAAATATGTATATGCATCTCTAATGAAGATCCCACACTGGAGAACTAATTTTTACATTTAGATGATAATTTCCTCACATGTCTAGCACCTAAAAAAAAAAAAAGGCACATTTGTGCTGAGTCGTTTGCAGATTGGCTATCAACCCAGCTTACACTGTGGAGTAATGCTTTAGATCTCCCCAATGGGAGCACGAGTACTTTACAAAACATCCTGAGAACTAAGAGCTTCAGTTATGAAGCTTGTAGAGTATGGAGAACACATGGATTTAAGGCACTGTGAAGGCTCAAGATATGATGGTTGGGGCTAAAAAGGGGAAGGTTAAAGGGGTGTTCCAGCATCTTGGCAATGGTAATGAATGTGATCTTGCAGGTGTGATGGGGCAGAAGTAAAACCCTTATTACAGATGGGAAAATAAACTAGTGTACTATGTGGAGCTCTGTTTGTCAGATCTTTACTCCTATTTTGATCTGGACTCCTTAGTGCAGCTGGCAGACGTATGGAATTGTACGTTGCTCTCATATTGGGAAGACAAAATGGACCAGAAGGTTGTATGGCGGTTCAACTGAGTGGGCATATCTAATACACTATCAAAGCTGTCCACCCCTTCAGCATTCCATCCAGGTAGTCACACAATTCAGACCTTTACCTCTTCCCCCTACATCTACATAAGCTTTCTTTCATTCTTTCTTAAAAATCCAGAGATGGTCTTACATGGTTTTTATTTACTCGCACCCCTTTCATGCGCCATCCCTCCAATTGTCCTCATTGTAATCAGATGACTTGAGCGTTTCAAAAGATGGAATGTTAAAATTGTAAGAGATTAAGCAACCTTCACTATCCTAAATGTTTGTATCGGATTAAGCCACCTTTTGCATGGCACGTCCAGTTCAATTGGGCCAACTGGTGTCTCGTACTAGGTTCTGAATGTTAGGCCACTGGTTTCGGTTAGCTGCAGCCTGTTCCCTCCCTCCAGGTCATTGATTCTCCTTTACTGCAAGTTTTTTTGTTTTTCTTTCCCATTTTAGACAAAGGATCCATTACTGAAAAAGCTTGTTTGCATTCTCTTGCTGTCATTGTATTTTTCTTTCTGATATACCTATTTGCCATTTATTCTTATTTTAAACAGGAAAAAGAATCTCCAGATGGTAACAACGTAGCCTGCATCCTTACATTGCCTCCATACCAGAGACGAGGTTATGGCAAGTTCCTGATAGCTTTCAGTGAGTAGCATAAAGGGAGATGGGCTGATGAGAAAGGGGCACATCAGGAATAAAATGTATAACATTTAAGTAATGAGACATGGGATATGGGAACTGAGATGGTGCGACGATGACCGTGGTTGACTTAAGAGTGAACAGTATATGCAGCTGCTGTTTATTTTGACAGTCTTCATTAAGGACAACATTTCAGTCTCAAGCAAAACAAGAGGCAACAGTGACTTTGTTTAGCTGGACGTCCCTCCAGTTTTCTCATTTCAAATTGTATGTATTTTTGGTGCTCGTTCACTATAATACATCCTTTGCCAACATGTATAAACTGGAATCTGACAACAAAACCGGTTAATCTCAAAACAAAAAAAAATAGTGGAGCACACTATAACTCAATTATTTAACATCAAACTGTGAAATAGTATTTGTTATAGCCACATAAATAATTCCATAAAATGCACAGATAAAAAAGGAGATAAATGAAAAAATCAATACATAAACATATGGGTGTATACCTTTAAAGTTCTTATTGTCTTTACTGGTTTTATTTACAAAAGTGCTATAAATATTCAGTCATTTATATAACGTAATTGCTTATAAATATTCACAATCATAAATATATGCTCTCATGCAGATAAGTAATTATAAACAATTTAGAAAACATATCATTCATATAGAATGTCATTCAAAAGTGGGTGCTGATCTCAAACATTCAATCTTTGTAAATTCTCAACCAATGGATGTAGACTGTAAATTCTCAACCAATGGATGTAGACTTCAGTCGACATGTGTTTCGTCCCATTTCTGGACTTTCTCAAGGCTGATAGGGTGTCAACTTGAGAAAATATTATACAACCTTATATATATATATATATATATATATATATATATGTATGTATGTATGTATGTATGTATGTTCGATGGCATGTGTAGCTGCAGATACACATGCTTTGCACATCCCGCCATCTAGTGTTGGGCTCGGAGTGTTACAAGTTGTTTTTCTTCGAAGAAGTCTTTTCGAGTCACGAGATCGAGGGACTCCTCCCCTTTCGGCTCCATTGCGCATGGGCGTCGACTCCATCTTAGATTGTTTTCTTTCCGCCATCGGGTTCTGACGTGTTCCTTTTCGCTCCGCGTTTCGGTTCAGAAAGATAGTTAGAATCTCAGAAAATTCGACTGTATTGTTTGCGTTCGGTATCGGGTTAGTTACAACAGATCGACACCGAATTTTGAAGAGCTCCGGTGGCCCTTCGGGTTTTCGATCCCCCGTCAGGGCCTGGTGGGCCCGACCACGTGTCTCTTCAAGGCTAATGGAACAGACCCCATTCCGCTTCTGCCCCAAATGTCACAACAAGTATCCTTATACAGATCAGCACCTGGTCTGTAACTTGTGTTTGTCTCCAGAACACAAAGAAGATACTTGTGAAGCCTGTCGAGCGTTTCGGTCGAGGAAGACACTAAGAGACCGAAGAGCGAGAAGACTACAGATGGCATCGGCGCCGACAGGACAAAAACACTTGGAGGAGGAAGAAGAAACCTTCTCCATCGAGGATTCGGACTCGGACGAGGTCGATCCCGAACAGACGCCGAAAACCGTGAGTAAGACGTCGACACACAAAACTCACGGAAAGACCACTAAAGCCCAGGGGACGCCACTGCCAGCAGGCCATGGCTTAACCCGAAAAATAGGTGACCGAACATCGGCACCGAAAAAGGGCATGCATGTGTCGAAGGCATCCAACTCCGGTCGAGATACCGGCACAGAGCAGACTCTACCCCGAGACAGTGGGTCAGAGCAAGTTCGGCCCCGAGAGGGCGGCACCGAAACGAGTCAGCACCGAGAGACCGGAACACCGAAAATTAAAAAAGTGTCGTCGGAGCCGAAAAAGACTGCCGAAAAACTTTCCATACCGAAACATCTGGCCTCGGAACCGAAAACAAGTTCCTACACAGAGGAACAGTGACTGTCCTCACAAATGCAAGGACATAGGTTCGGACAAGAACTAGTCAATGGAGCCAGATTACACTCAGAGAAGGCTCCACATCCAAAAAGACACAGGGAAGATAAGTACTCTTCCCCCAATTCGGATGAAAAGAAAACTTGCCTTCCAAGAAAAAGACAAGCAGCCACAGGCAAAGGTGGCAAGACAAGTAACCCCGCCACCATCTCCACCACGCTCAACACAGACATCACCGGTAGCCACTCCACCACTGATGCAGTCCCCAACTCATACTGGAATGAGTCAGGATGATCCCGACGCATGGGATCTTTATGATGCGGCAGTATCAGGTAACAGCTCAGGCTGTTATCCAGCGAGACCGTCACCACCTAAGGACAGTACAGCCTACACACAGGTGGTGTCAAGAGCAGCGGCGTTTCATAATGTCACCCTGCATGCAGAGCCTATTGAGGATGACTTTTTATTTAACACACTATCCTCCACACATAGCCAATACCAAAGTCTCCCTATGCTACCTGGAATGCTAAAACACTCCAAACAGGTGTTTCAGGAGCCTGTGAAAGGCAGGGCCATAACTCCAAGGGTGGAGAAGAAATACAAGCCGCCACCAACAGACCCGGTATACATCACGCAGCAATTAACACCAGACTCTGTGGTAGTAGGGGCAGCTCGCAAGAGAGCGAACTCACACACCACCTCCAGACAAGGAGAGTCGCAAGTTGAACGCTGCGGGGAAAAGGGTTGCAGCACAAGTGGCCAACCAGTGGCGCATTGCCAACTCACAGGCATTGCTGGCGAGATATGATAGGGCTCATTGGGACGAATTGCAACATTTCATTGAACATTTGCCCAAAGAGTTCCAAAAAAGGGCACAACAAGTGGTGGAGGAAGGACAAAGTATCTCGAACAATCAGATACGCTCGGCAATGGATGCTGCAGATACAGCTTATAGAACAGTAAATACAGCAGTGACCATAAGGAGACACGCATGGCTGCGTACGTCAGGATTAAAGCCGGAAATACAACAAGCCGTGCTGAATATGCCATTTAACGGACAGCAGTTGTTTGGGCCTGAGGTGGACACTGCTATCGAAAAACTTAAAAAGGACACTGATAAGGCCAAAGCCATGGGCGCACTCTACTCCCCACAGAGCAGAGGCACATTTCGTAAAACACAGTTTCGAGGGGGGTTTCGGGGACAAAGCACAGAACCCACAACCTCACAAACAAGGCCCATTTATCAGAGCCAATATCAGCGGGGAAATGTTCGGGGACAATATAGAGGGGGCCAATTCCAAAAAAGTAGAGGAAAGTTCCAAAGTCCCAAAACTCCACAAAACAAGCAGTGACTTCAACGTCACAAATCCCCAACACTTAACACCTGTGGGGGGGAGACTAACCAAGTTCTACAAACAATGGGAGGAAATAACAACAGACACTTGGGTCCTAGCAATTATCCAGCATGGTTATTGCATAGAATTTCTCAAATTCCCTCCAAATGTCCCACCGAAAACACACAATATGTCAAAACACATGGATTTTCTACAACTAGAGGTCCAAGCGTTGTTGCCAAAAGATGTCTACATCAAATCAGATCACTTTCACATGGTGACATTACAGGACGTAATCCCATTGCTCAAACAAGACTACATGACAACACTAGACCTAAAGGATGCATACTTCCATATACCGATACATCCTTCACCCAGAAAGTACTTAAGGTTTGTATTCCAAGGGGTACATTACCAATTCAAAGTGTTGCTATTCGGGATAACAACTGCGCCAAGAGTTTTTACAAAATGCCTGGCAGTAGTAGCTGCTCATATCAGAAGGCAGCAAATACATGTGTTCCCGTACCTAGACAATTGGTTAATCAAAACCAACACGCAAGAACGGTGTTCACAACACACAAAGTATGTCATAGAAACCCTCCACAAACTAGGTTTCTCACTCAACTACACAAAGTCACAGCTTCAGCTGTGTCAAACACAGCAATACTTAGGGGCGACAATCAACACAACAAAAGGGATTGCCACTCCAAGTCCACAAAGGGTACAGGCATTTCACAATGTAATACATGCCATGTATCCAAAACAAAAGATACAAGTCAAGATGGTGATGAAACTACTAGACATGATGTCCTCATGCATAGCCATTGTCCCAAACGCAAGATTGCACATGCGGCCCTTACAACAGTGCCTAGCATCACAATGGTCACAGGCACAGGGTCAACTTCTAGATCTAGTGTTGATAGACCGCCAAACATACACCTCGCTTCAATGGTGGAACAATATACATTTATACCAAGGGCGGCCTTTCCAAGACCCAGTGCCTCAATACGTAATAATGACAGATGCCTCCATGATAGGGTGGGAAGCACACCTCAACCAACACAGCATCCAAGGACAATGGGACACTCAGCAGAGACAGTTTCACATAAATCACTTAGAACTACTGGCAGTATTTCTAGCGTTGAAAGCATTTCAACCCATAATAAGCCACAAACACATTCTTGTCAAAACAGACAACATGACAATGGTGTATTATCTGAACAAACAGGGAGGAACACACTCAACACAGTTGTGTCTCCTGGCACAGAGAATATGGCATTGGGCGATTCACAATCACATTCGCCTAATAGCACAGTTTATTCCAGGGATTCAGAATCAGTTAGCAGACAATCTCTCTCGGGATCACCAACAGATCCACGAATGGGAAATTCACCCCCAAATACTAAACACTTACTTCCAAAGATGGGGAACACCACAAATAGACCTATTTGCAACAAAAGAAAACACCAAATGCCTAAACTTCGCATCCAGGTACCCACAAGATCAGTCTCAGGGCAATGTGCTATGGATGAGTTGGTCAGGGATATTTGAATACGCTTTTCCCCATCTCCCACTCCTTCCGTATCTCGTAAACAAATTGAGTCAAAACAAACTCAAACTCATACTAATAGCACCAACCTGGGCAAGACAACCTTGGTACACAACACTACTAGACCTCTCGGTAGTGCCTCATATCAAACTTCCAAACAGACCAGATCTGTTAACTCAACACAAACAACAGATCAGACATCCAAATCCAGCATCACTGAATCTAGCAATTTGGCTCCTGAAGTCTTAGAATTCGGACATCTAGACCTTACACAGGAATGTATGGAAGTCATAAACCAACCGCACGACATTGCTATGCAAATAAGTGGAAAAGATTTGTTTATTATTGCCATAATAATCAAATTCAGCCATTACACGCATCTGCTAAAGACATCGTAAGCTACTTACTACATTTGCAAAAGTCAAAGCTAGCCTTTTCATCCATTAAAATACATTTTACCGCAATTTCAGCTTATCTGCAAATTACGCACTCAACTTCATTATTTAGGATCCCAGTCATAAAAGCATTTATGGAGGGCTTAAAAAGAATTATCCCACCAAGAACGCCACCAGTTCCTTAATGGAACCTCAACATTGTCTTAACACGACTCATGGGTCCACCTTTTGAACCCATGCACTCATGTGAGATGCAATACTTAACATGGAAAGTAGCATTTCTAATTGCCATCACATCTCTAAGAAGAGTAAGTGAGATACAAGCATTTACCATACAAGAACCCTTTATTCAGATACACAAGCATAAAGTAGTTTTACGAACAAATCCTAAGTTCTTACCAAAAGTCATATCACCGTTCCACTTGAATCAAAACAGTTGAACTACCAGTGTTCTTCCCAGAGCCAGATTCTGTAGCTGAAAGAGCACTACATACATTAGACATCAAAAGAGCGTTAATGTACTACATTGACAGAACAAAACAAATTCGGAAAACAAAACAATTGTTCGTTGCTTTCCAAAAACCTCATACAGAAAACCCAATATCCAAACAAGGCATTGCTAGATGGATAGTTAAATGCATTCAAACCTGTTATCTCAAAGCAAAAAGAGAACTGCCTATAACACCAAGGGCACACTCAACTAGAAAGAAAGGTGCTACCATGGCCTTTCGAGGAAACATTCCAATGACTGAAATATGTAAGGCAGCCACATGGTCTACGCCTCATACATTTACCAAGCACTACTGCGTGGATGTGTTAACAGCACAACAGGCCACAGTAGGACAAGCAGTACTACAAACTTTGTTTCAAACAACTTCAACTCCTACAGACTGAACCACCGCTTCTGGAGAGATAACTGCTTACTAGTCTATGCAAAGCATGTGTATCTGCAGCTACACATGCCATCGAACGGAAAATGTCACTTACCCAGTGTACATCTGTTCATGGCATGGGACTCTGCAGATTCACATGCGCCCACCCGCCTCCCCGGGAGCCTGTAGCCATTTGAAGTTGATCTTGAACATTTGTAAATTTGAAAATATATTGCTTTAAACCACATTATGTACATACATATTTACTCCATTGCATGGGCACTATTACTTAATACACAACTCCTACCTCACCCTCTGCGGGGAAAACAATCCAAGATGGAGTCGACGCCCATGCGCAATGGAGCCGAAAGGGGAGGAGTTCCTCGATCTCGTGACTCGAAAAGACTTCTTCGAAGAAAAACAACTTGTAACACTCCGAGCCCAACACTAGATGACGGGATGTGCAAAGCATGTGAATCTGCAGCGTCTCATGCCACGAACAGATGTACACTGGGTAAGTGACATTTTCCATACATATATATATATATGTATGTTCGGTGGCATGTGTAGCTGCAGATACACATGCTGTGCATTATCCTGCCATCTAGTGTTGGGCTCGGAGTGTTACAAGTTGGTTTTCTTCGAAGAAGTCTTTTCGAGTCACAAGACCGAGTGACTCCTTCCTTTCGGCTCCATTGCGCATGGGCGTCGACTCCATCTTAGATTGTTTTCTTTCCGCCATTGGGTTCGGACGTGTTCCTCTTTGCTCCATATTTCAAATCGGGAAAGTTAGCTAAATTATCGAAAATTCGACGGTATTGTTCATGTTTGGTACCGGGTTAGTGTTATTGTATCGGCACCGACAGCAAGAGCGCTCCGGCGGCCCTTCAGGGCTTCCGTTCTTCACCGGGGCCTGGTCGGCCCGACCACACCCATAGTCGAAGACTAATGGACCAGACCCCCTTCCGCTTCTGTCCGAAGTGTCAGTCGAAGTATCCCTATACAGACCAGCACCTGGTCTGTAATCTGTGTTTATCACCGTAACAAAGGGAGGATTCTTGCGAGGCTTGTCGAGCGCTTCGATCAAAAAAGACCCTACGAGATTGACGAGCAAGAAGACTGCAAATGGTGTCGACACCGAAAGAGCAACTCTACGTCGGAGAGGAGGAAAGCATTTCCATCCAGGGATCGGACTCAGACGAATCCGAAAGTGACCGAACCTCGACGGTGCAGTGAACAGTGAGTAAACCTGCCCCGTCCAAAACTCACACAAAGATCTTTAAGGCCAAGGGGACGCCTACAGGTCATGGCTTAACCCATCGAAAAGAAGGTGACCAAACATCGGCACCGAAAAAGGCCAAGGATTTGACGAAGACTTCCGACTCCGGTCGAGATTCCGGCACCAAACGTTCTCGACACCGTGAATTCGACTCACCCAAAGTGAGAAAAATATCATCAGAACCGAAAATGACTATATCTGAAACCTCGGTGCCGAAAAGAAGCTCTTACACGAAGAGCAAGGACTTTCCAGCCAAATGAAGGAAAGACATAGATTTGAGCAGGAATTAAGTATGGACGAACCGGACCATAAACAAAGGAGGTTGCATATCCAGAAAGAGACTGGAAAAATACAAACGCTACCTCCAATCAAATCTAAAAGGAAACTGGCATTTCAGGAGACAGAAATGCAGCCTAATTTGAAGCTGGTTAGAGACAAATCCCCACTACCACGGTTTTCACCACAACCGTCCCCACCGCACTCACCACAACTCTCTCCAGTGGGAACACCTCCAATGCAGTCACCCACACATACAGGGATGACACAGGATGATGTTGATGCATGGGACTTATATGATGCACCAGTATCAGATAACAGTCTGGATTGTTATCCAGCAAAGCCGTCACCTCTAGAGGACAGTACTGCATATACGCAGGTACTATGCAGGGCAGCTATGTTCCACAACATAGCAATGCACTCAGAGCCAATAGAGGATGATTTCCTGTTTAACACCTTAGCATCCACCCACGCTTCCTATCAGTCTGCCAATGCTCCCCGGTATGCTCAAACACGCAAAACAAGTATTCCAGGAGCCAGTTAAAGGAAGGGCTATCGCGCCTAGGGTTGAGAAGAAGTACAAACCTCCCCCAACAGATCCTGTGTTCATAACACAACAACTTACACCGGACTCAGTGGTTGTAGGAGCAGCAAGAAAGAGAGCAAACTCTCAATCGTCAGGAGACGCTCCACCGCCTGACAGAGAGAGCAGAAAGTTTGACGCAGCGGGCAAACGAGTGGCAGCTCAAGCAGCCAATCAATGGCGGATTGCTAATTCGCAAGCCCTACTTGCTCTATACGAAAGGCCACACTGGGACGAGATGCAACACATCATACAGCACTTGCCCAAAGAACACCAGAAAAGTGCCCAGCAGGTTATGGAAGAAGGACAGGCCATATCCAACAACCAGATAAGATCCGCACTAGACTCTGCAGACACGGCTGCACGAACGGTCAACACGGCGGTAACCATTCGCAGGCATGCATGGTTAAGAAGCTCAGGATTAAAGCCAGAGATCCAACAAGCAGTGTTGAACATGCCATTTAACCAAGAACAATTGTTTGGGCCGGAAGTGGACACAGCATGAGAAAAGTTAATAAAAAAAAAAAAAAGACACAGCCAAGGGCGCGTTCTACTCCCCACAAGTCAGAGGCACCTTTAGGAAACCACAATTCAGAGGAGGTTTTCGACAGCAAACACCAGAGCGTTCCACCTCTCAAACCAGACCCACCTATCAGGCACAATATCAAAGGGGAGGGTTTTGTGGTTCCTATAGAGGACAATTCCCGAGAGGAAGGGGAAAGTTCCAGGCAACCAAAACAAGCCAGACCAAACAGTGACTTAAATGTCTCAAAACTCCAACACTTATCACCAGTGGGGGGAGGCTAACCGCATATTTCCAAAACTGGACACATATTACCACAGACGCATGGGTCCTATCAATTATCCAACATGGTTATTGCATAGAATTCACAAATTTCCCACCAGATGTGCCACCAAGAGCACACAGTATGTCCAAACAACACTTAGACCTATTACAAATAGAAGTGCAAGCACTATTACAAAAACAAGCAATAGAGCTAGTACCCAACCATCAGAAAGGAACAGGCGTCTATTCACTATATTTCCTAATTCCAAAAAGGACAAAACATTAAGACCTATCTTAGATCTCAGAACACTGAATCTCTTCATCAAATCAGACCCATTTCCACATGCTAACACTTCAAGACGTGGTTCCCTTACTAAAAAAGGACTACATGTCAACATTAGATCTCAAGGATGCGTATTTCCACATGCCCATCCATCCATCTCACAGAAAATACTTAAGGTTTGTAATAAAAGGTGTGCACTATCAATTCAAAGTGGTACTGTTCGGGATAACAACGGCCCGAGAGTATTCACCAAATGCCTAGCAGTAGTAGCCGCTACCATAAGGAGACAGCACATGCACGTATTCCCATATTTAGACGACTGGCTAATAAAAACAAAGACTCAACAACAATGTCTTTTTCACACGCAATACGTCATAGAAACTCTACACAAACTAGGGTTCTCTATAAATTACCAGAAATCAAATCTGCAACCATCCCAAATACAACAATACTTGGGAGCAACACTCAACACACAAAGAGCAATTGCCACTCCAAGTCCAGAAAGGGTACAAGTGTTCCAAAATGTAACATCAAGCATACAGTCAAACCAACACTACCCAGTACGGTTTATAATGAAGCTTCTAGGCATGATGTCTTCATGCATAGCCATTGTCCCAAATGCACGGTTACACATGAGGCCCTTGCAACAGTGCCTAGCAAAACAATGGACACAAGCACAGGGTCAACTTCAAGATCTAGTGTTGATAGACCGCAAAACACACTTCTCGCTTCAATGGTGGAACCCTATAAATTTAAACAAAGGGCGGCCATTCCAAGACCCAGTGCCTCAAGCTGTTATCACAACAGATGCTTCCATAATAGGGTGGGGAGCATACCTCAACAAGCATAGCATACAGGGCCAATGGGACAATCAGCAAAAAAAAATTCACATAAATCATTTGGAACTGCTAGCAGTGTTTCTAGCATTAAAAGTATTTCAACCACTGGTAGCCCACAAACACATCCTTGACAAAACCGACAACATTACAACAATGTATTATCTCAACAAACAAGGGGGGACACACTCGTCACAACTGTGTCTCTTAGCACAAAGAATTTGGCATTGGGCAATTCACAATCACATTCGCCTGATAGCACAATACATACCAGGCATTCAGAATCAGTTAGCCGACAATCTCAGTCGAGACCACCAGCAAACTCACGAATGGGAAATTCACCCCCAGATCCTACAGGATCACTTCCACCGCTGGGGAACACCAAACATAGACCTATTCGCAACAAAATGCCAAAACTTTGCGTCCAGGTACCCACACCCTCAATCCAAGGGCAATGCACTATGGATGAGTTGGTCAGGGATATTTGCTTACGCTTTCCCCCTCCCCCACTCATTCCTTATCTTGCCAACAAACTAAGTCAAAACAAACTCAAACTTATACTCATTTCACCAATCTGGGCTCGCCAACCGTGGTACACAACACTGTTGGACTTATCGGTTGTACCCCACATCAAACTACCAAACATACCAGATCTGTTAACACAACACAAACAACAGATCATACACCCAATCCAGCATCGCTCAATCTAGCGATCTGGCTCCTGAAGTCTTAGAATTCAGACATTTATATCTTACACAAGAGTGTATGGAGGTCATTAAACAAGCAAGAAAACCAACAAGGCATTGTTACGCAAACAAATGGAAAAGATTTGTTTGCTACTGCCACACTAACCAGATCCAACCACTACATGCCTCCACTAAGGACATTGTAAGTTACTTATTACACTTTCAAAAGTCTAATCTAGCATTCTCTTCCATTAAAATACATCTCACTGCAATATCTGCCTATCTGCAGATTACTCATACAACATCGCTTTTTAGAATCCCAGTCATTAAAGCCTTTATGGAGGGACTAAAAAGAATCATACCCCCAAGGACACCACCAGTACCTTCGTGGAACCTTAATATTGTATTAACACGACTCATGGGCCTGCCATTCGAACCCATGCATTCTTGTGAAATGCAATATCTGACTTGGAAAGTAGCCTTTCTAATAGCTATCACATCACTTAGAAGAGTAAGTGAGATACAAGCATTTACTATTCAAGAACCCTTTATACAAATACATAAACATAAAGTGGTTCTCTGTACAAATCCGAAATTCTTACCAAAAGTCATATCACCAATTCCACCTAAACCAAACTGTGGAACTCCCAGTCTTCTTTCCGCAACCAGACTCAGAAGCCGAAAGAGCATTACATACATTAGACATAAAAAGAGCACTAATGTATTACATTGACAGAACGAAACAATTTTGTAAAACAAAACAATTGTTTGTAGCTTTCCAAAAACCTCATGCAGGTAATCCTATATCCAAACAAGGCATCGCCAGATGGATAGTTAAAATGTATTCAAACCTGCTATATTAAGGCAAAAAGAGATTTACCTATTACACCAAGAGCACATTCCACAAGGAAAAAAGGCGCCACAATGGCTTTCCTTGGGAATATACCTATGACAGAAATTTGTAAGGCAGCCACATGGTCTACGCCTCATACATTTACTAAGCATTACTGTGTAGATGTGTTAGCAAAGCAACAAGCCACAGTAGGACAGGCTATATTAAGAACATTATTTCAGACAACTTCGACTCCTACAGGCTAAACCACCGCTTTTTGGGGAGATTACTGCTTGGTAGTCTATGCACAGCATGTGTATCTGAAGCTACACATGCCACCGAACGGAAAATGTCTTTTACCCAGTGTACATCTGTTCGTGGCATGAGACGCTGCAGATTCACATGACACCTCCCCGGTAGCCTGTAGCCGTTCTTAGTTGAATGAAAATTGTAATTATGTAAATAAATATTATTTTGATACACATTAAGTACATACATAACTACTCCATTGCATGGGCACCTCTAGTATACTCACAACTCCTACCTCACCCTCTACGGGGAAAACAGTCTAAGATGGAGTCGATGCCCATGCGCAATGGAGCCGAAAGGGAGGAGTCACTCGGTCTTGTGACTCGGAAAGACTTCTTTGAAGAAAAACAACTTGTAACACTCCGAGCCCAACACTAGATGGCAGGATAATGCACAGCATGTGAATCTGCAGCGTCTCATGCCACGAACGGATGTACACTGGGTAAGTGACATTTTCCATATATATATATATATATATGGTAGTGCGCTAAACTGACTAGGGGACTTTCACTCCAAATTCCTTCAAGCAGCCATCAATGCTGATAAACAAAGTAGTGCCGCAGGGTTCTTCCCTGAGTCCAACACTATTCAGCATCAGTGTAGCCCCCCTCACGCAAATTGTTAAATCATGTATGTTTGAAATTATATTGTATGCTGCTGATACCCAAAATGTAATATCTTTCGGTAAATTGCTAAATGGATGACAAGCAGTTGTCTTCAATTAGATAGCGACAGCACTTTGATTCTGATTTTTTGAAATGCTCAAGAGCTCTGATCTAAGGACTTGTGGCTTGCAGAATTAGGGTCAGCCCCATTCCCAGGAAAGGTGGTAAAAAACACTGGCATAATTCTGGATCAGACAGTATTCATGAAAGATTAGGTTAGAGTCACCTGCTGCTCTTGTTTTGCCATATTGTGCCTTCTAAGGAAAGTCTTCTATTGGCTTCCGTCTGCTTCAAGGAAAACCCTAGTCCAGGCCTTGATAACGAGTCGCCTCGACTATGGGAATGCACTACTTGTTGTGGCAAATTACTCTATTGTCTAAACCCCAGGTAATGCAGAATTCTGCTGCCTGGCTGAGCGCCAACCTCTCTCTGAACTCCTCCTTTTTTCCCATCCTGACAGCTTTGCACTGGCTGTCAATCAGGAAGCATGCTATTTTTAATCTTTGTTGTCACACTCATAAGGTGCTAAACATCTCAGCACATTCTACCTGCACATCAGACCCCTCCCGACAGCTAGATCCACAAACAAATCTCTACTGTGGATGCCTTGTGTATGAACTTTAAGATAGAGGTTTAAATTCTTCTCATATCTGGCTCTTTTTAATTGGAATACATTTCCTTTGCAAATTTGCTGAAATGCACCTTCAGGTGCGAGTCCCGCTTTCAGCCCCAACATGTCCAGCTCTTTCTGGGCTCCATCCTAAATGCCATTACTTGGAGACCATACCCAAACAAGCAGAGAATAATCGCATTTCAACTGCTGCTGCCTCTCACAGTAAGGACTGTAATGAAACTGTTGGGTATGATGTCCTCAGACCCCATATGTACCCCCTCCAAGAGTGCTGTGCACAACAGTGATCACAAGCAGAGGGTCAATGGGATGATCTATGGTTGGTAAATGTCCATATTCTGTGCTCTCTCTTCAGTGATGTAGCAACAACCATCTGTTACCCAGGATTTTTTGAGACCCTCCTGCACAGGTGGCCATTTTCGACAGACTCATCACTCACTGCATGGGGCACACAACTTCAAGACATGACTGCAAGGCACCCGCTCCCCTCTCCACCAGGGTCGACACCTTAACTACTTTGAACTGATGGCCATCTGCCTAGCCCTCTATTCCTCCTACAGGCGTGTCAGCAACTAGATGATCCACATAAAGACCCCACCCCTCCCCTAGTTGTCTACACAAGAGATCTGGTACTAGACAATAGGCCACAGAACCAATCTCCTAGCAAACTTTTGAGGACCAGTTAAGCAGGACTCATGAACAAGTCCATGAGTGGAAGCTCTATCTGATCCCTCTGCGATACTTCCATTGGTGGGGAACCCCAACCGTCGACCTCTTAGCCATCCACGAAAACTCAATACTCAAACTTCACCCTCCGGTATCCACACCTGCAGTGCACTGTGTATGAATTGGTCATGAATATTTGCTTATGCTTTTGTGCCCGCCCCACTTGTCCCATATGTGGCGAGTAGGATGATGCAGTGTAGGTGTCCTTGAACCTCATCCTGGTAACCCCAATTTAAGCAGGACAGCCTGGTTATTTATATTCCAGGAGCTATAATCAGCCCCTAGATGAAGCTACAGATGGACTGAACCTTGTCACCCAATACATCTGGTATCTAGATCCAAGTAGGTTAAACTAGCTATCTGGCACCTGAGGTCTTAGTTTGGCTACCTAAACCTTCCTGATGACTGTATGCCTGAGGCACAGAGGCCCACTTACATGCACATGTTATGTTGCCAAGTGGAAGCGATTTGTCAACTACTGCATTTCCAAGCAACTAGATCCTTTCAGGATTTGCATATAGCTCCATATGCCTCCACTTAGCCACAGTAGTGGCATACATGCAGAACAGGGAACTCATCCCTTTTCAGGTTTCCTGTGGTTAGGGCGTTATTGGAGGCAGGGAGGCTTAAAAGGGTTATTACCCCTGTCAGACCTGGTTCAAGAGGACATGGGGGTAAGCAGTCGCTACTGGACTGCAACCATGAGTCCTTTTGTCACAGCTATCACGAGTCTTGCCCTTAATGCTCTGAAAACTGGGACAAGCACAACCAGTCACAGGCTTCTCAGGGAAGTGAGTGTGGAAGTACGTGAACTCAGTTAATCAGCATCCCTCCCTCCTCCTGCACCGCAGGGGGACAGAGGAGTGTCTAGCCGAGTTCTTCTCTTTATATAAAAGACTTTATTACACAGAAAACATTACATTCTACTACTCATACAGTAATGGAAGAATACCTAATTTACATTTATAAGTCTTTATGCTTCCAGGGACTTTTTACGACTAGCTCAGCTACCCCGCCACCTGTTCCTCCTGGTTCCTGTCACTTTCTGTGGGTTAACCCACATTCCTCAAACCGCCCTCCATGACTCGCCCTCTTCCAAGAGTTTGAGGTATTGCTTATGGGCACAGCTCATGCCCTCCATTTGATCTTGGATCTTAGCACCCAGTCTCTTGGGACTAGGCCCTTTTAGCCTGTTACCCATTAGGAGGAGCAGCACTGGGCCACATTCAGCACTCCCACACCGGTGGCAGGAGCGTCCTGATGACACACAGCAGTGTTAAAAGGAGATGAGTGGCAGGCTGCTGTGTGTTGCTTTAAGGGTCCCTGCAGAAGCGGAGGCTTCAGTCAGTGGCCCTCTTCCAAGCCAGTGGTGGTAGATCTCTGCTCACTGTGCGGGTCACTGGTGCACTCTAGTGAATATTTTGTCTTCCGTGTGGTGGTTGCCGGGTGCGATCATGGCTCACAGTGCATCAAAGCAACAACTTCTAGTCTTCACAAAGCACCTCTCCGATCACTTGGCCTTCAGGACTGGTCCCTGGCAGTCTGGCAGTGTTGCAGTCATGCAATGGGGCACAAGGGCCACAAGTAGGTCTTGTACCATATTCGGTCAGTCCTACAACTCTGGCACACAACTCCAGGTGCCATGGTAGCTATGACAGGGATAAATGATGATCTCACCATCTGGTCCATCAGTGCCACAATTCCTTCAGCTACTGAGTCTGTCAGACAGACCCTATGCCAGGCTCAATTAACACAGTTACTTTTATAATCAGCTTCTCTTGCACGGTTGATGCTTCCTACCCTTGCTCACAGATATAGGCCCTTACAGACCACCAGGGATAATGTGGCGGTATGACCGCCAACAGGCTGTCAGTACATACTGCCACAATATGAGATTGGCGGGTTGACTGCAGCCAACCCTCCACTTCTCCACTCCTACTGCCAAGTCGGTATAAGCTGCACGGCCGGAGGTGTCTATCTCTAGCCCGTAGGCCAGCATAGTACCGCCCAGGGCATTATGAGCCAGCCTCCCACCATGGTTTTCGTGGTGTTAGCAACACCACGAAAACCATGGTGGTAGGCATTACTGGTGACAAGGAGTTCCTTCCATGTCACCGGTAGGCACCCTCCCCACCCCCACTCTCCCAACAACACTCACCTGACACCCCCCACCCCCTCAGATCAAATACTCACCCCCCATACACGCAAACACCACACAACTGACCCCACAGCCACACATGCACACATCACCTGCCCCTCTACCCACTCCCGCTACAGTCACAGCGCCCCTCACACCACACACCCCTCCCCACATACACGAACACAGTCACCCCTTGGTCAAGGAGGTCTTCTGGCAGGGAAAGAGAAGGGTCACTGCCACCGCCAGCAGAACACCACCAGACTGTGTTACTGGCCATAATATGGCTGGCGGTGTTCTACTGGCGTGGCGGTGCTGGTGGTAGCAGCACCAGCTTACCACCGTCCACCACCATGAGCACTGCCGGATTTCTGGCCTTATTGTGGTGGAAATCTGGCAGTGCTCATAATATGGCGGCTGGATGGTAGCCGCTGTGGCGATAAGTTGGCGGCCGTCACCACAGCAGTAGGCAGTATGTACCCTCGATGTTAAAATGAGGGCCATAATGTCTTGGTACCCAGGACAGTCAAGTAATATCCTATCACATAGGACTCTAGCTAATGTTTCCTTGTGTGGGAGGAGTTGGCTGTTAGCTTGATAACCTCCCTTGGCTGCCTTCTAGCCCTTAACTACTCTGCTGAATACCCCTTCCTCTGAAAAGAGGCCATTACAATTAACACCAGGGGCTTTCAGGCCCACAATTCTATCCTGATCTTGCAGTTGTAGGATGTATATTCGAGGGCTGCTTCTTTGGAATTGGTTTATGCAGAGTCCCTTTTCATGTGTCCTGGCCAGGCCAGCTTCCGGATCTGTCCTTTGTCTGCAATGCTGTTCTGCCTAGCAGGACAGTTGCCAGCTGGAGTGCCCGCCACAGAAGTATAAAATAAAATTTAAAAAAAGTGTGAGGAGGCTGCACCCATCTATTTATGATCTATTTATGACCTCTCCTCACAGAGATCAGGAAGAGAGACAAAAATGTGTGCCCCTTTAAAGGACTACATTCCCTAACAAATATTGCAGGCTTCAGCTGCACCCTCTGCCATTGACCCAACTATAGCTGCAATCTGTCATTTAAAGCCCAGTGTATCATAAAATGTACTTACTGGCCTAATCGGCCGCCTATTGAACTCCTCCACTCTTGCAACTTAATTTCTTCAATGAAATGTGGGTTTTCTAATAGGCATAGCTTCACTCGGGTACATCAGCAGCTTACAAGCATTCACCTTTCAGGAACCATTCAAATAGGTGTCCATGGGCAAGGTAGTCCTCAGAAACTTTCCATATTAATCTATTGTGCTACCTACCGGTATTCGCCCTACAACCTGATTCTGTAATGAAAATGGTGTTGCACACCCTAGACATCAAGTGGGCATTTAAGTATTATAATGGCAGGATGAAGTCCTTCCACAAAACTAACCAGCCCTTTGTAGCTTTTGTAAAACCTTACAAAGCTCACCCAATCTTAGTCTAACATTGCAAGGTGGATTGTAGAATATAGCCAAACCTGTTATGGAGGAGCTCCTCAAACATCTCCCAGAGGAGCACATGAAAAGGAGATGGTCTCCGAGGGTAAGCAGATCTCAAACACCACCATCAGCTGTGCATTAGATGCTGTGAACGCTGCTTCTAGAGGGGTCAACTCCAGTGTCCTTCTGCACAGGCATGCCTGGCTCCATTTCTCTGTCTTCAAGCCAAAGTCCAACAAAATTTGTTCAACCTAGTGTTTGATGGCCATTATCTGTTCGGGCCGCAGGTTGACCGAATGTTGGGGAAAAATAAAGAAAGCTATGGCCAAGGCAATGGGTTCCCTGTAGGTACCTGCTTCCCACTGCTCCTTTTGCCCTATGCCCTTTTGTGGAGGTTCAAATACCATTCCACCTGAGGCCTCCACCTCGTACTAACTTCCAGAGGCCCAGCAGTCCTCTCTGATTACTTTACAGGATCCTACAGAGGCAACAGTTCAAAAGGCAGGGGTAAACGTGGCTTCCCCAAAGGAGCTACCACCATCACTAAGCCTTGACTTGCCTCTCCTTCTCATTGATACCACCACACCTGTCGGGGGCAACTCCAAAAGTTCTTTCCTACTTGGCTGAACACCACCTCTGACCAGTGGGTTTTGGATATTATCCAACTTGATTATTGTTTGGAGCTCACCTTCACGCCTCCCACCATTACGCCTCAGAAACAAACTCTCTCCAGAACAGTAAAGGCTTCTCAGGGAAGAGGTAAAAGCACTCCTTCACAAAGGGGGCAACACATCTGTCCTCCCACCATCAGCAGGGCATGGGAGTATACTCCATACCTCCTGATCCCCAAAAGGCACTGTTCAACCCATTCTGGACCGCAGGCCCCTAAACGAATACATTATCTCAGACCACTTCCACATGGTTACTCTCCAGGATACCCTCCTGCTACTACAACATAGTGACTTCATCACTACTCTCAACTTGAAGGAAATGTATTTCCTCATATCAATCCACCGGGCCGATCACCAGTATCTGAAGTTTGTAATCTGTGAAAGCATTACAAGGTCAAAGTGCTCCCCTTCGGATTCACAACTGCACCCAGGGTGTTCACCAAGTGCCTTGTGGTAGTGGCTGCTCATTTGCGCAGACAGCGTGTCTACGTCTTTCCTGATCTGTACAACTTGCTCATCAAGAGTACCACCCATCATAACTGCCGTATGCACATTAACAACATCATAAACCTCCTTCACCAGCTAGGGTTTACCATCCGTGCCACAAAAATACCACCTCCCAAATCAGGCATTGGAAGATGGATACTTCCCTGTCTGGGGGCTATCCTCAACTCAGATGTTGGCAGAGCTTATTCAAACTCTGCCAGGATTCAGTCCTTGCAAGCACTAATCACTCATTTTCAACCAGACCACCAAGTCACGTTCAGGATAGTCACATGCCTCTGCGGCATGATGGCCTCCTGTGTTGCCACAGTGCCCTGTTCCAGGTTACACACGTGTCCGTTGCAGGATTGCTTGGCACACCAGTGCTCCAAAGCAGAAGGTCATTGTGACAGTGAAGTATTGACCAGCTGCCTCACTTGTCGCTCTCTGCAGTAGTGGAACACCATCAACCTGTTGCAGAGGTGGCCTTTTCTTCTCCCAGTTCCACAGAGGACCGTTACAGGGGTGAGCCTCCTTTACAGGATGGGGTGTGCATTTATGATATGACGGCTTCAGCAAGATGCAGCAACAAGTCCACAAGTGGGAACTCCTCCCTTTTCCAGTACTTCTGCTATTGGGTACTCCGAGATATAGACGACTTTGCCTTTGCAGAAAACGCCAAATGCCCAGACTTTGTCTCCATGTTTCCATAGTCCAAGGGCCATGCACTATGAATGAGTTGGTCAGGGATATTTAACTACACTTTTTCACCTCTCCCACTACTTCAGTTTGTGATTCTGAGGCCGCAGCAAATATCTCCCACCCTAATTCTGGTGGCCCCCACCTAGGCTTGCCAACCCTGATTGATTACTCTGCTCAAACTCTCAGTGCTTCTGCACAAGAGGCTCTACAACAGGCTTGACCTTCTCACACACAACCTTGGAGAAATCAGGCATCCAGACCTCAGGTCTCTCAAGCTTGCGATTTGGCTCCTGAAGCGGTACCTTAATCTTCCACTGCAATGTTTGAACAATCTTAAAGATACACAGAGGCCTACTACCCATGCCTGTTATGCTAACAAGTGGAAGAAGTTCATCTACTGTGGTCATTCAAAACATATTGATCGTTTAGCAGGCAAAGTGCAGGATATTGTCTGCTACCTACTTCGCTTGCAAATTTGTAGTTTGGTTTTCACTTCCATACAACGACATCTAGCTGCTCTAGCCGCCTATCTTCAGAACAGACAACACATCTTCCTCTTCAAAATTTCAGTTAATAAAGCTTTTATGGGGAGTCTCAAAAGTCTCATTCTTCCTCTGGTTCCACTAGCCCCAACATGAAACATCAACATTGTACTGACCAGACTCATGGACCCTCCGTTCGTCCTCCAATTTGTCTTGGAAAGTGGCAATTTGAGGTTGCCATTACTTTACTCAGTATGTCAGTGAGCTTCAGGCACTAACCTTAGAAGAACTTTTCTTCCATATGAACATGGATAAGGTTGTCCTTCTACCAACTCCAAATGTCGCCCTAAGGTGGTTCCACCTTAATCTTAGAACTCCCTTTCTTTTTCCCTCACATACGTTGGATGTTCAACGAGCCCTCATGTACTATGTTGACAGGACTAATCTGCTTAGAAAGGCTCAACAGCTCTTTGTTGCTTTCTCTAAACCCCACAAAGGGAAGGCTCTATCTAAATCAGACATTGGAAGATGGATTATAAAACACATCTATATATGTGCTGTCTCAAAAGTATAAGGATCTTGCCCATTCCACCTTGAGCCCACTCCACCTGGAAAAAAAGCAGCCTCCTTGGCCTTCCTGGAGAACGTTCCTTTAGTTGACATTTGTAAAGCAGCTACCTGGTCCACATCACATACTTTAATAAAACATTACTGTGTTGCTAGCCTGCCAACAAGCGAATGTTGCCCATGCAGTACGTCATACACTTTTTCATTGTACTGCAGGTCCCACAGGCTAGCTATCACTTTCTTGGAGGATTGCTTTACAGTCTATCTACAACGTGTATCTATAGTTACACATGACTCAGACTGAAAATGTTACGTGCTCAGTCAGCATCTGTTTGTGCTATAGACTTACATGCGCCTACCCTCTCTGGACGCCTTTGACTCTTACTCTCCTCTTTGTACGGACATCTCTTTATACATCGCCTCACTTCACATTCCATCCTCACCTGCAGTGCGGGAAATCAATCTAATAATGGAGTCGATGACCATGCTCATTACCTGCAAGAGGAAGCGTCACAGTACCTTTTGACATTAAATACTACCTACGCGCATCTGGACCCAACACTAGATGCCAGTAGTATATCGAGGCATTTGTGAATCTACATCACGGCCTGCCACAAACAGATGCTTACTGAGTAAGTAACATTTTCCTTTATTTAAAAAACGAATGTGGCTGTATTTGCCTTTCTGGTGGATAACTCATCCTACAGCTCACGTTTAAAATCCTCTGAGGTGCTGGATTGGATTCGAAAACACATCTGTTAACCAGTAAGTGATGCATGCCGTTTTTTTTTTGGTTCCTTACACAGACTCCGATTTCTGCACCTCAATTTCCGATTGACTTCAAATGTTTTCTTAAATATTATTCTTGGTAGTTGATTAAGGATATCACCTGGGAAAACTATATGGTTTAATTAGTTTCATAAGCAGATAAGCTGAGGAACGCCTTGTAGCACTGAAGGAAAAAAAAAAAAAAAAAAATAAGCTGGCAGGACCCCGAGCTGCATTTTTACAGTTTCAGCCTTGGTGCCAGTTTGAACCCAACAACCCCCTTCCCTCTAAGTCATACTCGTTACTGGTCCTTCTTTATACTCCCTTTCCGAAAACGTTGCTTATTTGTGGATCTGCCTTTGGCTCTGGTCCTTCTAATGGCGTCTTCCCCAACTCCACCTGCAGAGCCGGCTTTGTCCTCATATAAACCTGATATCACGCTACACCATCACAAAAGTGCAGCCTTGCTTCTATAATGAGCTCCTAACTGCCCCATTGACCAGAGTCAAGATGAGGCCTTATTTGGCTGTGATGCAGATCCCATTTCCATGCCTCAGGCTATTACACAGGATACAGTGGATAACTTTTGTTATTCTAATAGAGGCCAATCTGTCACACATGAGTCGACTATGGAATCTCCTCCTGTCCCTCTTACAGAAGAAAACTTCCTTTAAGGTTGTCCACAGGGCTGTGAAGGCTCTGCATTTGCCACACCCTTCTGAAAAGACTGAGGAAATATGCTCACAGAAATCCTACAGCCAGGGCTGTTCTTAAGAGTCCATCCTTTCTCCTAACTACGTTCTTGTGGACACTATTCTGGTGGCTAGGTCCAAGCCTTGTATGCCCTGAATCCCTGATAGTTAGCCGTCAAATTGCTAGATGTCACAGTGTTTTTTTGGGACCTGAAGTTCTAAACGCAACACCCCTTTCCAGAGTTTAATGATGCAAGCCTGGTTGTTCAAGTTAAATCCCAATACCTTTTTCGTCCTCTCCCTTGAGCATGGACTCAAAACGGATTGATGCCTTTGGCTAGAAGGTATTTTCATTGGACAGGCTGGCACTGCCTGCCCAAAACCCTCTTGCCTTCTGACCCACTGCTGCCATGCTCTTTTGTAGGTGGCACGTGATGTTTTGCATCCAGGCCCAGTGATAACCTCCCAGTGCAGCTTCCTGGGCGTATGTTTGACATCATTGATGAGATACATAGCACCAACTGATCAACCACCCCACAAAAAAAAAAAAAATTTAGAACATTTTGGCCCCCACAACTAGATGACCGAATGATGCACAAGGAGTTAATCCAGAAGGTCTTTAAGCTGCAAAACCACTCCTACAGGTACCTAACCATTTTGTTCAACCTGCTCTTCCAGAGGACCTATGATTTTCATTTTCCCAAGCTGTTTGACATTCAAGTTGCTACCATGTAGATCTTGTTCTCTGGCTTCGACTTGGATTTACTTCCCCCTGCCATGGGTACCACCAGGGCTATTTGCAGATATTCCTGAATGTGCTCCACTGGATTCTCTAGCGATGTGTAAGTGTCTGCAGTCAAAGAGCATATGCATAGAGATCATCGATTTGGCAATAATGCAGATACTGATCTACTGTTGAAACAGAACTGCGCTTCGATGCACCTCCTCTGCACTACTTTTGTCAACAGTAAGAGTGAGGTAAGTCAAGCCCTCTCCTTCTATTGTCAAGACACATCACTCCATTCAGAATCCTTTCATTTTTCAGCATCCGGGGGCAGAAGCTGTTCAAGGGATCATGGCAGCAAGAATAGTCTTCCTCTACTGGTCCTGGCACCATAACAATATCTATAGTTCGTTGTGTGAGCGTCTGTGGGGGAGTGCATCTGCCACTTTTTAATTGCTTGTCCTCAATAACTTGGGACCACATCCCACCAGCTTATCAGTGGTCTCCTTGGTTCATGCACAGATCTTCTCCAGCAAGATGTTGAAATGCCTCACCAAGGATGTGATAGAACTAGTGACTGAATTGGAGATTGGACATGGCTGCACAGGCCTCGAAAATTCTACTTGCTCACTGGTCAGTCAAAGTGGCTTTTAAATCTTTTTCTTCTCTTATTTGCTCTGTGTTCAGAGACGGAGGTCAAAAGTCTTAAAATAAATTTTCCTTTTGACTGCAGAGTTCCAGTATTTTGTCAGGTTTTTTTTCCTAACAACATTTAAATAGCTAAGACAACTGTACAAACATTTCAAAATATATTTCATTAGTTGTGAAAGCCCATTGTTTGTACTTCTGTGTGATGGAAAAAATATTTTAATAGTATGAAAACAAATCAGAACACTTTACTTGGTGATGTGCAAAGAATAAATGTTTCCTGAAACCCAGTTTTCACAGATTTGGTAAAACATTGTATAGTTTTATCAAAGCTACAAATTTGTGGGACGTTTTTTGGACATTTTATCGAACATTTCTCTCTGTAAACAAGGGTGTTCGACCACATCATGCTTTAGTAATATATTTAGTAAAAATGAATGTTTAAACATAAACCTAGAAACACTCCTGCCTGGTCGCAATGCTATTAATAAACTAAGAGGCAAGTAATGGATCATTTGTCCCCCGACATGTGGGCTTGATTCTTTCATACATGGAGCAAATGTTTAGTCCATTTAATTAAACAAAGACGTTTTTTTGTACAGAAGTAGTATTCAGCTCACATATTTGAAGATAAACTCGTATGTAAAAATGAAGAAAAAGGCGACTCTGTAAAGTAAAATATTTGCCTAGGATCATACAATTGAGACCCGTTTACAGGTCAAGTACATTACAGTTATGGTCGAGTAGATTATTCAAGTTACTCGACCTGTAGGTCTAGTAACGTGTTTGATTTTTCAAGCTCTGCTGCAGTTCCCAGCTACTTTCTGGTCCCCAAGAAGGATGGAGGACTGCAACCGAACCTGGCCCTCAAGGTGTTGATTTGTTCCTCTGGAGGGAGAAATTCAGATTGTTTGCTCAGGCCTTGGCTTACCAGAACTGGATGGTGTCTTGCAGGACATGTACTTTCATGGGCTGATCCTTCAGTCCTACATGAAAACCCTGTGAACTGTGGTGGGTTATGATCCCTACCAGTTTTTTTTTTCTTTTGGTCTGACATTGGCCCCACAAAAAGGTCTTATCTGTTGTTAGGGAACATCTTTGTGGGTTGCTGATATACTTACTCTAGTACCTCAATGATTGGCTACTGTGGACCGCAGAGCTGGATTTTGCTGCTTTTCAGCATGGGGTTCTCCATCAGCTGTTCCAAGCCATTCCTCTACCTCCGCAGATTCTGCCCTTTTATTTTGGGCCTATCTTGAATGTGATGCCCTGGAAGGTCAGGGGATTCAGGTTATGATTTCGACTGGGGCTCGTTTTCCAGAGTTGGCAGTTTTGGGACTGCTAAGCTTTTTGGACTCTTGCATAATTGTGGTGCCTTTCTCTCAGTGGCACATGTAACCGCTCCACTGGAACTGTGATCTACATCTCGTAGGAGGCTTCTCTGTATCTTCAGTGGTGGTAGTCAGCGTTCTGATATGCACCAAGCCCTCCTGCCCATCTCTACCATTGGTCACGATTGTGACAGGTGTATTGATGGGAGGACCCCCCTGCTGAAGTAGAGATTTGAGATCTTTGGTCCTCGATGTGGGGGATGTGTGATCTGCATGGCCCTGAAGACCTTTCTGTTATCTCTGTAGGCAAATTATGTGACAGATTCCTTCAACGTCGTGTCCTCTTACCAATCACAGAATGATTCTCCATTTGGAATTATTATGATTGTTTTATTTTATTGAGAAGCATACTAGGAGTAAAAACTTTAGATACACCTACTTGAACACTGGTTAAAAAGAAAAGCCTCAACCCTTTTCCAGAATAGGGGATGAGGAGACAGGGTTTTTAGGTGTAAGGGAAGATCAGAGAAAATGTTTCTCTTGGTGGCGACTACTGAGAAAGCCTATTTCCATAATTGAGAAATCTGGTTCTTAGGAAAAGAAGTTGGGCAGACTACGGAATGGTGTAGGTATGACAATGCAGATGAAAGTTATATTTAAAAAATGGAAGTAGTGCATTGCAGTGGGTGATACAGTGTACAGTTGTCATAGGGTTGAAAGTGAATCTTTTGCTTTTGGGACCCAGTGAATGGTTCTAAATATTGGGGATATTATGCTTATGTTGCTTCAGGCTAGTAATGAGTCTGACTGTCTCGCTCTGAACATATTGGAGACCCAAACGTAGCTTGTTGAGTAGGTTCAGGTACAGTCTGTTTTCGCAGCCCAGATGCATTTGAATAATGGCAAAAAAAGCACTTTGTGATGCTCTGGGTTGATGTAGAGAAGATTTTTCCAAAATGTTTCATTTGCCAGAAGCCTGAGTAGTTTACCTTGGAAATTTGAATCTTGTGCAACATCTGGATGTCAGTGTTTGTCAATTTTCACGTAGGTGCTGGGACAGGAGGGTAACCCATGAGGTCAGGCATTGGAATGGGGTGTCACTTGCCTAGAGAAGTCTTGGTTATCAAAAGCTCTGTTTTGTGGGGATTTAGAGTTTGGGAAAATAGAGGCTATCCATTCTTGAATTGTTGCCAGAAAATTCCTAGGCTTCGGCACGTTAAAAAAAATCGGTATATTCATCAGCATAGGTGTTACACCCCCCGCACCCCCCATTTTTCAGGTGGGGGGGCGCAACACACCTTTCCACCATTACCTCCTATCCAACTAGCTATGTGGTAGATGAGGTGAGACCATGCACAGGTCATCGTTGTGGCCCCAGATTGGGCTTGAAGGGCCTGGTGCTCAGAACCTCTTGTCCTCTTGTCTTGAACATCTTACCTCTTCAAGTGGTCTATTATACCAACAATCTAGCATGGTGTGCCACGCGATATTTCAAAGTATATTTCTTCATGCATTGAGACTGAGAGGGACCAATTGAATGACACTGACTTTCCAGCTGAGATGTCTTTCAGGCTGCTTGCTGTCTTTGCTCTGTCTGTTTGCACTATGCAATATCTGCATCATCCTCTCTGACAATAAGAAGCCTGTCTCTACCTTTGTCAGAGAAAGATAAACAAAGAATAGAGCCCACAGTACATGAGGGACCCTCTGATCTTTACAGGCCCTCTCAAGTGCAGCAAACCACTTGTTGATGTCATTACCGTCCCTGTAAGGAGAGACAACTTTGTGCAGATTTCTAGAATCAAATGAAGGTTCCCTAACATTGGTATTTCTAAAACTGCTGCTGCCACCATAGGGAGCTAATCCCAAACCCTGCCCCTCTTTGTCCACAGCCAGTGATTCCCTGTCTAAGGCCAACAGCTGCTGCATTAGCTTCAGTCTGGCCTCTTCTAACCTCAGCTTTGAGTTCCCTATCTAGGGACTGGTCCTCTGGGTTAGAATTATTTGAAACCTCTGAAACAGAGATAGGTCTGCCTCTACACATTCATTTTACCTCTAACAGGGGCCACTCTAGTGACCTGGCCTCTAGGGGTGAAGGGAGTCCTACTTGTGTGTGAACCCTTCACACTACCAGTTATACTAGGTGCTTGTTGACAGATAGATCTGTGGAAGGACCCTCCCCAGGATTGTCATCATGCTCCTCAGAGAGTTCCTGGTTGGAGTTATCCTCTACCTCTTCCCCTGTCTGATCTGGACCAGTGCTGAGTCCTTTGTCATCTTGGAGGAAAAGATTGAAGAGGAACTCCTTATTGTGGGTTCTTCCCAATCCCTAAACTTCTTTCAATACTTAGACCCCTCAAACTTTTAAAGTTTAAATTCTCATATGTTGTTTTCACAACTCTAGGGGTAGCATCTACAGAAGACATATTGAAAGAAAAAAAGTTTTGGGAAAGTGAGTAAACAATTAGTAGAATAACAAAGCTAACTTTTTAGAGAAAAGAAGAAAGCTTTTCTGAACTTTGAAAAACTTTTCCAAAGTTAAACAGAACTTTTAAGAACGTTAGAAAATTGTTTCTAGGTACATATTATGTATGCCCTATGTATTGGAGCAAGCTTTTCTTGTGAAAAGCACAGGTAACAAGGTGGGAAAGCAATTGCAAGTACTTATCCCACCGCTGCACCACCAATGTAGGAGGCAAGCCTGGTTTGTAGTGGGTACCTTGGGTACTTACACAGGTCCAGTTATCCCTTGTTAGGGAATGTAGTAGTGTTCTAGCAGCTTAGGCTGTTAGAGGTAGGTATAGCAGAGCAGCTTAGGCTGAACTAGGAAACATGCAAAGCTCATGCAATACCACTTAAAGTTACAAAGTACTTATACACAAGTAAAGACAAAAATAAAGGTAGCTTATTTGAGTGACACAGTACCAGAAATATCTTCGAGACAATACTTCTTTTGGAGGTAAGTATGATACACAATATATACACTAGACACCAAAATTAGACAAATAAATAGTCATAGAACAATGCAAACAGTAGGAAATCCTATAGAATGCAATGGGAGAAAATAGGTCTAGGGGCAACACAAACCATATACTAGAAAAGTGGAATGTGAATCACGAATTCCCCCCTAGACAAGTGTAGTGTGTGCAGAATTGCTGGGAGAGTAAGAATACAGTAAAGGTAAGTAAATTACCCCACCCCAGAGCGCAGAAAAGCAGGAGTAAAGTACTGCAAGTTTCCTTAGGACACACTACACCTCATTTTTGGGATTTTGCAGCAGCCAACCAAGTCTGCAAAGAACAACTGCTGGATTATTGGACCTGAAGACCTGCAAAGGAAGGGGACCAAGACCAGAAGTCAGAAGAAGTTCCAGGAAGGACAGGAGCCCCTGCCAACCCAGAAGAGGGTGCACTATTCACTAGACTTCCTCTTATGGTCTGCATAAAGGCATGTTGATCATATGGGCATCAACTCCATTGTTAGATTGGTTTTTTTTCCGCCGTCTGGTTTGGACGGGTTTCCTATCGACCCAAGATTTCGATTCGGAAACTTTAGAAAACAGTCCTTTTCGTCGGTATTGTTTCGATCGCGTTCTCCATCTAGCATCGAACTAGTACTGTCGGAAAATCACTTTGTTCGTCCTTCGGGGCGCACGCGCCCAACTCTGGCTTATTCAGGCATACCGTGTGGAGAGCCTGATGGATCGGACTCCATTCCGAAGAGGGTGCAAAAGAAGAGTCCCCGGTTAGTTGAAGACTGCAGAACTGCACCCTAGGAAGATGCCAGCGGGTTCCTGCATGATGCAAAAGATGTACTACGGCATGAAGATCGTTACAGATTAGATTTTGTGTTGGAAGGTGCCAACAAGCCTTGCCTACGGCAAAAGTGCATTTTTCATCAAAATGGCGCTGGCTGAACCCAGGAGGGACATGGGGGCCACGACTCCATTCCGATTCTGCCCTTGGTGCCACACGAAATACCCCTATACAGACCAGCATTTGGTTTCCAGACCATCGGGAGGAAAACTGTGCGGTCTGTCTGTCGTTTCGATCAAAAAAGACTCTGATGTCGAAGAGCACAAAGACTTAAAATGGCGTTGAAAAGCAGTGAACATCTCGACGTCACTGAAGAAGAGCCAGGCGCAGACAGCAGCCTCCATCCAAGACACAGACTCCGAACAGGAATACGAAGACGATAGACCCATCACAGCCAGCCAGCATGTGAATACATCTGCCCCTGCACCCCCACACAAGAAACATCATAAGTGTAGGAAAGTACCATCTTGCCTGGCATGTTACCCCCATATTTCACTGTATATATGTTGTTTTAGTTGTATGTGTCACTGGGACCCTGCCAGCCAGGGCCACAGTGCTCATAAGTGTGCCCTGTATGTGTTACCTGTGTTATGACTAACTGTCTCACTGAGGCTCTGCTAATCAGAACCTCAGTGGTTACGCTCTCTCATTTCTTTCAAATTGTCACTAACAGGCTAGTGACCAATTTTACCAATTTACATTGGCATACTGGAACACCCTTATAATTCCCTAGTATATGGTACTGAGGTACCCAGGGTATTGGGGTTCCAGGAGATCCCTATGGGCTGCAGCATTTCTTTTGCCACCCATAGGGAGCTCTGACAATTCGTACACAGGCCTGCCACTGCAGCCTGAGTGAAATAACGTCCACGTTATTTCACAGCCATTTTACACTGCACTTAAGTAACTTATAAGTCACTTATATGTCTAACCTTTACCTGGTAAAGGTTGGGTGCTAAGTTACTTAGTGTGTGGGCACCCTGGCACTAGCCAAGGTGCCCCCACATTGTTCAGGGCCAATTCCCCGGACTTTGTGAGTGCGGGGACACCATTACACGCGTGCACTATACATAGGTCACTACCTATGTATAGCTTCACAATGGTAACTCAGAATATGGCCATGTAACATGTCTAAGATCATGGAATTGCCCTACCAATGCCATCCTGGTATTGGGGAGACAATCCCATGATTCCCCGGGTCTCTAGCACAGACCCGGGTACTGCCAAACTGCCTTTCCCGGGGTTTCACTGCAGCTGCTGCTGCCAACCCCTCAGACAGGTTTCTGCCCTCCTGGGGTCCAGCCAGGCTCGCCCAGGAAGGCAGAACAAAGGACTTCTTCAGAGAGAGGGTGTTACACCCTCTCCCTTTGGAATAAGGTGTCAGGACTGGGGAGGAGTAGCCTCCCCCAGCCTTTGGAAATGCTTTGATGGGCACAGATGGTGCCCATCTCTGCATAAGCCAGTCTACACCGGTTCAGGGATCCCTCAGCCCTGCTCTGGCGCGAAACTGGACAAAGGAAAGGGGATTGACCACTCCCCTGACCTGCACCTCCCCTGGGAGGTGCCCAGAGCTCCTCCAGTGTGCTCCAGACCTCTGCCATCTTGGAAACGGAGGTGCTGCTGGCACACTGGACTGCTCTGAGTGGCCAGGGCCAGCAGGTGACGTCAGAGACTCCTTCTGATAGGCTCCCTCAGGTGTTGCTAGCCTATCCTCTCTCCTAGGTAGCCAAACCTCCTTTTCTGGCTATTTAGGGTCTCTGCTTTGGGGAATTCCTTAGATAACGAATGCAAGAGCTCATCAGAGTTCCTCTGCGTCTCTCTCTTCACCTTCTGCCAAGGAATCGACTGCTGACCGCGCTGGAAGCCTGCAAAACTGCAACAAAGTAGCAAAGACGACTACTGCGACATTGTAACGCTGATCCTGCCGCCTTCTCAACTGTTTTCCTGGTGGTGCATGCTGTGGGGGTAGTCTGCCTCCTCTCTGCACTAGAAGCTCTGAAGAAATTTCCCGTGGGTCGACGTAATCTTCCCCCTGCAACCGCAGGCACCAAAGAACTGCATCACCGGTCCTCTGGGTCTCCTCTCAGCACGACAAGCGAGGTCCCTTGAACTCAGCAACTCTGTCCAAGTGACTCCCAAAGTCCAGTGACTCTTCAGTCCAAGTTAGTGGAGGTAAGTCCTTGCCTCCCCACGTTAGACTGCATTGCTGGGAACAGCGTGTTTTGCAGCTACTCCGGCTCCTGTGCACTCACCGAGGATTTCCTTCGTACACAGCCAAGCCTGGGTCCCCGGCACTCAAACCTGCATTGCACGATCTCCTGAGTTGTCCTCCGGTGGCGTGGGACTCTCTTGTGCAACTTCGGGTGAGCACCGATTCACTCCACTTCGTAGTGCCTGTTCCGGCACTTCTGCGGGTGCTGTTTGCTTCTGAGTGGGCTCTTTGTCTTGCTGGACGCCCCCTCTGTCCCCTCACGCAATTGGTGACATCCTGGTCCCTCCTGGGCCACAGCAGCATCCAAAAATCCTAACCGCGACTCTTGCAGCTAGCAAGGCTTGTTTGCGGTCTTTCTGCACGAAAACACTTCTGCACGACTCTTCACGACGTGGGACATCCATCCTCCAAAGGGGAAGTTTCTAGCCCTTGTCGTTCTTGCAGAATCCTCAGCTTCTACCATCCGGTGGCAGCTTCTTTGCACCCACAGCTGGCATTTCCTGGGCATCTGCCCACTCCCGACTTGATCGTGACTTTTGGACTTGGTCCCCTTGTTCCACAGGTACTCTCGTCTGGAAATCCATCGTTGTTGCATTGCTGGTGTTGGTCTTTCCTGCAGAATTCCCCTATCACGACTTCTGTGCTCTTTGGGGAACTTAGGTGCACTTTGCACCCACTTTTCAGGGTCCTGGGGTGGGCTATTTTTCTAACCCCCACTGTTTTCTTACAGTCCCAGCGACCCTCTACGAGGTCACATAGGTTTGGGGGTCCATTCGTGGTTCGCATTCCACTTCTAGAGTGTATGGTTTGTGTTGCCCCTATCCCTATGTGCCCCCATTGCATTCTATTGTGACTATACATTGTTTACATTGTTTTCTATTGCTATTACTGCATATTTTGGTATTGTGTACATATATCTTGTGTATATTTGCTATCCTCATATTGAGGGTACTCACTGAGATACTTTTGGCATATTGTCATAAAAATAAAGTACCTTTAATTTTAGTATATCTGTGTACTGTGTTGCATATGACACTAGTGGTACTGTAGGAGCTTCACTCGTCTCCTAGTTCAGCCTAAGCTGCTCTGCTAAGCTACCTTTTCTATCAGCCTAAGCTGCTAGACACCCCTCTATACTAATAAGGGATACCTGGGCCTGGTGCAAGGTGTAAGTACCCCTTGGTACTCACTACAAGCCAGTCCAGCCTCCTACAGTAAGGCCTTGGGTACAGCACTGCAGGAAGGCCTTGGTTCGGCCCGAAAAAATCGAACTTCGGGATCGGCGCTGAGAATGGCCTCTCCGCCGTCCACTTCGGAGTCGAGTAAAACCATAAAGGCTCCATTTCGGACTCCAGCAGGAAACCGCAAGTTTCGGAGTCGAAAATTCAGCAGTCATCTTCGGAGCCAAGACCTTCCACAACATTTTCAGTTTCGAAAAAAACAACACGCTTTGGAACCGAAAAAGACATCATATACAGAGGAGCAAGGACTTTCCAAGAAATTAAGAGAAAGCCATAAAACCTGTGAGGAACAGTCGGACATTGAGCCCATTCTACAAATTATGGATGAGAGACAATCTAGAAAACACATCCATAAAGAGACCGGAAGGATTATTACAGCACCTCCTTTAAAAACAAAAAGAAAACTGGCATTCAAGAGGAACTGGACACTGTACAGCCACCAGCAAAGCAAAGGGAGAAGCCAGTACCTCCTAATTCTGCTGCTCCTCATTCTCCACAGCTATTTGTCTCTCCCCACACCAGCCCTCCACCAATGCCTTCTCCAACACACACTTTTTATTTGCAGGAAGACATAGTAGACCCATGGGATCTTTATGATCCTGATCCCATCCCAGATAATGACCCAGATACTTACCCATCCAAACCATCTCCACCTGAGGATACCACAGTATACAACCAGGTCATCGCCAGGGCTGCAGCTTATCATGGGGTAACAATGAACTCTGAGCCATTGGAAGAAGGTTTTTTATTTAATACATTATCTTCAACATATTCTAGGTACCAGTGCCTCCCAATGTTACTGGGCATGGTAAAACATGCAGACCAAATTTTTAGTGAGCCTGTGAAATCTAGAATCATCACACCTAGAATAGAAAAGAAATATAAGCCTGCACCCTCTGACCCAGATTATATTATTCATCAGATGCCTCCAGATTCATTGGTGGTTAGTGCAGCACGAAAGAGGGCAAATAGCCAGTCTTCAGGAGATGCAACCCCTCCTGACAGAGAGCAGAAAATTTGACGCTGCAGGGAAGAGAGTTGCTTCCCAAGCAGCAAATCAATGGAGAATAGCTAGTTCTCAAGCACTGCTAGCCCGCTATGATAGAGCACATTGGGATGAGATGCAGTATATTATACAGCATCTCCCAAAAGAACACCAAAAGCGGACACAACAAGTAGTAGAGGAAGGGCAAGCCATTAGTAACAATCAAATAGGATCTGCCCTTGATGCTGCTGATACAGCTGCAAGGAGCGTTAACACAGCCATTACAATCAGAAGACATGCATGGCTACGATCCTCTGGTTTTAAACCGAAAATTCAACAGGCTGTGCTAAACATGCCTTTTGATAAAATAAAAAAAAGCACCTCTTTGGCCCCGAAGTGGACACTACAATTGAGAAATTACGAAAAGTCTCTGATACATCAAAAGCAATGGGTGCTTTGTACACCACACCATATATGGGGTCATTTCGTAAGCCTCAGTTTCGAGGAGGTTTTAGAGCACAATCCTCCGATGCTTCTACATCACAAACAAAGCAACCATATGAAACCCAGTACCAGCGAGGTGGGTTTAGAGGAACATACTGAGGTCAATACTCTAGAAATAGAGGTAAATTCCAAACCTCTAAACAGCCAGCTACACAACCAAAGCAGTGACTTCCTTCACTCCCTTTCACTCCACACATCTCCTGTGGGGGGGGAGACTACAGCAGTTCCACTCTCATTGGCAGAATATCACCACAGACAATTGGGTATTATCAATTATCCGCAATGGCTATTGCCTAGAATTGATAATCACCCCTCCAAATATTCCACCAAGATATCACAAATTATCCCCAATAACATACAGTTCTGTTACAACAAGAGGTTCAATCTCTACTACTCAAACAAGCAATAGAATTATTTCTACAGTCCCAACAAGGAACAGGGGTATACTCACTATACTTCCTAATTCCCTAAAAAAATGGCACCCTCAGACCAATATTAGACCTCAGGTCCCTCAACCTCTACATCTTGTCAGAACATTTTTACATGGTAACTCTGCAAGATGTTATTCCACTGCTACAAAAACAAGATTGTATGACAGCACTGGACCTAAAAGATGCGTATTTCCGCATACCCATCCACCCAGCTCACAGAAAATATCTCAGGTTTGTCATAGCAGGAAAACACTACCAGTTCAAAGTGTTGCCATTTGGCATCACAACAGCTCCAAGGGTGTTCACAAAGTGTCTAGTGGTAGTAGCAGCATACTTAAGAAGACAACACATCCATGTCTTTCCATATCTAGACGATTGGCTAATAAAATCGAACAATCATACGCAGTGCCAAAAACATACATGTTACGTAATAGAAACTCTGCACACACTAGGATTTTCTATAAACCTCCAAAAGTGTCACCTTCAACCAGCACAAGTACAACCGTATCTAGGTGCTATCCTAAATACTCAACTAGCTCAAGCATATCCAAATACCCAAAGGTTACAAACTTTCCAAAATCTAATTCCGCTCATATAGCCAAATCAACAATACACTGTAAGATTTATCATGAAGATTTTAGGAATTATGGCATCTTGCATAGCAATAGTCCCACATGCAAGATTAAACATGAGGCCCTTACAACAGTGCCTTGCACAACAATGGTCACAGGCACACGGTCAACTTCAAGATCTAGTGTTGATGGACCGCTGAACACATATGTCCCTTCAATGGTGGAATTGCAGCAGTTTAATGACGGGGCGGTCGTTTCAAGACCCTGTGCCTCAGACCATGACTACAACAGATGCATCAATGATTGGTTGGGGAGCTCACCTAAACAGGGCAATGGGATGTCAAACAGAAACAGCTACACATAAACCACTCAGAATTATTAGCTGTATTTCTTGCCCTAAAAGCATTTCAACCTCTTCTCAAACAGAAGAATGTTCTCATAAAGACAGACAACATGACAACCATGTATTATCTCAGCAAACAAGGAGGGACACGTTCATCTCAACTGTCCCTTCTAGCCCAAACAATTTAGAGATGGCCAATTCACAATCAGATTCACCTAATAGCACAATACATTCAAGGAATAGACAAACAGTTGGCAGATGTCCTCAGCAGAAATCACCAACAAACACATGCATGGGAGATTCACCCCCAAGTACTTCAAAAGTACTTTCAAAGGTGGGTAACACCAGACCTAGATCTATTTGCAACAAGCGAAAACACAAAATGCCAAAACTTCGCATCCAGTCACCCACATCCCCTGTCCAGGGGCAATGCTCTATGGATCAATTGGTCAGGGATATTTGCTTACGCTTTTCCCCCTCTCCTACTCCTTCCATTTCTGGTCAACAAGTTGCGTCAAACGTCACTCAACATGATACTCATCGCACCAACATGGGCACGTCCGCGTTGGTACACAACACTACTAGACCTATCTGTAGTACCTCACTCCAAACTCCCAAACAGACCAGATTTGTTAACACAATACAAAGGTCAAATCAGGCATCCAAACCCCAATGCTCTCAATCTAGCGATTTGGCTCCTGAATTCATAGAATTTGGAAACTTAAATCTTCTATCTGAATATATGGAAGTCATTAAACATGCACGGAAACCCACTACTAGACAGTGCTATGCAAACAAGTGGAAAAGATTTGTCTAATATTGTCAATCTAAGACCATAAATACACTTACAGCATCTATACAAGATACTGTATGTTATGTACTTCATTTACAGAAATCAAATTTGGCTTTTTCCTCCATAAAAATACACCTTACTGCAATATCTGCATACCTACACACTATTCAGCATACTTCTTTATTCAGAGTTCCTGTTATCAAAGCCTTCATGGAGGGATTAAAATCCTATATCAAAACAAGGTTTAGCAAGGTGGATTGTTAGATGTATACAAACGTGAAAGCAAAAATACAACTTTGAATCACTCCTAAAGCACATCCTACAAGAAAAAAGGGTGCAGCAATGGCTTTTTTAGGAAACATACCAATGGTTGATATATGTAAAGTAGCTACATGGTCAACCCCTCATACATTTACTAAACACTACTGTGTTGATGTTTTCTCACAACAACAAGCCACTGTAGGACAAGCTGTCTTAAGAACATTATTTCAAACAACTTCAACTCCTACAGGCTAGTCACCGCTTTTTGGGAGGACTAACACTAGATGTCAGAATGGATATGCATAGCATGTGAATCTGCAGCACTACCTGCCACAAACAGATGTACACTGGGTAAGTGACATTTTCCATATATGTGTTCGATGGCATGTGTAGCTGCAGATACACATGCTATGTATTATTCCGCCATCTAGTGTGTGGCTCGGAGTGTTACAAGTTGTTTTTCTTCAAAGAAGTCTTTTCGGAGTCACGGGATCGAGTGACTCCTCCTTTCGGTTCCATTACGCATGGGCATCAATTCCATTGTTAGATTTTCTTTCCGCTGTCGGGTTCGAACGTATTTCCTCTCACTCTGAGATTTCGAATCGGAAAACTTCAGCAAACTCACTCAATCGTCTGTATTGGTTCAATTGTGCTTCTTCTTAGCCTCGAACCAAAAGTACTGTCGAAATCTAGATTTCTGCCCTTCTGGGCGCGTGCGCCCAACTCGGGCCTGTTTGGGCCGATTGCGTGGAAGCCTGATGGATCAGACTCCATTTCGATTTTGTCCTCGGTGCTACACAAAATTTCCCTACACAGACCCAACACCTTGTTTGTAATCTGTGTCTTTCTCCCGATCACAAAGAAGAAGATTGTGAGGCTTGTTGATCCAAGAAGACCCTGTGTGATCGGAGAGCCAGAAGATTAGAAATGGCCTCGAAGAGTACAGTTCATCTCGACATCATGGAGGAAGAACAGGTGCAGACAGTCCCCATCCGAGACACCGACTCCGAACAAAAATCGGAAGAAGATAAGCCTATCACTGCTGGACAGTACGTGAGTACGTCTGCCCCTATGCCCACATATAAAAAACCATCAAAGGCCTTGGGTACATCACCGCCAGCGGGCCATGGTTTGACCCGAAAAAAGACTCTTCGACCGACCTTCGGGTTCGGCGCCAAAATAGGCCACTCCTCTAAAGATTAACTCGACGTCGACAAAGAGTTCTGCCTCGGACTCGAGTAAGCGTCCTCACTTCTGGGAGTCGAAGCCTTGATGCCCTGCTTCAGAGCCGGAACAACCAACTCCACTTTCGGGACCGAAAAAGCTTCCATCTTCGGAACCGAAAAAATCTTATTCTGAAGAGCAAGGACTTTCAAGCCGTCTCAGACAGAGTTTGAAATCACTGCATGAACAATATTATAGACCTTCTGATGAGGATACTGAGATTCAGCCTATCCTTGAGGTTATTGATGAGAGACAATCCAGGATTCACATCCACAAAGACTGGCAGAATAGTTACTGCACCTCCTCTTCAAACCAAAAGGAAGCTGGCCTTTAAGGAACAAATAGACACTGCTCAACCACCAGCAACATTTTATAAACAGAAGGAGAAGCCAGCACCTGCCCCTACTTCTCCCCCTCATTCACCACAGCTTTCCTTTTCACTTCAACCCACTAGCCCACCACCTTTACCTTCACCAACGCATTTGCTGTATTCATGTGGTGATACAGTGGATCCTTTGGATCTATAAGACCCAGATCCTATTCCTGACAATGACCCTGGTTTATAACGCTCCAAGCCTTCTCCACCAGAGGACACTACTGCATGCACGCAGGTTGTTTCCAGGGCAGCTGCTTACCATGGGGTGCTTATGCACACTGAACCCCTAGAAGAGGATTTCCTGTTTAACACTCTATCTTCCACCCACTCTAGATATCAGTGCCTTCCTATGTTACCTGGTATGGTTAAACATGCAGATACATTTTTTAGTGAGCCAGTCAAAGCTAGAGTAATTATTCTGCGTATTGGCAAAAAATTAAAATCCTACTGCTACAGACCCTGGTTATATCGCACACCAAGTTCCTCCAGACTCAGTGGTAGTGAGTGCGGCTAAAAAGAGGACTAATGCCCAATCATCAGGGGATGCTCTTCCCCCTGACAAGAGTAGGAAATGTGATGCTGCGGGCAAGACAGTGGCCACACAGGCGGCCAACCAATGGAGAATTACAAACACTGCTAGCGAGATTCGGTAGAGCCCACTGGGACGAGATGCAAGAACTCCTACAGCACCTCCCAAGGCAACATCAGAAAAGGGCACAGCATATTGTAGAGGAGGGTCAGGCTTTAAGCAATAACAATATACATTCTGCCCTTGATGCTGCAGATACAGCAGCCAGAAGTGTCAATACTGCCATTACTATAAGAAGAAGGTTTTAAACCAGAAATCCAGCAGGCAGTACTCAACATGACTTTTGATAAAAAGCATTTGTTTGGCCCTGAAGTCGATACAGCCATAGAAAAACTGAGGAAAGACTCAAAGACACTGCCAAAGTAATGGGAGCATTATACACAACACTGTATAGAGGCTCCTTTTGCAGGCAACAGTTTAGAGGAGGATTCAAGCCACAATCCACTGAAGCTTCTACCTCCCAGACAAAGCAAGGACAACAGCAGCAGCAATACCAGAGAGGGGGATTTAGAGAGTTTTACAGAGGCCAATACTTTAGAAACCGAGGCAAGTTCCAAACCTCAAAACAAGCCACTACACCATCTAAACAGTGACTTATTTACCATCCCTCAACCCCACACCTCTCCTGTGGGGGGGAAGACTGCAGCAATTCCGCTCCCATTGGCAAAACATCACCACAGACCATTGGATGTTGTCAGTTATCCTCAGTGGCTATTGCCTAGAATTGATTTCTACCCCTCCAAACCTCCACGTTACCACAGGCTGTCCCCACAACACAATGTTATATTACAACAAGAAGTGCAATCACTACTACTAAAACAAGCAATAGAATTGGTCCCACATTCTCAACAAGGAACAGGAGTATACTCACTATACTTCCTTATTCCCAAAAAGGATGGCACTCTCAGGCCCATCCTAGACCTCAGATCTCTAAATCTATATGTCCTGTCAGAACACTTTCACATGGTAACTCTGCAGGACGTCATTTCACTACTCCAAAAACAAGATTACATGACTGCATTAGACCTCAATGATGCATGTTTCCACATACCCATCCGTCCAGCTCACAGAAAATACCTAAGGTTTGTGATAGCAGGAAAACATTATCAGTTCAAAGTTCTGTCATTCGGCATAACAACACCTCCAAGGGTATTCACAAAATGTCTAGAGGTAGTAGCAGCCTCCCTAAGAAGGCAACACATACACGTCTTTCCATATCTAGACGATTGGCTAATAAAATCAAGCAATTTTATACAATGCCAACAACACACTCAATACGTAATAGAGACCCTACATAAACTAGGGGTTCACTCTCAACTACCAAAAATCTCATCTTCAGCCAGCACAGGTACAGCCTTACCTAGGTGCTATTTGAAATACGCAAAGAGCCCTGGCATATCCAAATACACAAAGGATAGAAGCTTTCCAAAATCTCATACCACAAATACAACCAAATCAACAATGCACTGTAAGATTTAACATGAGAATCTTAGGAATGATGGCATCCTGCATAGCAATAGTACCACATACAAGACTCAACATGAGGACACTACAAGAGTGCCTCTCACAACAATGGTGTCAAGCACAGGGTCAATTGCAAGATCTAGTGTTGTTGGACTGCCAATCGCACAAGTCCCTTCCATGGTGGAATCTCAGCAATTTAATGAAGGGGCGGTCATTTCAAGACCCTGTTCCTCAGACCACAATAACATATGCATCAATGATAGGCTGGGGAGCTCATCTCAACAACCTTGCCATTCAAGGGGAATGGAATTCAAAATAGAGAACTTTTCACATAAACCATTTAGAATTATTAGCTGTGTTCCTTGCCCTAAAAGCCTTTTAACCCCTTCTCAAACACAAGATTGTCTGATAAAAACAGACAATATGACGACCATGTATTACCTGAAAAAACAAGGCGGGCCACATTCTTCTCAACTGTCCCTTTTAGCCCAGACAATATGGAAATGGGCAATTCACAATCACATTCATCTATCAGCAGAATACATTCCAGGAATACACAATCAGCTGGCGGATCTCCTAAGCAGGACTCACCAACAGACACACGAATGGGAGATTCACTTTCAGGTACTTCAAAAGTACTTACAAAAGTGGGGAACACCATAAATAGACTTATTTGCAACAAGCGAAAACGCAAAATGCCCAAACTTCGAATCCAGACACCCACATCTTCTATCCAAGGGCAGTGCTCTATGGATCAACTGGTCAGGGATATTTGCTTATGCTTATCCCCCTCTCCCACTACTTCCCTTTATGGCCAACAAACTACGTCGGACATCTCTCACCATGATACTCATAGCCCAAACGTGGGCATGACACCATTGGTACACCACACTTCTAGACTTGTCGGTAGTACCTCACTCCAAACTTCCAAACAGGACGAGTTTGTTAACACAAAACAAAGGTCAAATCAGGCATCCAAACCCCAGTGCTCTCAACTTTGCGATTTGGCTCCTGAAGTCATAGAATTTGGATACCTAAAACTTCTATTAGAATGCATGGAAGTGCTCAAGCAGGCACATAAACCTGCCACTAGACAATGTTATGCTAACAAATGGAAAGGATTCGTTTGCTACTGTCAATCTAAAAATACTGATCCACTTACAGCATCAATACAAGATATTGTATGCTATCTACTTCATTTGCAGGAATCAAATCTAGCTTTCTCATCCATTAAAATCCATTTTACTGCAATATCAGCATACTTGCATACTATTCAACACACCTCTGTATTCAGAGTTCCAGTTATAACAGCCTTCATGGAAGGATTAAAACGTATTATTCCACCTAGAACGCCACCTGTTCCTACTTGAAATCTAAATATTGTCCTCACCAGACTCTTGGGCCCACCTTTTATAACCCATGCATTCTTGTGAGATAAAATTTTTGACATGGAAGGTTGCCTTCATAGTAGCTATTACTTCATTGCGAAGTTAGTAAAATACAAGCATTCACTCTTGAAGAACCTTTTTTCTAAGTGCACAAACATGAAGTTGTACTTAGAACAAACTCCAAATTTCAGCCAAAAGTGGTATCACCTTTTCACATAAACCAAACAGTGGAATTGTCAGCCTTCTTTCCACAGCCAAACTCAGTTGCAGAAAGAGACCTTCATACACTTAACCACAAAAGAGCTCTAATGTACTATGTAGATAGAACTAAAGAATTTAGAAAAACCAAACTTTTCGTTGCCTTTCATCAACCACATAAAGGCAATCCTATCTCTAAACAAGGACTTGCAAGATGGATTGTTAAATGCATACAAACATGTTACGTTAAGGCAAAAAGACAACTTTTGATCACACCTAGAGCGCATTCCACTAGAAAGAAAGGTGTGTCTATGGCATTCTTAGGAAACATACCAATAGCAGACATATGTAAAGCTGCCACATGGTCTACTCTTCATACATATCCGAAACATTATTGTGTAGATGTATTTTCAAAGCAACAGGCCAGTGTTGGCCAAGATGTCTTAAGAACATTATTTCAAACAACTTCAACTCCTACAGGCTAGCCACCCCAATTTATGGGGAGATTAACTGCTTTGTAGTCTATGCATAGCATGTGTATCTACAGCTACACATACCATTGAATGGAAAATGTCACTTACCCAGTGTACATCTGTTTGTGGCATGTAGTGCTGCAGATTCACATGCACCCTCTCTCCTCCCCGGAAGCCTGTAGTCGTTGCAGTTTTCTTATTTGTGCATATGTAGATACATTTACATTTGCATGAACATCTATTTTTACTTACTAATTTTATAGAACATTTATATTCTTACACTCTATCACTCCTTCCTACACCCTTTTGCGGGAAAACAATCTAATAATGGAGTCGATGCCCATGTGCAGTTTGACCGAGAGGAGGAGTCAGTCACTCAATTCTGTGACTCCGAAAAGACTTCTTCGAAGAAAAACAACTTATAACACTCCGAGCCCAACACTAGATGGCTCTCTCTCTCTATATATATATATATATATATATATATATATATATATATATATATATTTATATTTTTATTACAGCAAATCACATCAAAATAGGTCCTTAAGAAACGTAGAGACAAAGAAAACTGTAAATGATGATCTATGCCGACATTTGCAGTGAAGTAGGCCATTCATAATCAGGAATGCAGTAGTTGTACAGTTGGAGGCAGTCACTTAGTCAGAAACCTCCCCCAGAGCCCCAAAACAGAGGTCCCAGATACTACAATGGTAAAATGGGCATGAAACTAATATGGGCAAGTATATCCATCCTCCATCCCCCCCCCCCCCCCCCCCCCCCCCAGCATGTCCACCCCCTGTATACACCTCTTCCCCCCGCCTCCTTTAACCCCCCACCCCACAGAGTAAGGGGCTGACATGGGGTGTCACCGGGGTTTGGGCTTAGCGCTCCAGTGTCCTAAGCCAGAGCTGAGCCAATAGGAGAATCGTCCACTAGCCCTTGGCTACCCCGGTCTATACTTGGACAGGCCAGTAAAATGTCGCCCCATGCAGACAATACTGGGATTTTACAGACTTCCTGAGTTTCTTCCTGGCGTATCGCCTCACTCTTGCAGTCCGTCCACCTCTTCTGTTCTGTTCTTCGATATATATTGAGTCCTCTAACGGATTTCCGACTTGTTGGTTGCAGGCAAGGATCAAGGCCAGATTTAGAAATCTAGCTGTGACGTTCCTAGCTGACGATCGGTCATGAAGGCACAACAGACATTACTATAGACACAAAGGGAATTCCCCACAGGGCCAACACCATATGGAAAAATCTGCGACCTCCGCATCACACCGGGGTCACTCCCTGGTTGTGGCTGGGATCATAGCGTGTATACGTCTGGGAGTCATATAGGCCTGGTTAAAAAAAAAAATCGTATGAGTTTGAAACTGGCATTGTGGGAGACCCTAGGGCTAGTTCAATATATTTCTCCAGGAGGACTTAGATCGGTATCCCGAGTTCCACCTCCTACCATGATTTGTGGGTCGAGAGATCCAGCCAGGCCCCCTCCAGCAGGGCCCTAAACAGTAACGTAACTGCTTTTGTGTGACCCATGATAAGGAAAAGGAGGCAAAGGCAGTCATGCTCCGGAGGTTCCACGACTCCGGGACCTCACCATTCCCAAATCTTGAGGGTTAGGGTTCTATGTATAATGAACCGGCCCACTGGGATATCATAGGACTCCCACAGTTTGTCCCCTGCAAAAAGATCTCCTAGGGCATTGTCTCACCGCCGGCCACTCAGGGAGACCCACCCATCCACCAGGTCTACTGCAGCTTCGGATCACCAGAAGAGGGAGTTCTCTGGTGTACAGGGGCGAGGCCACATGTAACGCTCTGTCCTTTTCAGAATGTTTGAGGACTGCACTCTGGAAGCAGGTGTAGGCTTTAATAAGAAACCCAGTAGGCAGTACTTAGAGGCTGAGCCACCCTCAGCAACTCCCACACCATCCCACAGAAAAGACCGCCCACTGGCAACCCACTGGAGTTGCCCTGATATGTAATATAATTCTGGGTCTGGTGCAGTCAGACTACCACCAGATACTGGAAGGCGCATCTTCTAAAGGGCTAGCTGACGCGGGGAGGCGCCCCAGTAAAGACAGAGAAGCCAAACAACTAGTTCCTGAAAGAATGTTTGCGGTGCCTCTAGCGGAAGGGCAGCAAACAGATAAGGAAGACTTGGTGGTATGATTATTTTGGATACTGCCACATGGCCATACACTGATGGAGGCAGTGTAAACCAGAAGGTAACGGAGCTGCGCAACTCAGCTAACACATGGCCGAAATTCCCAGCATATAGTTGATCTGGGGAGCGATAAACAGTCACTCCCAGATACCGTATGGTATCATGTTTCCAACGCAGTGTTGGAACTGAAGGGATAGGGCCAAGTACCAGGGCATCCCCCATCAAGGGAAAGATACAAGAGTTAGCCCAAGTACTGAATGAGTCCTAAAGTCTGACTAGGCCAATACAGCTTCCAAGCGGTCTGAGTCCTGCCCCCTCAAGTACAGCAACATATCTGTGCAGAGAAAGGGTAAGTAAATTGATAAGTAATGTGTAGGCCCTGGAAGTGTAGTCCCCAACAGACCGTGCAAGCAAAGGGCTCTGTGGCTAACACAAATAAGAGGTGATGGGGACAACCCTGCAGTGTACCCTGCACCACCAGAAAACCCTCTGAGTTCACCTAACTGAGGGGAGGCCCTGGTCCATGTTGAGGTTAGTAGCATGGAGAAACTCCCAGGAGAGCGAGTCAGTAGTTTTCCTGATATCCACTGAGATAACCAGCACCTCCGTTGGGAGATAATTCTGACAGTCCAATGCCAGAAACAATTGTTGAATGTTCGGCTTGGTACTGAGTTTGTGAATTAAGCTAGTTTGGTCCAAGTGGACAAGGGAACACATACTAGGGGGTAGAGTCAAGAAAAAGTGGGTCTTTATCCTTTTTGGGCAGTGACACAATGGCAGCTTCTCTCAGTGGTGGCGAAAGCTGGCCACACTTCCGGGAGTCATTACAAAGCACCAGCAGCCTAGGAACAAGTTCCAGCATAAAGGCCATATAGAATTCTGTCAGAAACGTGTTGAGACCCTGCTCCTAGCCATACCCTTAATTGCTTCCTGCACCTCCTGCTCAGTAATATCTGTGCCCAGTCAGTCCGCACTGCCGGATCCGCAATAGTCCAGCAGCTTTCGCTCGCTGCTCACGCCCAACTACCCCCCCACTACCCACCCTACTCACCACCAGAAGAATATAGATCACGATAATACTGCAGGAAGACCCCGTTGATCTCCTCCTTGGTGAAGACGTCCCACCCCGAAGGGGCTCATAACTGAAGGACAGACTTTTGTCCCCCATCTTCCCACAACAGCCAATCCAGCATCCTGCCTGACTCATCTTGCTCTGCATGAGTCCTAGCTGCATATGTCTTGTAAAAAGAGTGTCAAAGACGCTCCACCAGTGCAAACAGCCTTCTTCTTTCCTCCATGCAGCCATCTCCTACCATCCGAGGTGCCCTCCAGCATGCCCAGAAGACCATCTAGCAACACCACTTGCTGCTGAACATCCGAGAGGAGCTGAGTGCACACTCCCACCTTACTAGAAATACAGTATCCCCGAATCACCACTTTCATAGCCTTCTACTCCATGCTCACTGACAAGGGAGATTGCTGGCAATTTGCGAAGGGCTGGCAGTCTACTGGGGTTCTTGGCAGATGCCCAGCTGCAGGACAAGTAACTTGGTCTCAATTGTCGAGGTTGGTGCAGGCAGACAGGGTTTGGTGCCAAAAGTCCACAAAGTTTTCAGTTCTCGATTACTCACTGCCCTTCTCTGTCCTTTTCTTCTGTAGCTGTCAAATCTGAGTTCCTGGCATCAGGGTTGCCACCTAAACACTCACTTAAGGGGCTTTAAGGGGAATGACAGGTAGTAGCCAATGGGCTGCTTACCTTTAGGGTGTCCACATCCTCTGTATGACCACTTCCTGTGGAAAGTGGGCATAACCCTGACCCAGTGAGCCTAATTCCCCCAAAAACCAAGATGGTGGAATTCTAAGTTTCGTGTTCACATCAGGTAGCCCACCTTAGGGGGGGGGGGGGGGACTAGCCTGATAGGGAATGCGCGTCCTGACTAGCTAACTTTCGCGCTTGGCCTGGTATCAAATGGGACAGGGCAGTGGGGTGGCATTTCCACTGACTGGGAAAGCCGGGGTTGCATAATAAAGGTGGCAGAGGCCTTTGAAGCCTCCCTCCATGATATGCTGATAAATAGCCATCTTGCTTGGAGGAGGTGATAAAACGTCCGCTCAGAGCAGGCTTTTATTCTGACTTCGGAGAGCGTGAGCTGTCACCTCCAGGGTGTCAGAAATTATTCTGTGGTTCCCAATCAGTCAGTGCACTAGTTAAACACTGATCACTGTGGTCTTATGATTATGAGATGTTTGATACCAAATATCTTGGGTTTCAGTGAAGCCATTATGTAGCTGGGGAACTCGTAATTACCAGTGTCGAGCTTATGTACTCAAAATGGCTTCCCTGTTGACTTGTAATATCTAAGAATGGACTTGGACATCACAGGGGCTTATCTGCTCATGCAGATGTCAACATATGTAGTGTAGTGCACCCTGCCTTAGGGCTGTAAGGCCTGCTGTAGGGGTGATTTACCTATACTGCGTGCAGTGTCTGTAGGCATGGCACACAGGAGTTGTGGTGCCATGTTGTATTTTCACTTTTCTCTGCACCATGTCACGCAGCCTGCAGTGGCAGTTTCTATGAGTGTGCTGAGAGGGGAGGGGGGTTCCCCTTTGTGTGTCACAATACAAGCTGTAGTCCTTAGGGACCCTCCATAGTACTCCATGCCCTCAGTACCTGGGGCCACTTGCTAGGGGCTTAAAGGGATGCTAAAGGTATTGCTAATTGGGGAACAATTGCACAGTTTTAGGAAAGGAGATCTGGCACTGTGGAATGGTTAGCAGGAACCAAGTGCAGTTTGGTCAAAATTGCATCACAAACCAGGCAAAAAGTGAGGGTGACCATGTCAAAAATGGGCACATTCCTACATCCCACCAGTAGTTGACCCCCCCCTAACCATGCAGGCCCCATTGTACCATGCACATAGTGCCACTGCCCCACATGTATCATTGCTGGCAAACAAACAGAGGCAAAACAAAACACTAAATTAGAAGTCAAACAAAACCCCTTACCCCCCTATTCCCCCCCCCCACACACACACACACACGCTCCCCCAAAGACTGAGAAATACAACCACATACAAGTCCCAGAGAGGAACCAGCTAAAAGCCAAGAGGCCAACTATATCTGTAACGAAAGGTTATATCTGGAGAAGGAGCCGCCAGTAAGAGGATGAGGTCCAACTCTTAAGAAAAACAGTAGTATGAAGGACGTGGTACTCAAACCCCCTTTCCCGGTCCCTGTAACCCCCACCCCCCCACCCCCAAACCCTTCTCCGCCTTCATCTCCCTGTTTCCCTCAAGCAGGATCAAAATAAGCAAACGGTAAGAAACAGCCTGCAAACCAACACGCCTCATAATCTTACAAAGAAACAAGGCAAAATAATATAAGCCCATGGGACCACATCAAACCAAGTCATTCACTGAACCCAGAGTGACCCTAGGAATAGTGTATTCTAGTCCAGGACTCGTAGAGTCAGGGGGTCGGAATTCATGGGAAATGGGCTGTGGAGCATCTCCTCCAGAGCCCACAGCGGCAGCCATTGCAACTGCCCTCAATTGCTCCAGAGCCTCTTACGTCCTAGAGAGTCTTGCCATTCCCCATCCCTGGGAGCGTTGGTGCTTGGGGCACAAAGAATGAATAGGCCCAGCGGGCTCTGGACATACCATGCCTTTATTGTAGAGTTCAATCCACTCCCACGCCACTGATGAATCTATGAAAAAATGTATTTTATCCTGAGACTGGACCCTCAGGCTTGGTGGGAAGAGCCAGGAGTACAAGAGACCTATGTCACAAACTTTCTGCTTCACTGCCAGAAAGGAAGCCCTTTAAGTTTGGATCTGAAGAGTAACATCATGATACAAGGATTCCTTGAAATCGTCCAACGCAAATGGGCCATGGGCTCGGGCCTGCTGGAGGTGATCCAGTCCCTAAAATGGAGAAGGTATGCCACCAGGGGCCACATCAGGGCACCAGGATGAGACTTTCGAGTTGGCACCCTGTATGCATGTTCCAGGGCATAGAAGTTGGTGAGACCCTCTGGGGCCACAACCTCCTGTAGACAGGACTCAAACGCTGGGGCCTGGAGATATGGTGGTGGTGGAGGGGGTAGCCCTGGTGGGACAAGGGGGGAGGGGGAGTGCATGAGTCCATAAGTCAGTACAACAGGTGACGACACAATGCCTGGGACCTTTGGGGAAGCAAACACGAGTGGGCCATAGTCCAACAGGACTCATCACCTTTGTTGCAGATCAGCCAGGTATCAGGCCCAGCAACCAAGGTGGGGCTCCCCAGTTGTAAGGGTACGGGGTTAAGAGCCACCGGGCCCCCTGTGTCCCCTAATGTATGCCCCAACATGTAGACTCTTCGGGAGGGGGGGGGGGGGGGAGGAATGATCCACAAGCCCCCATTGTGCATCAAGGAAGTAGTGGGGGCCTCCCAGACCCTCCCCCGTGTCACACATTTGCACCTGCTGAAGGAGGCTGGCTCAGTTTATGGTGTACACCTATGGTGTGGCACCCTATACGGAGTCCAGGCAACCCTCAGTTATAGTGAACAGGTGTCTAGATAGCAGAGGCTCTCTAGGGATTGTTGAGGTGAGCAACTAAAGCTTATCCAGGAGGAATGTAAAGCAATTGCAATACCACAGTAGTCAGACAGTAACTTGCTTACAAGTAATAACCACACAAGTATTGTGAAAGTAAAGGATACTTTATTACAGTACTACTACTAAACTGATAATGGTATGTCTTCCTTTGGAGCTATTGCACACAGTATACACATACAGTAACCTTCAGAAATAGCATAAAAATATACAGGATCCAAGGGGAGGGCCAAACCATCTACTAAGAAAGTGGAATGTGAAATGGTGACTCCAGCCAAGGTAAGTGTGGTAGTTAGCTGGGGCAGTTAGAAATACCACAGGTAAGTACAGAAAGTGGCCCCAACAACCAGGAGTAAGATAGTTCCCCACCCAGTTGTCCCATAGGCTAACACAGTGTAGTAGTTGGAGTTTGTGGAATTCGGGACCCTTCCCAGTGGACCCCGAGGAAATCAGCAGGCAAGAGGATGGATGGAGAGTGCACCCTACCCCAGGATACCCAGAAGACAGGAGTACCTACACCAAGGACCTGGATGCAGAGGGGAGAAGGGACCCTCTCTGAAGACTGTGAAAGCCTTGGATCATCCAGCTGCTGTCTTGACCTGTGGCCCAGGTCATTGGAACCAAGAGGCGGATTCTGGACGTGGAGGACCTGCAAAGGAAGGGGCAGAGTCCAGCACCCTTGGAGGTGCCCAGGTGGCAATGCCAACCCTCCTGAAGATGAAGTCCCTGCAAGTTGATGGAAGAGGTAGTCCAGCTGCGGGGTCTAGGAACTGTGGAAGATCCCAGGAGTCAACTACTAGCGGTCCCTTGATGGTTGCCGGATTGCAGGATGGTCAGTGACCAGCCAGATCACCAAAAAGCATTGGCAAGCGCAAATAGGAGTTGCAGAAGAAGCTGCAAAATTTTGGGGACCAGCAAAGTCCAGGAGGTTCTACCCAGGAGGGGGAGTCCGAGCTGACCCTCAACCAACAGATGTCGATGGAGCCCCCATGAGTGACCCACAGGCGATGGACACAAGGAGGCCTGCCCAGCACGACAAAAGAGAAGTCCCGCGTCTCAGGAGCTGCAGTACAGGGGCTGATCTTGGAATTGCAGAGTGCTGATGTCCGGGGCTTCTTAGAGCCTGAAGATCTCCTGGAGGAAGAGTCAACAAGCCTTGGCAAATGCAACAGTCGCTGTGCACAGGGGTGCCAGTCCAGTGGCAAGAGAAGGGGCCCACAGTCTCCCAACTTGGATAGAAGATAAACCGGACCCAGAGGAGGCCACAGACTCACCACCTGTTTTGCAGGATCTTCGGATATCCAGGGACATCAGACCCCACCAACCAGTCGACGTTGCCTTGAGGTGCCTGCAGATACAGGGGAATGACTCCTCTCCAAGGGTGATTCCTTTGTGCTTTCTGGTGCAAACAGAGTCCTTGTTACCCAGGGGGATGTGCAGTCTTGGATGTGGCAGAATTATTGAAGGATCCAGAGAAACAATGTTGCAATGGGAGCCTTCCCACCAGAAGCAGACTTGTTCTGTTCGAAGGAAGACCAGCAGTGATTCCAGAGGCCAGGAGCAGAAGATGTCTTTCAGAGTTACTTGTAGAGTCTTCCTTGACAAACCTGAGGACCCACCCACGAGGGAGCCCTTAAGGAACCCTAAAAGGGTGTTGGTTTACTGTCTGTAGTGACCCACCTTTCAGAAGGGGTCAGGGACATCATTTTCCTCGCCTAACCAGTCAGATGCTCCCAGTCGTCTCTGCACATCTTATTTCCAAGATGTCCGAAACATGTGGCTACCTGGTAGAGCTCTGGGCACCTCCCATGGGGAGGTGCTGGACACAGGGAGTGGTCACTCCCTTGTCCTTGTGCTGTTTTGAGCTGGAGCGGGAACTGGGGGTTCCTGAACTGGTGCAAACCGGATTATGCAAGGAGGGCACCAAATGTGCCCTGCAAAGCAGTCTGGTGGTGCTCAAAGGGCACCCCAGCCCTTAGACACCTAATACACAGGGGGTGGGAGGTGGTCACACACCTCCCTTGCAGGAAATCCTTTGTTCTGCTCCTCAGGCCGGAGCCTGGCTCACCAGCAGGAGGGCAGAACAGTGTCTTGGGTCAGCAGCAGTGTGGACTGGCATTTAGACCCTGTAAGGATGCACAGGCAGAACTGGGGGATTTCCTAGGGAACACCCAGAGCACATGGTATAATTCAACTAACCCTGGAATCGGTGGTGTTGCATGATTTCAACATGGTTGATACCAAACATGCCTAGGATCGGAGTAGCCATTTTGTAGTTGGATCACTTGTGTTGACCAGTGTCCACTACATACCTTAAGATGGCTTCCCCACACTCAAAGTCGAGGAATTGGCCTGGAGTCTGTAGGGGTACCCTGCTCATGCAAGGTTACCCTCACACTTGGAGACATGCACCCTGCCCTTGGGCTGAAGGGCCTACCAGAGGGGTGACTTATAACGTCTATGTGCAATAGTTGGGTTTGGCAGTGAAAGGGTGCATGCACCCTTTCACGCAGACTGCATTGGCAGGCCTGCAGTCAGTTTGTATGGGCTCCCATGGGTGGCATAATTCTAGCTGCAGCCCATGGGGGACTCCTGATGTACAGTGCTCTGGGTACCTAGGTACCATATACTAGGGACCTACATGGGTGTACCAGTATGCCAATTGTGGGTGTGAAAGGTTACCAACCACTAAATTTAGGAGGGAGCACAGTCACAAGGGAGGTTCTAGTTAGCAGAATCCCAGTGAACTACAGTCCAAACACTGACATCAGGCATTAAGTGGGGGTAACTATGCCATAAAGATGGCACTTTCCTACACATGCAGTCGAGAGTCGGGCAGCAGCCGCAATCAGATCAGGCCGGCATCTTAGTTGGGGTGTCGCTGCCGCATCCAGTGCTCCAGCAGATGAGATAAGAACCCAGATTCCTCAGTTGTGGGCTAGGAACTGGCGACACGAAGACCCATACAAGGTGTGCCGCTCTTTAGGTGGCGTGAGCTGGAAGAGGGGGCACCTCATCCTACAGTAATCAGCGCTGCGACTGCGGGTCCCCGGAGGGCGGCCACAGCTAAACAAAGCAGGGCTGCCATCTTGGCTTGCGATCTCTCCAGAATAGTGTATCTGCCCCCTAGGCACCACTCGGTCACCTCAAGGATCATCAGTGGGCTGCAGGGGTCCTGGATGTGTCCGGACTCCATTTCCAGTGGAGCGGGGAAGGCACAGGCTGTCAAGCAGGCCCGGGAGGATCATGGATGGAGAGGAGTTCTGAAGCCTGTGTTCTTCGTAAATGGTAGCTGCCTCCGCCCCCTCTTGATCATCTGGTTAAGGTTTGGATATAGGCATTAATGACCATTACTTGTCTTTCCTTCATTGTCTGATCAGCCATTTTTGTTTGTCATCTCTTGTGATACATTTCTGGGGGGAGTATTCCCAGTGGTTCCCCCTGCTCCATTATTATTCTGTAGTAGAACCATCATTTTCCTGACCTTTCTGATTTGTGCTCCATTTGTGCCACATAGTAGCTGTTCTTTTTGGCTCCTTGGTTTAAGAGCTGTGTTGCTTGTTGTGGTCACTTCTGCTTGCTGTTAGCGATCTTCATCCTCTATTGCTCCATCCTTCATATGAAACCTTCTTCCCTGTAGAAGCTGATGCTTTGAAAGCGTGCCTCCTTCCTTTGTGGTATCACCTTTTCATATGGGGCAGTCTATTATATGTACCACATTATTTTCTCCTTGGAATCAAACTTATGAGGAAAAATGGTTGCATTGATTGTACTTTTAGCTTACCTTCAGATTGTGTCTCCACCTTGATAGCCAGTTCATTTTCACTGGAGCAAGAATGGCAGGGTGATCCAAAAAAGAACTTTGTCTCAATGGATTGTACTTTTTTTTTCTATTTTTTTTTCTATTATCTAGCCAAAAAGGATCTTTCATGAGTGCCTTACTACTCGCTTTGCAGGAGTGAAGGCTTCCACCACATTGACAAAGCAATACTAAATCTGCTCTGAAAAGTATCTTTCTTCGAGTCATACCACCTGTGAAATACAGGCAGCTACAGTCAGATGATTTATCCTGTGCTTCTCAGTAACAAAGTAACATTATGCACCAATCTTAGTTTCATTCCCCCAAGTGCCTTCTGAATTGCCATTCACATCTTAAACAGCAATGGAAACCATAACTTGCACACCAAATGAAATGTTTATCACCTCTCCTTTGATGTTATCTATAACATTACAAACACTCCAAATGTTGTAAAGTTTTACAGGTGTTTATATACATTACCTTGAGTACTAACTGCATAATGTTCTTTTGTAGTGCTATCTTTGTGTTCAGAGTTAAGTTATTTGTGTTGTTTTTATATATTATTTGGGCATAAATATTGACATTATAAGTGTTGCACCTGAGTTCCAAATTATGGTTTGCATGTTTGTTGTGCCATTTATGGTTTGTGAGCCACAATTTGCTAAATGTATTGGGTTTGTTTTTGTTCCAGCTTGTATCCATAACTGCACTTCTGTTTTTTTTTTGTTTTTTTTTTAAGTATCTTTCTACTATTTTAAAAAAGTACATTGAGGTATTAATAACAAAAGCTAGCCATAACGTAGCTTTAATCTTTCTGCTAACAAATCAGTTTCTAAGTAGGGTTTTTGGCCCTGTGCTGCATTCCTGCCCAGCTGCATGTGGCCTTTATTCATATACAGTTGGATTGGCTGTAAAAGCCAAGCTTTTGTGCTCAAATCAGCGCAGACAGCCTGCCCATGCTGCACAGTAACTTTGGCCATGTGAAGTGGGTTTTGGTCATAGAACTTAGCTTTAGGCCCACCCTTGCACACATCCTGAGCTGGCGGCCAAATGTCACTATGTATGACCTCACCTAAGGCCCTGCACCAAACGAAGCATAGACATCCTTCGCTGCATATGGCCTTCTATTGTGCCTATTGGGCTTGGAGAGGACCTGCTTTCAAACACAGTTCCACCTGGAATTCAGGTTGGCTGGTTTAGGACACTGGCACCTAGTCCCTATATCCTGCACGGGCAACTACAAATTGTTTCTCTTGTTGCCACAAGCCAGTTGGGGAGCTTCGGGGTCCATGGTTCCAGCTTTGGGTTTGCCGTCATGATATGGGTAATGGGAGAAAAAAAGTACTCTCTCCTAACAGGCTTTCTTTTTGTTGTTGTTTTTTTTAATTTTGATACCTGAGATGGTCCATGAACCTGGGGGTCTTAAAAGCTAGTGAATTATTTTACACCTACCCAAGCAGAGGCGCTTCCGGAATTAAAATTGGAAGTCATTTTTTGACCCATTTTTGAAACTTTTCATGCCAAATATTTTGTATGTGTGTGTATATTCATGCTGGTTCATTGAATGGCTCCAAAGTTATTAATGAAACAACAAAAAGCCTTTTTAATGGAATAGCTGACTTATCCATAACTACAGAGGCACTGTCACTGCCTCTGTGATACGGATAAAAAATGTTTTTGTGAAGATAAGTGTTGGAAAAAGGGTTCCATGATTCAGCACATAGGGAGGACTACTCCTTGAGTACAATTTCTCTGGAGATTTCCCTGAAGGAGAACTAGGACTACAGATAAGTAGCTTTTCCTAATTTATATCTTTCATAGCAAATAGAAATAGCCTGGTTTCATCAGGTTCCAATCACATAGTTCCTCTGATTTCCCCATACCTACAGATACTCTGGGAAACCTTTTGTCAAAGCTGTAAAACACATCAGCTAAGTTATGCTGTATTCCCCTGTGTCCCAATGGTTCTCTTTAACTTTGCTTGTAAGAGGCTGTACATTCTATTTGACATAAATTGCATGATTGTACTGTTACAGGTTATGAGCTCTCAAAGTTGGAATGCATGGTGGGCTCTCCAGAGAAACCGCTTTCAGATCTTGGGAAGCTGAGCTATCGCAGCTACTGGTCATGGGTGCTGCTGGAGATCCTGCGTGACTTCCGAGGAACACTATCCATCAAGGACCTCAGGTAGGAGGCAGTGATCACAAGATTTTTGATAATGTAGAGTGTAAGCTGCCCTCCCTTTTGACTTGTTTCTTCATTTAAACGTGGGCAAACATTATCCTTTATTCAACAACCATTAAAACTTAAGTTTCTGGATTAGCAATCATTTCTGCCTGTACTTACTTCATGTCCTCCTTGGTTTCCCTAATCCCATGATTCCTTCCTGACATAATTAAGCAGCTGCACTCTATATTGTTAAAAACAGAGCAAGCATTTCACCCTGAAGGATTTGTAGGTTACTATTGCTTGCATAATCTCCTGTCATATGTATGGACTATCTAAGACACTGCACAGTGCTGATGCAAAATTGACACCCAGTAGACTAGCCCCTTTATTTTTTTAATCTCTTCTGTCTTGGTGTTAATCTTCCACTTTTATTCTGTGGTTGCGGCTGGTACTTCTGAGGCTCTCCTTTCCAATAGGATAGCAAAGCTTAAGAGAAGCAATTGTGCCCAATACAGAGTCTAAATCTGATAGAGACTTCTAGCTGCAGATTTCTTACCTTAGAATTATCCCCAGGTATCATACTGGATCCGGAAATGTTTTCATAAGCAGTACTCCGGCACATTCGGCTCTGCCTGGCATCGTCCACTCCAGAGGTGGTGATCTCAGTGCCTATATGGGTGCCTACCCGGCGCGCTGATGTCAGTTCTTTGTTTTCTGCGTCAATCAGCGGAGATTTGGCGATGAGCTACTCCTAGTAGTTTAAAAAAAATATATATATTTTTTTATTTTTATTTTTTATTTTGGGCAACGCTTCCATTCTAATACCTGACTTTGATACATAGCTGGAAGGGTGTTGACAAGCCCAGATTCTGGTGCTGACTGAAGCCATGCCTTCCAGGTCGAAGCCTGAGCTCTATTACTATGGGCTAGGACTCTGGAACAAATTGGGGGGGGGGGGAAGGGGGTGTTTACTGGGACCTGAAGAATACCAGTCTTATGAGACCATGAACTAGAGTGAGGATCTGGGTGAGGCCAGTGGACTAGACACTTTTCCAGATACTGGCAAGCTTTCTCTTCCTGCCGTGTTTACAGAGGTTTGGCGTCATTCGTCGTGGTGGTTAGAAGGGCGGCTGAGGTTCTCTTCAGTTAACCCCAGTGGCAGTCAAGACTAATGTCATGATGGAGGTGCTGCAACCGGGAGTGCCCCCTTCAGAACTGCTACTCCCATTCAGTGAAGCCCTCATAGACATCCTGCTTGGGTCCTATCAAAGCCCAGCACACAGGCTCCTGTGAATAGAGTGATTGCCTGCCTCCACCACAACCTCACTCTACCCTAGAGAGCTTGGTGGTCCAAGCCTCTACTTTCTGTGTAAATCCTGGCGCATTCTCTACTGCTCCCACCGATAGGGAATCCAACAGGCTAGATACCTCATGGAAGATGTTTGCTTTCATAAGCTTGGTGCTGTGGTCCGTGAACACTGCATCTTTTGGGACACTATTCTCATGCAGTATGGGATACGGTTGCGCAGATGGTGCCAACGGTCGCAGAATACTCCCCAGGCTATTGCCGATGCGAGAAATGCAGATAAGTTCACAATATGATGTGGACTGGATACTACAGACTCTAGACATGGCTGGTTCATCGTCAGTGGCCTTATGTTGCTACACATAGTTGGGGATGACTGTTTTTTCTGGGGATGTCTAAATGTTGCTCATGGACATGCCCTTTGACTCCTGTCTCTTCAGAGACTAGGCGGATTCAGCGCTAGGGAACTAAGGATAGCAGGGCTACCACCATATCCTTGGGCCTTTACGTGGCCTCTTGACACCCAGAATCTGCCTAACGCTTCTTTCTTGGCTATGGAAGGGGCCTCCATACATGCCTTAACCCTCCCAGCCACTGCGCATGCTCCCAAGTCTCTTTGCGGCTGAGAGCGCTGTTCCCACAGAACCCATGGGTCGTGCAGCCTGCTGTCGGGCCAGTCCACCTCCTTCCGGCAGCAGCAGCCTCCAAGCCCTCCTAATCTGCTCTCATACCATCATGTACATCCAGTAGTGGTTATTCCCGCTGCTTTATGGTGCCCAAAAAGGACAGAGGCCTTCGTGCTACCCTAGACCTGCGCACTCTCAATGTCTTCAAGAAGTTCAAAATTCTCATGCTAGCTGAAGTCTTGTCTGCCCCTGACTTGCAGGATGCATACTTTCATATTCCGGTCCCTGCCTGCCCACAGGATTTACCTGCATTTCACAGTGGGCCATAAGCACTTTCAGTTCACTGTTCTCCATTTGGGCCTTACCAGCATCCCTCAGGAGTTTACCAAGGTGATGGTGGTAGTTTCATCTCATTTGCGAAGATCAGGGGTGCCAGTCTTCGCCCATCTCGGCGACTGGCTGAAGATGGGCACGCATCAGGTTGTCGTCTCCCACCTCTAAACTACATCAAAACTCTTGCACTTTATTGGGTTAACTATCAATGTGCCAAAGTCACACCCAAATTCCTCTCAGATCCTCCCCTTTATCAGAGCTGTTCTGGACATGGTGCAGTTTCAGGCTTATCCCCCCGAAATGGCGATTCCATTATATTCAGGCTATGATAGCAATACTTCAGCCTCTATCCTGGATTTCGGTGAGACTGACTCTGATGCTGCCAGACCTCATGGCTTCCTGCTTCTTGCTTGTGAAACGTGCAGCTGGCATATGTAGGCTTTGCAATGGGACCAACATCAGGGGAATCTCTCCAACATGGTCCATATCTCGGAGGAAACCGCAAAGATGTGCATTGGTGAACCTTGATTTGGTCAGTGGCAGACTCCGCTCCCTTTCCTGATTCGATTTGAAAGTTGTGACAAATTCATCACTCCTGGAATAGAGTGGCCATCTGGGAGAGGTGGAGATCAGAGGACTCTGGTGGAATCCAAACTTTATATCGGTCTGTTGGATCTCCGAACAATCCGATTGGCATTGAAAGCCTTTCTACCCTCCATCAGCAGAAGGCTAGTGTAGGTGTTCAGGGACAACACCACTGCCATGTGATACTGCAATAAACAGGCAGAATGCCCTGCATGTCGGGACAAGGCTGGAACGTAAAGGCGTATCCCTGTTGGTTCACAAACTGGTGGGCTTTCAGAACGCCCAAGCAGACAAACTCAGCCGAAGATGCTTAGCAGATCACGAATAGCGTCTCCCTCTGGAGGTGATGCAAGGTCTCTTTCAGTAGTGGGGAGAGCCTTGGTTTGATTTGTTCAACATTCCACGAGAATGCAGAATGTCGGCAGTTTTGTGTGCTGGAGTTTCCACAGCTGTTCTCGATCAGACACTTTTCGCCCTGAGTGGAGCTCAGGCCTCCTGTATGCCTTTCCGCCCACACCACTTCTGCCCAAAGTTTTCAAGAAGATCAAGAAAAACGGGGCCCAAGTCATCCTTGTGGCTCCAGAGTGGGCATGAAGAGTCTGGTATTCCGAGCTGTTGAGCTTGGGCATCGACCCTCCGATCAGGCCGCTCTTTCAAGCACTCCGATAGGCAATCTCTTTAGGTAACTGCAAAAAAGCAGAAACAGTAATCAGCCATCCCTCTTTAAATCCCCCTTGTAAATAGGTTCTAGTAGAGTCTCACAAAATATGTTCTCTACTTCTACCTTTATCATTCTTCAGTTGGACCGTAGTCTTGTTTTGCCATTCCGGTTGTGCGTTCCTTTTGAGCTGCCCCATAACTGTACTCTCGGGCTGTTTACCATCAAAACATCATTTTTCGTGGTGATAACATCTGCTCTTTTGGTCAGTGAGCTTCAGGCTTGATCATCTAAGCATCCTTACCTCATAATCCATCCAGACAAACTGATGTATCGCACGCGTACTTCCTTTCTCCTGCAAGTGGTCACTCCATTTCACGTAGGCCAGTCCATCACATTGCCTACTTTTTACACTCCTCCACATCCCTCAAAAGAGGAGCAACTACCTTGTCTGAACCCAAAAAGAGCATTGTCATTCTACCTTGCCTGCACACGAGATTTCCGGGTGGATAACCAACTCTTCTTGGAGTATGTCCGAGCCAAGAGAGGACAGGCCGTTCAGAAGCAGACATCTTCAGATAATCATCTTCTATATACAGGGAGTGCAGAATTATTAGGCAAATGAGTATTTTGACCACATCATCCTCTTTATGCATGTTGTCTTACTCCAAGCTGTATAGGCTCGAAAGCCTACTACCAATTAAGCATATTAGGTGATGTGCATCTCTGTAATGAGAAGGGGTGTGATTTAATGACATCAACACCCTATATCAGGTGTGCATAATTATTAGGCAACTTCCTTTCCTTTGGCAAAATGGGTCAAAAGAAGGACTTGACAGGCTCAGAAAAGTAAAAAATAGTGACATATCTTGCAGAGGGATGCAGCACTCTTAAAATTGCAAAGCTTCTGAAGCGTGATCATCGAACAATCAAGCGTTTCATTCAAAATAGTCAACAGGGTCGCAAGAAGCGTGTGGAAAAACCAAGGCGCAAAATAACTGCCCATGAACTGAGAAAAGTCAAGTGTGCAGCTGCCACGATGCCACTTGCCACCAGTTTGGCCATATTTCAGAGCTGCAACATCACTGGAGTGCCCAAAAGCACAAGGTGTGCAATACTCAGAGACATGGCCAAGGTAAGAAAGGCTGAAAGACGACCACCACTGAACAAGACACACAAGCTGAAACGTCAAGACTGGGCCAAGAAATATCTCAAGACTGATTTTCTAAGGTTTTATGGACTGATGAAATGAGAGTGAGTCTTGATGGGCCAGATGGATGGGCCCGTGGCTGGATTGGTAAAGGGCAGAGAGCTCCATTCCGACTCAGACGCCAGCAAGGTGGAGGTGGAGTACTGGTTTGGGCTGGTATCATCAAAGATGAGATTGTGGGGCCTTTTCGGGTTGAGGATGGAGTCAAGCTCAACTCCCAGTCCTACTGCCAGTTCCTGGTAGACACCTTCTTCAAGCAGTGGTACAGGAAGAAGTCTGCATCCTTCAAGAAAAACATGATTTTCATGCAGGACAATGCTCCATCACACGCGTCCAAGTACTCCACAGCGTGGCTGGCAAGAAAGGGTATAAAAGAAGGAAATCTAATGACATGGCCTCCTTGTTCACCTGATCTGAACCTCATTGAGAACCTGTGGTCCATCATCAAATGTGAGATTTACAAGGAGGCAAAACAGTACACCTCTCTGAACAGTGTCTGGGAGGCTGTGGTTGCTGCTGCACGCAATGTTGATGGTGAACAGATCAAAACACTGACAGAATCCATGGATGGCAGGCTTTTGAGTGTCCTTGCAAAGAAAGGTGGCTATATTGGTCACTGATTTGTTTTTGTTTTGTTTTTGAATGTCAGAAATGTATATTTGTGAATGTTGAGATGTTATATTGGTTTCACTGGTAATAATAAATAATTGAAATGGGTATATATTTGTTTTTTGTTAAGTTGCCTAATAATTATGCACAGTAATAGTCACCTGCACACACAGATATCCCCCTAACATAGCTAAAACTAAAAACAAACTAAAAACTACTTCCAAAAATATTCAGCTTTGATATTAATGAGTTTTTTGGGTTCATTGAGAACATGGTTGTTCAATAATAAAATTAATCCTCAAAAATACAACTTGCCTAATAATTCTGCACTCCCTGTAAAGATCTGCTAGGCATTGGCCAGGAAGCAATCCCTTGAGGGGCTTTCAAGCTAATTTCATCAGAGCTAAATCTGTGACCACTGAGTTAGCAAGCAGCGTTCCAGTCCTGGACATCTGCCAGGCAGCTGCATGGGCCTCATTGCACATGTGTATGAAACTGTGCTGCCTGGACAGTCCGGTCCATTGGGATGGGCAGTTTGCCCGTTTGGTTGTGCAAGACTTAATCATCTGAAATTGGTCTGCAGACCAACCTCCAGGGATGATGTTGCTTGGGTATCTATGCTGAGGTGAGGAATCTGCAGCTAGAAGTCTTTATCAGATGAACAAGTTTGTACCTTTGGTAATGCCTTATCTGGTGGAGACTATATCTAGCCGCAGATTCCCTACTGACAAGCCATTCCTCCATGCTCTGCAAACGGATTGTAGGGATAGGACTTTTTCACTTTCGGGGCCCTAGTATTCCACACTAGTGGTCAGTGTTCTTCGTGGCTCTGTGCTCCTGATGTCCGCGTGCCTGGGTGGTGCCTATATTGGCACCGCAAATGTCCCTTCTGTCACAGGCGACTGGCATGGACGACGTCATGCGGACCCGAACAATGACACCTAGTAACGGGCAGAGTTACTGCTCACCAAAAAAAAATCAGGATCCAGTCAAATGCCTGGGGATAATTTTAAAGTAAGGTATCTGTGGCTAGATATAGTCTCTACCAGATAAGGTTTTACCAAAGGTAAGTAACTTGTTCATCACACCACCAAGGTCTGCCTTGTATACACCTATTAGGTTTACAAATCTCCACACACCCTATTAGCAAGGTGAATTTGCTAAGTCTATTGCTAGTTCTCCATCATTAATTTCAGAAACCTTGAATATCTATGCCTATAACTCTGTATAAAAAGTAAACTTATTTTAATGAAAATGTGTAAATATCTATCTCTGGTTTAAAAGCCCATGGAATATCAATGCAAGGTGCCCCTTTTTAAAGACCTATTACTGCATTTATTAGGGAAAAGAGAACAGGGTCACAGATCATGTCCCAAGAGGCACAATATTTGTGACATTAGTGCTTTGTCATGGAGTGTTTTTCAGTAAAGTGTTTGTCATATATTCAGAGTATGCTTGGATGTCCTCGTAAGGTTAGATACAGATTGTTGTGAACAGTAAATGGACAGCTTCACCCAGTAGTGGGGAGTACCACCTTAAGGCTGCTTCACAACACCTGAGAAAAATCCTTTTCGGAAGCAGTCTGTTTTGTCTAGAGACCCTGAAGAAGCACATTTGATGTAATGGTCAGAAATCTTTTTCTATGTTTTGCAGTTAATTCACCTGATTCTCAAAGTAGTTTGGAAAACAAATGAGTGGTGTGCCTTATCATCCTGGTTGCCCTGGCATGTGGAGGGTTGGTTTGGTTGTAAGACCTTCGGGAAATACATGTGGGAAGGCTTATTCAAGTTCAAGATGATCCTTACCTCCTGGGGGCGTGGCCAAGATGGCAGCCGTATGAGGCGCTTGGGTGCTTGCTCCGTGTTGGCCAGACTAATAATATCCTGCAGCTATCCTTCTCCATTATTGGGGTATCTTTCCTAGATTCACATGCTTGAATCATTCCCCGTCAAAGTGGGAGACCCACGGTACATAGAAAGCAGTAGAAAAAAACTTTTTTTTTTTTTCCCATTGTAGTCCGTGGTAAAAATACATTCACTTTCATAGCTTATTAGCTTCATTAGAAAAGGCCCAAAGTTCAGCCAATCGGGCAAGACCACCTCTTTAGAACCCTCAGCACAGAGGCTCAGTCTCTCAGATTTTCTACAGCACTTCGTGTGTAAGGGTGTCTCCCTGAGCTCTGCTCTGTTTACCCTCTCTTCTGGAGATATTTTCCAGATATTCCATTTGTAACTTATCAGCTGTACTTTGTCATCATGTCTACAGCTACGAAAGGTTTATTTAGACCTTACAGCACCTGTGGTAAGCTAAAGCTGCATTTTGAGGATCCTCACGAGGACTGCATCTACTATCTTCACCCAGAGCATAAGGTGAAAGACTGCAAGTGGTGTAGGACATTTCCCAGCAAGACTCTGAGATAGAGAATCCAGATTCCTTCTTTGGCTCCATAAACGTAAGTCCAGAGAATCTCTCTCTAATGAGGAAGACCGTGATACCTCAGTGGCTTCAAAGAAAAGGAAAAGATCTGTGGAGAGTTTTTCTCCCACAACCAGTAAGTCAGCCAAGAGACTTGATTCTTTCAAGGAAAGAGCTGATGAATATCCCTCAACTTCAAGGGAACATGGTGGTAAGGTTCGCTCTGAGCGTCCACTCCAGCTACCACCTCCAAGAAGATTAAGAAATCATCAAGCTCCCTGCCACCGTCGGCATCTAAGATCTCAACATCGTAGACGGCAGGTTTTGCTTCATTGACAAGTACGGCGACGTTTACAGCTCCATCGTCGTCCATGATCATAACTTCATCACCGTTATCTTTAACAACTATAACGTCAGCGTATACGGGCAAGCTGCAAAGAACATCGTTGATGACGGTTCCACTGACGGCAGTGTCAACGACAACATGAAGATCTGCTTAGCCGTCGATGATCACTCCGTCAACGACGGCACCGCCGATGAGATCAGTCGATGATCACGCCATTAACGGCACCACCGTCGACGACCACACTGTTGACGTGTCAGATTTCTGAAGCCCTCTCATACGTCACCTGGTAATTTATCGCCGGCACCTCCACAACATCTTTTTGATGACGAGGAGGGAGACATATACTCAGACGATGGTCTGTTTCCAGTCGCATGTAGCCCCTCAGACCTGGGAATAAAATGCCAAGACGAAGATGATGAGGCAGAGTGAACAGCTATATGTAGGGCACTCCTTGTAGGAGCAGAGGCAATCAGGAGCTCAAGAGATGCAACAAGAGCAAATGATCCAAATGCCAGTATCATTGATTGCTAACCTTCAACATATGATGCAGGATTATTTTTCTAGGTTTCCTCCACCGGGTTTGACCACTCCTGTGCAACCACCACCAATACCGCTGAGCCCTCCCAATCAGCTATCAGAGTCTGTAGGACCTATTCCTGTCCCATCATCAGGTCAGGATAATGATCTGCCCTCGGATGACAAACAAGAAGAGGGCGAGATACAGGACACGGAATCGCTTCACCAGGAATGAGACGAGTATCAAACTCAGGCGCCATCCCCTTCTACACCACCACCGGTTGATTCCCCACCACAAGACATCGGTGGCTTCCATAGTGTGATGGAGAGAGCAGCAAAGAGATTCCAACTACCCATAACGTCTAAGCAGTCGGATTGTTTCCTCTATGATTTTAAGAAGGACACTAGGAAATGGGTTTGAGCAATACCGATGTTGACTTTATTTGGGAGGAGGGCCTTAAGGTCATGCAGACCCCATCCTCAGTCCCAGTGGTGCTGCCAAGGCTGGACAAGAAATACAAAGCACCAGGAAACTCACCAGCCTGCTTAGTTGGTCACCTTAAACCGGACTCGGTGATAACTCAGGCAGCCAGCGTAGTTCTAGGAATCAGTCTTCACCACTTGCGGCACCCCCGGATAGAGAAGGGCAGCGGTTAGATTCAATTGGAAAGAAGTTTTCAACTATGGCGGCCACCACGGTCAGAGCAGCGAACTCCCTAGCAATCTTGGGAAGATACAACTGTCAGATGTGGTCAGACATATCCCAGTTCATCGACCTCCTGCCTGAGGATAATAGATCGGAAGTGCGTAAAATATTACAAGAAGGTGAGAAGATCTCTGCAGCTATCGATTGTCTCATCTACAGGTTTCCACCAGTTAGCCGGGCTGCTGTACTGAGATGTCAGGGGTGGCTGAAAGCTACATCTTTTCGCCCAGAAGTGCAACTGAGGATACTAGATATGCCTTACGACAGAGAACTATTTGGCTAGCATGTCGATGACGCCCTGCAGTCGATAAAGACAGACACGGAAACAGCTAGATCCCTGGGTACGCTACAGTTTAAAAGGCAGCCCTTTCGAGGAGCAAGAGGAAGAGGGCTTTACTCTTACAGTGGCAGGTCACGTCAGTATCTGCAGTATCAGCTCTACCAAAGTAAATTTCGCACCACAATTGGCCAACAGCAGCCGCATGCTTATCGGCAACCATCATCTGCACCCTTCCGGCAAACCACAAGGGGAAAATCCTCTTATAATGACAAGGACGCTGCGAGAAAGCACTGACCTCCATCAGTTGCCTGCACCCAACCCCTATCCCAGCGCTCGGATAGGGGGCAGAATTTCCAACTTCTTCCACCAGTGGTCCCAGATCACATCAGACAGATGGGTCCTCGAAATTGTCAGCAAGGTACACACACTACAGTTTCATCAATCTCCTCTGCAAGTGCCATTGGGAGGACCCCCACCTGCCCATCTAAAAGAACTCCTAGTACAGATTGCCATCTTGATAGACAAGGGTGCAATAGAGATCGTACCGAAGGATCAGAGGGGAGCTGGCTTCTACTCTCGCTTATTCCTCATACGGAAAAAGACTGGAGACTGGCGACCTATTTTAGACTTTCGCGCTCTGAACAAATTCTTGAAAAGACAATTGTTTTGTACGATCACCCTTCAAGATGTGCTACGATTACTCAACCAAGGAGATTTCATGGCGTCCTTGGATTTCCAGGAGGCATACTTCCACATCCCTTTTCATCCCAGTCACAGGAAATTCTTAACGGTTCAAGGTTGCAGGCACCCATTACCAGTTCGGAGTGTTACCTTTTTGCCTCAGATCGGCCCCAAGAGTTTTCACCAAGGTTCTGGCACCATTTGCAGCTTACCTCAGGGAGGTGGGAATCCTGATGTTCCCGCATTTGGATGACTGGCTAATAAAGGCATGAACGGCGTCCAAGACGGCCAGAGACATAGAAAGATGCTTATCCCTCTTCAGGGCGTTGGGACTAATAGTCAACTACCCGAAGTCTCACCTAGATCTGTCGAACATCACCTTTCTAGGGGCTGTTTTGGACACAGAGCGAGCAAGAGCTTTTGCTTCTCAGGACAGACGGAAAGAACTTCAAAACCTAGCAAGCTGTCTCAGCAGAAGAAGGTCCACTTCATCCGGACTTAAAAATCTTTTCTGGGGATGCTCTTTGTGCATTCCGTTGATAGCAAACTGTCGCCTTCACATGAGAACACTTCAACAACAATTGGACATTCAGTGGAAACAAATAATTGAATCTTCGATATTGTCCAAATAACCTTACCAGCGAGACAAGCCTTGAATTGGTGGAAAAACACCCCTCTCATCTCGGAAGGTCTCTCCTTCCTGACGGACAAACCAGTGCACATTCTAACAACGGCTGCGTCTCTAGAGGGATGGGGTGCACACTTACAGGACCTATCAGTGAGAGGGAGATGGTCCATACAGGAATCAGCACTCCACATCACCATATTGAAATTAAAGGCAGTTTTCCTGGCGTTCCAGGCCTTCCTCGCCAAGATCAGAGGTTCCTCAGTGTTGATAAGAACTGACAACACCACAGTCATGCATTACCTCAACAAGCATGGGGGTTACAAGATCGCAGGCGCTGTCTCTTCAGGCACAGAAATTGTAGCATTGGGTTCTACACCATCACATAACAATCAGAGCGGAACACCTCTCAGTGGTATCCAACACTTTGGCAGATGCACTAAGCAGAACGTGGACGACCTGTCACGAATGGGAGCTCAACCAGGCAACTCTTGACTGCCTCTTTCTTCGTTGGGGCAAACCTAGTCTAGATCTGTTTGTGACAAGAGAGTACAAAAAATGGCAACACTTTGCAAGCTGGCAGCCGCAGAGAGTGTCAAAGGGGAATGCGTTTTTGATCAAATGTCAGGGATTTATGCCTACGCTTTTCCCCCGCTCCCACTCATCCCGAGACTTCTTCAAAAGATAGAGAGAACCTTGCCGACTACTATTGATCGCTCCCAGATGGCTGCACCAGTTTTGGTTCACGGAGCTGCTACTCCTCTCGGAGCAACCTCACATTCGATTGAGGCCAACACCAGACTTGCTAACGATGAATCAGGGGCAGGTCTGTCATTCCAACCCGACTTCTCTTCAATTATCGACCTGGCTCCTGAATTCCATGAGTTTGGCAGTCTAGATATACCTTCAAACTGTCGAGAGGTGCTCCCCTGTGCCAGAGCCCAGTCTACGAATAAGACGTGCAGACTCAAATGGAAAAGATTCTGCATATGGTGCAAAACCTCCAATATTCATCCTCTAAAATCTTCTCCAGAGCATATTCTTCTGTATCTTTTGCAATTAGCAACATCAGATCTCTCCCATTCCTCTATCAACGTTCACCTAGCTGCCATCTCTTGTTTCCGCCATACGGCAGTTTTGCTATCTTTATGGTCATCCAGGATAATAAATCAAGGCTTATTCAGGATGTTTCCTCCGATTCAGCGTCCTCCTCCTACCTGGCATCTTAATATTGTGCTTTCCAAATTGATGAGGCGTCCCTTCGAGCCTATTCACAAAGCTCACCTGAAATATATCTCTTGGAAGACAGCACTCCTTCTGACTCTTACTTCCGCTAAGAGGGTTAGTGACATACAGGCATTCACAATCTCACCACCTTTTCTTCAATTTAAATCAGATATGGTCATTCTGAGGACTAATCCAAAATTCATTCATAAAGTTCCCTCGAGCTTTCATTTGAACAAACCAGTGATTTTAAAAACTATCTTTCCGAACCCTCGAACTCCAGCTGTGCGAGCACTACATTCCCTAGATCTCAGAAGGTGTCTGAAATTCTACATCCAAAGGACTAGCACCTTTCGTAAAGCTGATCAATTGTTCATTAGCTAAGGTCAACTCATTAAAGGGAATGCGGTTACCAAGCAAACAATAGCCCGGTGGATCTTCTCCGCCATACAATTCTGTCACCTGCTAACAACCAACGTCAAGGCACACTCCACTAGAGCGGTAACTACTTCAGCAGCTGTCTTCGCAGGAGTGCCTCTAAACCGGATTTGCAGAGCGTCAGTGTGGATTCGCAGCCACACCTTTACTCAACACTACTGCCTGAATGCTGCTGACAGGATGGATGCAGCGGAAGAACAAGCAGTTTTGTGTAATTTATTTGCATAAGGTGAGCCAATAATCTTCTTTACCCACCATCCTCGAATGCTAATATTTCCAGACTGATATTTATCATATATGTGTGTTTGTATATAACTATATCTGCATGTTATGTATGCATATATATTTATAGATGTATATTTATATAAAGAGACTTAAAGAATGATGTTTCTTTACAGATATAGATGTTAACATCTTCTTGTACTGCTGATTATTCTGATTCAAGCATATGAATCTATGAAAAATACCCCAATACTGGAGAAGAAGATAAGTTACTTACCTGTAACTGTGGTGCTCCAGTATTGGTATCTTTCATAGATTCACATGCGACCCACCCTCCTCCCGGAGGCTCACCTCTTTTGTCTCTATCTTGAATTCACTAGTGCTGGAAAATCTGAGAGACTGAGCCTCTGTGCTGAGGGTTCTAAAGGGGTGGTCTCACCTGATTGGCTAAACTTTGGCCCTTTTCTAATGAAGCTAATAAGCTATGAAAGTGAATGTATTTTTACCATTGACTACAATGGGGAAAAAAATGATTTTTTTCTACTGCTTTTTATGTACAATGGGACTCCCACTTCGACTGGGAATGATTCAAGGATGTGAACCTATGAAAGACACCAATACTGGAGAACCACAGTTACAGGTAAGTAACTTATCTTTTTCTCATCCAGCACTAATTTCTGTTGATAGACTACCATGGGCCCCAGTGATTGGCTTGCCACCGAGTGATCTGGCTTTGAGGGCCTGTGGAGTTGTTCGTGCTAGCGTCAGAGAGACTGGGGCATTCCCCAGTCCTAGGAATAGCAACACCTGTCTGGAGGCCGTGCGAACTGGAACTGCAGAAACGCACATTGAGCTGTTGAAGGTGCCGGATTCTTGACTCCTCTTCTGCACTCCCCATGTGGAGGTGCAGGGGTATTCAATACAAAGCACACCATGCCGGAGGACAGGAGGCGTGATTCAGTGTACATGCCTGCTGTTGACTGGCTATATAGTCCTTGCGAGAGCCCCACTGCCATCAGGGAAATGCTCCGACACCTACAACTTGCTTACCACAAGCCCATGCTGCTACTTACACAGACATTCAAGGTGAACTACCACTGCTTGCCCCATTGGAATATCTGAAGCAACCTCATCCTCATGCAGTCCTGCCATCCTGACGCAGCCAAGTCCTGTTGCCGGGAGCAACACTCTTCACCCACTTGGGTGCAGATAAGGTGAGTTTGGCAACAGTGCAAAGCAATAGAACCGGCAGGTACCCTCCTGACCCTCCATAAGCCTGACAGCCTATGTGACTGTGAGAAAGTAGCCTCTTTCTAGCCTTGTTACCCCCACTTTTGGCCTGTTTGTGAGTGTATGTCAGGGTATTTTCACTGTCTCACTGGGATCCTGCTAGCCAGAGCCCAGTGCTCATAGTGAGAAACCCTATGTTTTCAGTATGTTTGTTATGTGTCACTGGGACCCTGCTAGTCAGGACCCCAGTGCTCATAAGTTTGTGGCCTATATGTATGTGTTCCCTGTGTGGTGCCTAACTGTCTCACTGAGGCTCTGCTAACCAGAACCTCAGTGGTTATGCTCTCTCTGTACAAATTGTCACTAACAGGCTAGTGACCAATTTTACCAATTTATATTGGCTTACTGGAACACCCTTATAATTCCCTAGTATATGGTACTGAGGTACCCAGGGTATTGGGGTTCCAGGAGATCCCTATGGGCTGCAGCATTTCTTTTGCCACCCATAGGGAGCTCTGACAATTCTTACACAGGCCTGCCACTGCAGCCTGAGTGAAATAACGTCCACGTTATTTCACAGCCATTTTACACTGCACTTAAGTAACTTATAAGTCACCTATATGTCTAACCTTTACCTGGTAAAGGTTAGGTGCAAAGTTACTTAGTGTGAGGGCACCCTGGCACTAACCAAGGTGCCCCCACATTGTTCAGAGCCAATTCCCTGAACTTTGTGAGTGCGGGGACACCATTACACGCGTGCACTACATAAAGGTCACTACCTATATGTAGCTTCACAATGGTAACTCCGAATATGGCCATGTAACATGTCTAAGATCATGGAATTGCCCCCTCTATGCCATCCTGGCATTGTTGGCACAATTCCATGATCCCAGTGGTCTGTAGCACAGACCCTGGCACTGCCAAACTGCCTTTCCTGGGATTTCACTGCAGCTGCTGCTGCCAACCCCTCAGACAGGTTTCTGCCCTCCTGGGGTCAAGCCAGGCTTGTCCCAGGATGGCAGAACAAAGGACTTCCTCTGAGAGAGGGTGTTACACCCTCTCCCTTTGGAAAATGGTGTGAAGGCAGGGGAGGAGTAGCCTCCCCCAGCCTCTGGAAATGCTTTGTTGGGCACAAATGTGCCCAATTCTGCATAAGCCAGTCTACACCGGTTCAGGGACCCCTTAGCCCTGCTCTGGCGCGAAACTGGACAAAGGAAAGGGGAGTGACCACTCCCCTGACCTGCACCTCCCCTGGGAGGTGTCCAGAGCTCCTCCAGTGTGCTCCAGACCTCTGCCATCTTGGAAACAGAGGTGCTGCTGGCACACTGGACTGCTCTGAGTGGCCAGTGCCACCAGGTGACGTCAGAGACTCCTTGTGATAGGCTCCTTCAGGTGTTGCTAGCCTATCCTCTCTCCTAAGTAGCCAAACCCTCTTTTCTGGCTATTTAGGGTCTCTGTCTCTGGGGAAACTTTAGATAACGAATGCAAGAGCTCATCCGAGTTCCTCTGCATCTCTCTCTTCACCTTCTGCCAAGGAATCGACTGCTGACCGCGCTGGAAGCCTGCAAACCTGCAACAAAGTAGCTAAGACGACTACTGCAACTCTGTAACGCTGATCCTGCCGCCTTCTCGACTGTTTTCCTGGTGGTGCATGCTGTGGGGGTAGTCTGCCTCCTCTCTGCACTAGAAGCTCTGAAGAAATCTCCTGTGGGTCGACGGAATCTTCCCCCTGCAACCGCAGGCACCAAAAAGCTGCATTACCGGTCCCTTGGGTCTCCTCTCAGCACGACGAGCGAGGTCCCTCGAATCCAGCAACTCTGTCCAAGTGGCCCCCACAGTCCAGTGACTCTTCAGTCCAAGTTTGGTGGAGGTAAGTCCTTGCCTCACCTCGCTGGACTGCATTGCTGGGAACCGCGACTTTTGCAGCTACTCCGGCCCCTGTGCACTTCCGGCGGAAATCCTTCGTGCACAGCCAAGCCTGGGTCCACGGCACTCTAACCTGCATTGCACGACTTTCTAAGTTGGTCTCCGGCGACGTGGGACTCCTTTGTGTAACTTCGGGTGAGCACCGTTTCACGCATCCTCGTAGTGCCTGTTTCTGGCACTTCTCCGGGTGCTACCTGCTGCTAAGAGGGCTCCTTGTCTTGCTCGACGTCGCCTCTACCTCCTGGTCCATTTTGCGACCTCCTGGTCCCTCCTGGGCCACAGCAGCAATCAAAAACGCACGATTTGCAGCTAGCAAGGCTTGTTGGCATTCTTTCGGCGGGAAAACACATCTGCACGACTCTCCACGGCGAGAGGGATCCGTCCACCAAAGGGGAAGTCTCTAGCCCTTTTCGTTACTGCAGAAACCTCAGCTTCTTCTGTCCAGTAGAAGCTTCTTTGCACCTACAGCTGGCATTTCCTGGGCATATGCCCCTCTCCGACTTGCTTGTGACTTTTGGACTTGGTCCCCTTGTTCCACAGGTACCCTCGACTGGAAATCCATTGTTGTTGCATTGTTGGTTTGTGTCTTTCCTGCCTTATTCCCCTATCACGACTTCTTTGTCCTTTGGGGAACTTAAGTGCACTTTGCACTCACTTTTCATTGTCTTGGGGAGGGTTATTTTTCTAACTCTCACTATTTTCTAATAGTCCCAGCGACCCTCTACAAGGTCACATAGGTTTGGGGTCCATTCGTGGTTCGCATTCCACTTTTGGAGTATATGGTTTGTGTTGCCCCTATCCCTATGTTTCCCCATTGCATCCTATTGTAACTATACATTGTTTGCACTGTTTTCTAAGACTATACTGCATATTTTTGCTATTGTGTATATATATCTTGTGTATATTTCCTATCCTCTCACTGAGGGTACACTCTAAGATACTTTGGCATATTGTCATAAAAATAAAGTACCTTTATTTTTTAGTATAACTGTGTATTGTGTTTTCTTATGGTATTGTGCAAGTGACACTTGTGGTACTGTAGTAGCTTCACACGTCTCCTAGTTCAGCCTAAGCTGCTCTGCTAAGCTACCATTATCTATCAGCCTAAGCTGCTAGACACCCTATACACTAATAAGGGATAACTGGGCCTGGTGCAAGGTGCAAGTACCCCTTGGTACTCACTACAAGCCAGTCCAGCCTCCTACAGTGACCTAACTGCATCACTTTTATTTTGAGGCCTATATGCCACACGAGGGCCCCCACAGCGCTCTGACTGGCTCCTTACTTGGACCTGACTGGCTCCTTAGTGATCTTAAATGATCCCGATGTGTAACATGATCATGTTGGGCATGGCTACCCCTGCTGATAAGTACCATACATACATGCCCACCCTAAGATCCAGCACACACACATTGCACTGTTGCTGGAAACGCCCCTCATGGAACTTCATAAGGTACTCCCAAAATGGTGGGGTCAGGTATATTGCACATCATTGGCATTTGCTCATATTGCCCCGGAGATCCCTTACGAGGTGCATAGACAGGTAGCTGACACTAGAGTTAGATATGTTATCACAGAGGGTCGCTTAGATGGGGGCCCCGAAATCATTAGTGGGACTTTGTGCTCCCAATTCTAATCAGTCCACATTCCTCAACATCCTCACCCCAGCTTTGTTCAGAAATCCTCAGACACCTAGTCTGTGGGTTTGGCACTTCAGTTGTGAGCCTGGTGTGCAGTGGGACTACTCACTCCCCCCAGTGCACAGTGCTCCCTGCATTAAGACAACGCAGCAGTTCAAGACATGATTAACACATAGACGGCTTTACAATGTCTGGTGCATGGGACCCCCAAATGACCTGAATATTAATTCTGCTCTCCAATACATGATATTCGCACTAGACGTACTATGCACCGAGCAGCTGGGGGCACAGGGTGCCAGATCGGAATACTTGGCCCCCACACTGTCAGATATGTCTGCTCCAGGTAGTATTCCAGTGGGGCAGGCTGCGTCCAAATATCCATACATGGCATCTACAGCCAGAGGCCCTGTTCGACCTCCGCCCCCACCCATTTTGCAAAGAAACTTCACCGTGTATCACATAATATTTCAAACATAAGAGATTACACCATTTAGGGAAGTAGAATGGTATGCCCACAAGGTGGTGGTGTACAGCCACTGTATGGCCGCATCATGGGGAGTTCATCACACACTACATAACAAAGTGATAGCCCTTGAAAAAGCCTTGCCTCAATTGGAGGGAGCCAATTACACAGAGTTGAACTTAAAAACATGTGCAAACAGTACAAACAAGTAGAATTCTGCCCGAGTGTAAACAGCTGTAGACGCCGACTAACTTCCTTACATGCAGAATGTGATCGCTCGGTCAGACTCCTCTCATGGTTGACCCAAGAGTATCAGAGGCGCGCCCCTATCGGTGCCATCTGTAAAAATGATGGGTTGATGGTCAACACACAGGCTGACCTCAGCCTAGTATTCAGAGACTATTATCGTACACTGCACGCAGCTGTGGACAAACCTACACATGACAGTATACCTGAGTCTCTACAGGGGTTGCCTTTGATTCAGCTGTCTCCCCTTCAGAGAGCCACACTCGATGAACTGATCCAGTTGGAAGAAGTTAAACTGGCAATGATGCAAATTGCAAGAAACAAAACCCCAGGTTCGGATGGACTATTAGTTGAGTACAGTGCTACTCATTCAGCACTGATCTCCCAACATCTACTAAATGTGTTCTGAGGTGCACTCGTTCGGCCGGCTAGTGGAATCCATGCACGAGGCCTGGATTGTGGTCCTCCCCACTGGATGTATGCTCTTATCGCCCCCTATCTCTACTTAATCTTGACTGCAAGGTACTGGGGAAGATGCTGGCTAACAGTGTTCTTCCATTGATAGCCGGCCTGATACATGCTGATCAATCAGGTTTTGTTACCTGGAAAAAGTACCTTCCGTAACATAAGGCGCATGCAGAGGTTGGTGTGGGATACCCCGTGGGAAGGGGAGTACATGGCGAAGTATTAGTCTCTCTAGCCATCAAAAAGGCCTTTGACTCCTAAAGTTGCACCTTTCTGTTAACAACACTGGAACACATGGAATTTAGGCTAAGGTTCCTGGACTGGGTGCGCACATTATACTCTGGACTGATTGCCAGAGTTAAAACTGGTCAATGGATATCAGACATTTTCCCCATCCAGAGGGGTGCTTGCCAGGGGTGCCCACTATCACCCCTTCGTTTTGCTATAGCCATGGAGCCCTTGGCTTGCCAGCTGCGCCTGCGGGCAAGAGAATGAGCGATCCCAGAACTGGATATGTATCATGTTGTGTCCTTGTATGCTGATGATGTCCTGATCCTTCTCTGCCAGGTTGAGACATTGCTTTTGATCCTGATTGTAAAGAAATGGCTCCCTGTTGCAATTACCCCCCACTTTTTGCCTGATACTGATGCTGACTTGAAGTGTGCTGGGACCCTGCTAACCAGGCCCCAGCACCAGTGTTCTTTCACCTAAAATGTACCATTGTTTCCACAATTGGCACACCCTGGCATCCAGGTAAGTCCCTTGTAACTGGTACCTGTGGTACCAAGGGCCCTGATGCCAGGGAAGGTCTCTAAGGGCTGCAGCATGTCTTATGCCACCCTAGGGACCCCTCACTCAGCAGAGACACACTGCTTGCCAGCTTGTGTGTGCTGGTGGGGAGAAAATGATTAAGTCGACATGGCACTCCCCTCAGGGTGCCATGCCAACCTCACACTGCCTGTGGCATAGGTAAGTCACCCCTCTAGCAGGCCTTACAGCCCTAAGACAGGGTGCACTATACCACAGGTGAGGGCATATGTGCATGAGCACTATGCCCCTACACTGTCTAAGCAAAACCTTAGACATTGTAAGTGCAGGGTAGTCATAAGAGAATATGGTCTGGGAGTCTGTCAAAAACGAAATCTACAGCTCCATAATGGCTACACTGAATACTGGGAAGTTTGGTACCAAACTTCTCAGAATAATAAACCCCCACTGATGCCAGTGTTGGATTTATTAAAAAATGCACACAGAGGGCATCATAGAGATGCCCCCTGTATTTTACCCAATTGTTCAGTGCAGGACTGACTGGTCTGTGCCAGCCTGCTGCTGAGAGACGAGTTTCTGACCCCATGCGGTGAGAGCCTTTGTGCTCTCTGAGGACAGAAACAAAGCTTGCTCTGGGTGGAGGTGCTTCCCCCCTGCAGGAACTGTAACACCTAGGAGTGAGCTTCAAAGGCTCAAGCTTCGTGTTACAATGCCACAGGGCACTCCAGCTAGTGGAGATGCCCGCCCCCTGGACACAGCCCCCACTTTTGGCGGCAAGTCCAGGAGAGATAATGAGAAAAACAAGGAGGAGTCACTGGCCAGTCAGGACAGCCCCTAAGGTGTCCTGAGCTGAGGTGACTCTGACTTTTAGAAATCCTCCATCTTGTAGAAGGAGGATTGCCCCAATAGGAATAGGGATGTGCCCACCTCCCCTCAGGGAGGAGGCACAACGAGGGTGTACCCACCCTCAAGGACCTAAACACACCCCTAAATTCAGTATTTAGGGGCGCCCCAGAACCTAGGAAACTAGATTCCTGCAACTTACGAAGAAGAGGACTGCTGAGCTGAAAAACCCCTGCAGAGAAGAAGACGACACCAACTGCTTTGGCCCCAGCCCTACCGGCCTGTCTCCCTCCTTCAGAAGAAAACTGCTCCAGCGACGCTTTCCCCAGGACCAGCGACCTCTGAATCCTCAGAGGACTGCCCTGCTTCCAAGAGACCAAGAAACTCCCGAGAACAGCGGCCCTGTTCAACAAAGACTGCAACTTTGTATCCAGAGGAGCAGATTTAAAGACCCCTGCAATCCCCGCAAGAAGCGTGAGACTTGCAACACTGCACCCGGCGACCCCGACTCGACTGGTGGAGAAACAACACCTCAGGGAGGACCCTCAGGCGACTCCGAGACTGTGAGTAACCAAAGTTGTCCCCCCTGAGCCCCCAAAGCGACGCCTACAGAGGGAATCCCGAGGCTCCCCCTGACCGCGACTGTCTGACTCTAAAATCCCGACGGCTGGAAAAGACCCTGCACCCGCAGCCCCCAGCACCTGAAGGATCGGAACTTCAGTGCAGGAGTGACCCCCAGGAGGCCTTCTCCCTTGCCCAGGTGGTGGCTACCCCGAGGAGCCCCCCCCCCCCCTTGCCTGCCTGCACCGCTGAAGAGACCCCTTGGTCTCCCATTGAATCCTATTGAGAACCCGACGCTTGTTTGCACACTGCACCCGGCCGCCCCCGCGCTGCTGAGGGTGTACTTTCTGTGCTAACTTGTGTCCCCCCCGGTGCCCTACAAAACCCCCCTGGTCTGCCCTCCGAAGACGCGGGTACTTACCTGCTGGCAGACTGGAACCAGGGCACCCCCTTCTCCATTGAAGCCTATGTGTTTTGGGCACCACTTAGAACTTTGCACCTGACCGGCCCTGAGCTGCTGGTGTGGTGACTTTGGGGTTGCTCTGAACCCCCAACGGTGGGCTACCTTGGACCCCAATCTGAACCCCGTAGGTGGTTTACTTACCTGCAAGAACTAACATTACTTTACCTCCCCCAGGAACTGTGAAAATTGCACTGTGTCCACTTTTAAAACAGCTAAATGTGTTTTACGTAAAATGTATATATGCTATTGTGATTATTCAAAGTTCCTAAAGTACTTACCTGCAATACCTTTCAAATGAGATATTACATGTAGAATTTGAACCTGTGGTTCTTAAAATAAACTAATAAAATATATTTTTCTATACAAAAACCTATTGGCCTGGAATTGTCTGAGTGTGTGTTCCTCATTTATTGCCTGTGTGTATGTACAACAAATGCTTAACACTACTCCTTTGATAAGCCTACTGCTCGACCACACTACCACAAAATAGAGCATTAGTATTATCTCTTTTTGACACTATCTTACCTCTAAGGGGAACCCTTGGACTCTGTGCATACTATTCCTTACTTTGAAATAGTGCATACAGAGCCAACTTCCTACACTGATGCAATTATTAAATGACTTTGGCTTAATTTCGGTACTGCGACTCAATTGGTCTAAATCCTGTTTGTTCCCACTCACCTCGATTTCCGAACCCCTCAGGAGCGATGTACCAATGTACCCACTTTGTTGGTGTTACAACACCTTCATATATTTAGGCATCAATGTATACCACTCAGAAGCGGCCCTCAGAGAAGGTAATGTGAACCAGGCAGTGTGCTCAATCTGTGGATCTCTTCCCTTCTGGCAGTCTTTACCTCTCTCGCCGCTGGGACATAAAGCAGTATCTAAAATGCTAATATTACCTAGATTACAGTATTTGTTGCAACACTCCTGCTGGCACTCCCCAAAGCCTTCTTCAGAGACCTGAATGGTCTACTTCAGGAGTTAATATGGGGATCAGGCAGACGTTGGGAGACACTGGCTGTCGCACACAGTTCATTATTGGAGGGAGGGTTGGGCACTCCAAATTTTGAACCGTACTATACAGCTGCACGAATCCAATGGCCGCAGCGATGGCTGGACACGTCCACCAGTCCTGAATAAGCTATGATCCAAGACACCCTGGGTTCCATTGTGTAAGGAAATGCGTCCTTGGCATGGTTACCCCCTGACTTTTTGCCTTTTTTTGGTGCCAGTTATGACTGAATGTGTGCTGGGACCCTGCTAACCAGGCCCCAGCACCAGTGTTCTTTCCCTAAACTGTACCTTTGTTCCCACAATTGGCACAGCCCTGGCACACAGATAAGTTCCTTGTAAATGGCGCCCCTGGTGCCAAGGGACCTGATGCCAGGGAAGGTCTCTAAGGGCTGCAGCATGTCTTATGACACCCTGGGGACCCCTCACTCAGCACATACCCACTGCCTCACGGCTTGTGTGTGCTGGTGGGGAGAAAATGACTGTCGACATGGCACTCCCCTCAGAGTGCCATGCCCACCACACACTGCCTGTGGCATAGGTAAGTCACCCCTCTAGTAGGCCTTACAGCCCTAAGGCAGGGCGCACTATACCACAGGTGAGGGCATATGTGCATGAGCACTATGCCCCTACAGTGTCTAAGCAAAACCTTAGACATTGTAAGTGCAGGGTAGCTATAAGAGTATATGGTCTGGGAGTTTGTCAAACACAAACTCGACAAGTTCCATAATGGCTACACTGAAATCTGGGAAGTTTGGTATCAAACTTCTCAGCACAATAAATCCACACTGATGACAGTGTGGGATTTATTGAGAAATGCACACAGAGGGCATCTTAGAGATGCCCCCTGAATACTAGTCCGACTCCTAGTGCTAGGCTGACCAGTTTCTGCCAGCCTGACACAATTAGATGAGTTTCTGCCCACATGGGGAGAGTGCCTTTGTCACTCTTTGGCCAGGAACAAAGCCTTTAATGGGCAGAGGTGCTTCTCACCTCCCCCTGCATGAACTGCAACACCTGGTGGTGAGCCTCAAAGGCTTATGCCTTTTGTTACAGCACCCAGGGCATCCCAGCTAGTGGAGTTGCCCGCCTCTCTGGCCACTGTCCCCACTTTGGCGGCAAGGCTGGAGGAGATAATGAGAAAAACAAGGAGGAGTCACTCACCAGTCCGGACTGCCCCTAAGGTGTCCTGAGCTGAGGTGACCCCTGCCTTTATAAATTCTCCATCTTGAGTTTGGTGGATTCCCCCAATAGGATTAGGGATGTGCCCACCTCCCTTCAGGGAGGAGGCACAAAGAGAGTGTAGCCACCCTCCAGGACAGTAGCCATTGGCAACTTCCCCCCAGACCTAAACACACCCATAAATTTAGTATTTAGGGGCGACCCAGAACCGAGGAAATTAGATTCCTGCAACCTACACAAAGGACTGCTGACCTGAAAGCCCTGCAGAGACGACGGAGACGACAACTGACTTGGCCCCAGCCCTACCAGCCTGTCTCTACTCTCAAAGAACCTGCACAGTGACGCATCCGACAGGGACCAGCGACCCCTGAAGACTCAGAGGACTGCCCTGAACCCAAAGGACCAAGAAACTCCAGAGAACAGCGGCACTGTTCACCAACAGCAACATCTGTGCAACAAAGAAGCAACTTTTAAAGAACTCACTCTTCCCGCCGGAAGCATGAGACTTCACCCTCTGCACCTGACGCCCTGGCTCCAGAGAACTACCACCACAGAGGGGACTCCCAGGCGACTGCGACTCTGTGAGTAACCTGACTCGAACCCCCCCCCGCGCTCCCACAGCGACACCTGCAGAGAGGATCCAGAGGCTCCCCCTGACCGCGACTGCCTGGTAACAAGGAACCCAACGCCTGGACCAAGCACTGCACCTGCAGCCCCCAGGACCGGAAGGAACCAACCTCCAGTGCAGGAGTGACCAGCGGGCAGCTATCTTCCCAGCCAGGTCGGTGGCTGGCCAGAGAAGCCCCCCTGTGCCCTGCCTGCATTGCTTAAGTGACCCCCGGGTCCCTCCATTGCTTTCAATAGCAAACCCGACACCAACTTTGCACACTGCACCCGGCTGCCCCTGTGCCGCTGAGGGTGTGTTTTGTGTCCCTGTTTGTGTCCCCCTCCAGTGCTCTACAAAACCCCCCTGGTCTGCTCCCCGAGGACGCAGGTACTTATCTGCCAGCAGACCGGAACCAGAGCACCCCTGTTCCCCATAGGCGCCTATGTGTTTTGGGCCCTCCTTTTGACCTCTGCACCTGACAGGTGTTGCTGCTGCGGTGACTTTGGGGTTGCCTTGAACCCCCAACGGTGGGCTGCTTATGCCCAGGAGAGTGACTGTGTAAGTGCTTTACTTACCTTAGAAACTTAACCATACTTACCTCCCCCAGGGACTGTTGATTTTTGCACTGTGTCCAGGTTCTTTGAGTCTGGAGACAGGCCGGTAGGGCTGGGGCCAAGTCAGTTGTCGTCTCTGCAGGGCTTTCAGGTCAGCAGTCCTCCTTCTTTGTGTAGGTTGCAGGAATCTGATTTCCTGGGTTCTGGGTCACCCCTAAATACTGAATTTAGGGTGTGTGTTTTAGGTCAGGAGGGCAGTAGCCAATGGCTATGGTCCTGGAGGGTGGCTACACCCTCTTTGTGCCTTCTCCCCAGGGGGTAACTATGCCAAGGAGGCATTTCCTTACAACAGTTAACTATCTCCTCACTGTATCCAGAGTATGTTTTCCAACACAGAATGGAAATGCCTTCCTTGCCGGATGTCAGAAGTTGGTTTAGATCACATGATATAGGAATGTCCCCTACTGCAAGGGACCTGCCCGGAGATTACGATTACCGTAGTGTAATTTACGGGGCACATGTTGCTGCTTACTCCAGAGAGTTCCATCCTGGACCTTTACCCCAGAGCTAAAGAGGACTGACAAATAGACCGGTTCATAGATCTTACATTTGTCCTCTTTAAGTGACAGATGGCCGTGACCTGGAAAGCACCCTCAATCTAGACACATAATTATGGTTGTGTACACTCCTACTGTGGGCCCCTACTGAAACCAATACATTGCACTTGCTACAGTCTAAGGGTTTACTCAGAACAAGAATAGAAAATTGGGACACTTATATCCTTAACATAGAAGCCAAGAATGACGACCGGCCTCCATGAGGGAACTGGCTGAAAGATACCTATGGTTAACACCAGATTTCCTTTCTGCACATTAACTTATACCTAGAGCTGACATTTTGATGCCCGGTTTGAAGTTCATTAATACCAATGCATTGTGATGTATTGTTATAACTGCTACTCTTTTCCTCCTGATTTCCAGCACCCCTAATATTACGGGAAATGTACTTGCTGTCTCTGAAATACAAGGGACCCTGTTATTAATGCTCTACTGACTGTTTATAACCTGTTTTTGCCTACATTACTCCAGCTTTATCACAACAACACTGAGATTTGTAATTGCCTCTGTAGTGAGTACTTCTGTGTGTCACCAGTTGCCCAATGTAACATGTACACCTAGCAATGTTTCCCTTTAGTTACCTTCAAAAACAATAAAAAGATGTTTTTTTTAAAAAAGACAAGAAAGAGGATCCTTACCTCTTGATCAAAAACTACAGAATGCTATATCACAACCTCGCCTTCCTGCACTTGATTGCTAAGCTCCTTGAGACCGGGAGTTTACATTCTTGAATACATCAAACTGCTTCCTCAGAAAGTTGCGAACTCCTAGAACTGCTTCCTCTACGAAAACTATTTTTCTCTAGGTTTCAATTTTGAATTAATTAGAAAATACCTCATCAGTTGCATTGACTGACAAAATGCTTGTACAGTATACACTCCACATTTATCTCTAGCAACTCAATATACTGGATACATTTCCTAACTCCTTGTCAATGTCCACAAATAACTATCTATTATCAACCAGCTGACCCATCTCTCCCTTGTGGTATATTGGGCCTGCTCCTCCTAAGTATGTATCCTGGTAGGAGATCCAGTATTCCTTTTTGGGTCACACAATGTTTGTCGCAGTGGTGTCACATAAACACCCATCCTATCAGTGCAATGAACTAAGTTTGTAAACCGCTATTTTACAGTGGGCAACTGGGCCTTGCACCCGGTAGATAGCCACTCTTTTGTTTGGTCATTAGCGGTGGTGTGGCTGAGAAACGCCTCGAAGGAGCTGGTGGGTCTTTATCTAAATCCAGCAAAGTCTCCTAGGGAGACTGTAAAGTCCTATTAATCCTGTTTGATGGTATACTAAAAAAAAAAAAGACTTGAGTGCTTGTTAGAGCACACCTTTTTGCATATACTCTAAATGGTGTTTGTAGGCAAATGGCTCCTTTTTGAAGTTATTCCCCCTCCCCCTACCCCCCACGTTTTGCCTGATATTGATGCTGATTTGACTGAGTGTGTGCTGGGACCCTGCTAAGCAGGCCCCAGCACCAGTGTTCTTTCACTAAAAATGTACCATTGTTTCCACAATTGGCACACCCCTGGCACATAGATCAGTCCCTTGCAAAAGGTACCAGTGGTACCAAGGGCCCTGTGAACAGGGAAGGTCCCTTAGGGCTGCAGCATTTGTTGTGCCACCCTAAGGGACCCCTCACCTAACACATGCACACTGCTATTGCAGAACGGTGTTGGTGGGGAGCAAAAGGCAAAGTCGACATGGCATCCACACACAACACTGCCTCTGGCATAGGTAAGTCACCCCTCTAGCAGGCCTTAAAGCCCTAAGGCAGGGTGCACTATACCACAGGTGAGGGCATAGCTGCATGAGCAATATTCCCTTACAGTGTCTAAGTCCATTCTTAGACATTGTAAGTACAGTGTGGCCATATTAAGTATATGGTCTGGGAGTTTGTCAAAACGAACTCCACAGCACCATAATGGCTACACTGAAAACTGGGAAGTTTGGTATCAAACTTCTCAGCCCAATAAATGCACACTGATGCCAGTGTGCACTTTATCGTAAAATACACCCAGAGGGCGTCTTAGAGATGCCCCCTGAAAACATACCCGACTTCCAGTGTGGGCTGACTAGTTTTTGCCAGCCTGTCACACACCAGACATGTTGCTGGCCACATGGGAAGAGTGCCTTTGTCACTCTGTGGCCAGGAAAAAAGCCTGTACTGGATAGAGGTGCTTCTCACCTCCACCTGCAGGAACTGTAACATCTGATGGTGAGCCTCAAAGGCTCACCCCCACAGCGCATCCCAGCTAGTGGAGATGCCCGCCCCTAAGGTGTCCTGAGCAGAGATGACCGTTACTTTTAGAAATTCTCCATCTTGTAGAAGGAGGATTCCCCCAATAGGATTAGGGATGTGCCCCCTCCCCACAGGGAGGAGGCACAAAGAGGGTGTAGCCACCCTCAAGGTAGCCATTGGCTTTTGCCATCCAGCCCTAACACACCCCTAAGTATAGTATCTGATAGAGACTTCTAGTTGCAGATTCCTTACCTTAAAATTTCCCCCAGGCGTCAGACTGGATCCGGAGATTTTTCTTCGAGCAATACCCTTGCGCGTCGGTAGGTGACATTGGTCAACTCCGCAGGCGTTGTTGGCATCGTGGTCGCTGTGATGACGTAGGAAGTAGTATATAGACGCCGCCCTCGCGCAGTGATGTCAGTTTTTATTTCTGCGCCACGCTCTGATTCGGAGAAGAGCTACCCTGTTCTATTTTTGACCGAATTGAACCGTTTTGTTGAGTTTTTGTGTGATATTTGGTGCGTCGAGTGGTTTCAAGCCGTGCGAGGACGGTCATCGGACGATGTGGGTGACGGATCCTCATCGGGTTTATCTGTGGTGTCTCGCACGCGACCACGACCCGGAGTCGTGGTCCGGGCCATGCACCCGAAGACTTTGAGGGAGTGGTCCCTAAAGCTCATAGTGGCCCGGCACTTGACTCCGCGTAGGTCCCGGTCTCGCTCGAGAGGAAGGTCTCGAGACTGGTCGCCAAGCCATCACCACTCGTCTTTTTTCCAAATCCTCGGGTCAAGGTAAGAAGAAGAAGAAGTCAAAGAAATCCCATTGTTCTCGGACTTCGCCCCATCACTCACCCAACGTGACGTGGGAGGAGCATCCATGCACAAGGCCTCCGTCCTCGGAGCTTGCGCCTGGGTTGGCTCCGCTCTTCCCCGAGTTTCCCTGAGCCTCAGCGACTCCCGCCCAGCTTAAAGAGTTTTATGATGCCATGCACCTCATCTTTGGGCGGTCCGACCCCGATACGGCGCCTTTGGGCCCATGGGGTTCAGCTGAGGGGCCTTCGGGTTCCGCGCCGGCAGCTTCGGCTCCAGCTACCGGGGTCACCTCTGGATCTGCGCCGGGCACACCCTTGAGACCTTCCCCGGTGCCGGGTCGATTGTAGATGCTGCTGACATTGGTAGTGGCCATTATCAACGTCGACCCAATGCTTATCCCAGATGAGTCGTAGCAGCATCAGCAGACACTGCCTTTAACTTGGATGGAGCCTATTCGCCCCAGGTCGGATTCAGACCCTTTTTCTTATGGGTACGAATATGGGGAGGGATTTGAGGGGGTCCCTGGACCCTTATGAATACCAGGATGACCCTTCTATGGACTGGGCTCAGGAATTGGGCGAAGCCAGTGGTCTAGATACTTCTCCTGACGTGCTGTCTCCTTCTACCGTGGCTACGGCAGAGGGAGCGGCTAATGGTAGGGCAGCTGAGGTCCTTGGTCTTGAGCTTCCCACTGTTGAGGTCAGTTCTAATCTCCTGACGGAGGTGCTTCAGCCTGGGGTTTCTACGTCAGAACCCCTTTTGATGTTTTAATGAAGCCCTCACCGATGTCCTTTTGGGTACCTGGTCCAAACCCAACAATAGGACTATCGCACGCTGACATCGGCCCGTTCCGAACGACCCAAAATTCCTGTCCCAACAACCCACGCCTGAGAGTCTTGTTATCCAGGCTTCCTCTTCTTCATGTTCCCTCCCGCACCCCCGGACAGGAAATCCAAAAGGCTGGAAGAGTTTGGCAAGAAGTTATTTTCTTCCACCAGTCTCGCGCTGCGGTCTATGAACACCGCATGCCTTTTGGGCTGCTATACCCACTCTTTGTGGGATACCGGAGGAGGCCCGTGCTATGGTCTCCCAAGCTGTGAACGATGGGAGAGATGTGGCAAAGTTCACAATCCGTTGTGGGCTGGACACGACCGACTCTCTGGGCAGATCGGTTGATACGACAGTGGCTTTACGACGCCACACCTGGTTGCGTTCTTCTGTTTTTTCAGGGGATGTCCAACAGTCACTAATGGACATGCCCTTTGATGGCTCACGTCTCTTCGTAGTCAAAGCGGACTCGGCCTTGGAAGGATTCCGGGGCTACGGCTCGGTCCCTCGGTCTTTCCTCTGCCCCTCGCCCCGCACAGTCCACTTTTCTCCTCTTTCGTGGCCACGAAATGGGCTCCCTGTCGCATCCTCCACCCAGCCAATGTGCCACCCATGCTTTTCAGCCTCTGCGTGGCCGGGGACGCGGAATCCCACATGACTGTGGGACATGGAACCTGAGGTCTACCCAGTCCACCTCTACCCCTGCTGCGGCCTCCAAACCCTCCTAGTCTGTCCCCTCACTCCCGTCCAGTTGGTGGCAGGATTCGCCATTACCTGCCCCACTGGGAATACATCACCACGGACAGGTGGGTTTTGCAGATAGTTCGAAAGGGCTACTCCCTCCCTTTCAAATCTGCCCCACTAACCATGCCTCCATCCTTCAGTCACCTTCCAGAGGATCATTTGGCGCTTCTCCGCCAGGAAGTCGCAGCTCTGTTGGCCAAGGGAGCTATAGAAAAGGTCCCCGTGCTCGAAGTAGGTCGTGGTTGTTATTCCTCCTACTTTCTGATACCAAAGAAGGACAAGGGCTTACTTCCTATCCTAGACCTTTGGGACCTAAACTACTTCCTCAAGAAGGGGAAATTCAAAATGCTCACCCTGGCTCAGGTTCTGTCTGCCTTGGACCCAGGAGACTGGATGGTAGCGTTGGACTTGCAGGGCGCTTATTTCCACATCCACATCCCAATCCTGCCTGCCCACAGACATTACCTACGATTCGTGGGAGGTCACAAGCACTTTCAGTTTACCGTGCTCCCCTTTGACCTTACCAGCACCCCTCGGTGTTCATGAAAATGATGGCGGTGGTTGCAGCTTATCTGCACAGGTTAGGGATCTCAGTCTTCCCCTACCTCAACAACTGGCTGTTGAAGGCGGACTCGCCCCAGAAAGTCGTCTCCCAATTTCAGACTACGGCGAACCTCCTGCACACGCTGGGGTTCATTATAAACGTCATACCTGACTCCCTCTCAGACGCTCCCTTTCATCTGAGCTGTTCTGGACACAGTGCAGTTTCGGGCTTATCCTCCTGAAAAGTGAGTCCAAGACATTCAGGCTATGATTCCGATCTTTCAGCCTCGGTCTTGGGCTTCGGTGAGACTGACTGAGTCTGCTGTGCCTCATGGCCTCCTGCATCCTGCTAGTAACACATGCCAGATGGCATGTGCGGGCTCTGCAGTGGGACCTGAAGTTCCAGTAGGCGCAGCATCAGGGGAATCTCTCCAACATGGTCCAGATCTCAGAGGGGACTGCGAAAGACCTGCAGTGGTAGCTTTCGAATCTGCATTGGGTCCGCGGCAGATTCCTATCCCTTCCCCAACCAGATCTCTCTATATTGACAGACGCGTCACTTCTGGGTTGGGGCGGCCACGTGGGAGAGGTGGAGATCAGAGGACTCTAATCTCTGGCGGAGTCTGGGCTCCATATCAGTCTTCTGGAGCTCCGGGCGATCAGGCTTGCGTTGAAAGCATTCCTTCCCTCTCTCAAAGGGAAAGTGGTGCAGGTGTTCATGGACAATACTACCAAAATGTGGTACTGCAACAAACAGGGCGGAGTAGGGTCCTGGACCCTTTGTCAGGAGGCACTACGCCTCTGAATAGGGCTGGAACATCAGGGCATTACCCTGATGGTTCAAAATCTGACGGTTTCCCTCAACACCAGAGCGGACAAACTCAGCCGTCGATGCACAGCCGATCATGAATGGCGTCTCCATTCGGAGGTGGCGCAAGGTCTCTTTCAGCAGTGGGGAGAGCCTTGGTTAGATCTGTTCGCCTCCGCAGAGAACGCGCAATGTCTACTGTTTTGCACGTTGGAGTTTCCAAGGCCACACTTGCTCGGAGACCCTTTTCGTCTTGAGTGGATCTCCGGCCTCCTTTCCACCTATACCTCTTCTGCCCAGAGTTCTCAAGAAAATCAGGAATCATGGTGGCTCCAGACTGGGCATGGCGAGTATGGTATCCAGAGCTATGGAGCATGTCCACCGATCCTCCACCCAGACTGCCTCTTTGGGCGGATATTCTGCAGCAACAGGGGACGGTTCTTCACCCGAACCTGTCTAACCTCCGCCACCATGCGTGGAGATTGAGCGGTGACAGTTGACAGCTTTTACACTTCCACCCGAAGTCTGCGATGTTATCTTGGCAGCCAGGTGTCCATCAACCAAAACTGTATACGCCTGTCGTCGGAATAAATGTGTGGCATGGTGTACAAACAAATCCTCGATCCGAGGTTCTTCTGTTCATTCTTTCTTTGGCCCAGCAGGGCTCTGCTTTGGGCACCCTTAAAGGGTATTTATCTGCCATTTTGGCCTTTCTTAGGCTATCTGATCAGCCCTCACTCTTTAAATCTCCTATTGTGAGTCGATTCCTAAAAGGACTAACCCATTTATTTCCTCCCACTCCATTAATCTTGTACTTCCTTATTTGATTTGTACTCCCTTTGATCCAATGCATAATTGACCCTTGCGGCTCCTCACCTTCAAAACTCTTTCTTGTTGCTATCACCCCTGCTCGCAGGGTGAGTGAGAGTCAGGCCCTTCCATCAAAACCTCCATACTTGTCTGTGCACCCTGACAAAGTAGTTGCGCACTAAGGCTTCCTTCCTTCCTAAGGTGGTTACACCCTTTCATGTAGGCCAGCCCATCACTGCCTACTTTCTACGCACTCCCACATCCTTCCCATGAGGAGGAGAGACTCCACCATCTGGACCCAAAAAGAACGTTGGTGTTCTACCGCAATCGTACTAAAGATTTCCAGGTGGACGATCAACTCTTCGTTGGGTATGTGGGTGCGAAGAAAGGGAAGGCAGTGCAAAAGCGTACCCTCTATCAATGGGTGCTTCTTTGCATCAAAATGTGCTATGCTTTGGCCAAGAAGCAACCTCCTGAGGGCTTTTGTGCTCATTCCAGCAGAGCAACTGCTGCTTCCACTGCGTTAGCATGCGGAGTTCCTGTCCTGGATATCTGCCAGGCAGCTATGTGGGCATCCCTGCACACGTTTGGTAAGCACTACTGTCTGGACAGTCAGGTCCGTTAGGACGGCTTCGTTGGTCGTTCGGTCCTGCAGGACTTCCTAGAATGATTTTGGTTCGCAGCCTACCACCGAGGATGGCATTGCTTGGATATCTATTCTAAGGTAAGGAATCTGCAGCTAGAAGTCTCTATCAGATGTACAAGTTACTTACCTTCAGTAATGAAGTATCTGGTAGAGACATATTCTATTTGCAGATTCCTTACAGCCCACCCATCCTCCCCGCTTGCAAACTGATTTTTAGGGGCTGGGATTCCCCCTTTCAGGTCCTTAGCTCTGGCGCACCAATCTCAGCTCTGCGCTTTGGTGTGGAAAGTTGTTAAAAGAAAGTGATGTCAATGCGCGAGGGCGGTGTCTATATACTGCTCCTGACGTCAGCACGGTGACCACAACGCCCGTGGAGTCGACCGACGCCACCTAACGACGCGCAAGGGTATTGCTCGAAGAAAAATCTCCTGATCAAGTCTGATGCCTTGGGGAAATTCTAAGTTAAGGAATCTGAAACTAGAATATGTCTGTACCAGATATTTTGTTACCGAAGGTAAGTAACTTGTACATTTAGGGGTGACCCTGAACCCAGGAAATCAGATTCCTGACGACCTAGAAATGGCTCTGACCTGAGAACTCCGCAGAGAAGAAGGAAGACAACTGCTTTGGCCCCAGCCCTACCGGCCTGCACCAGCGAAGCATCCTTCGGGCCCAGCAGCCTCTGCCGACTCAGACGGCTGCCCTGCAACTACAAAGGACCAAGAAACTCCTGTGGACAGCGGACCTGTCCAACCAAGCAAGAAGAAACCATCTATAAAGGGACTCTTGTCTGACTTCAGTAGTGTGAATCCCCAACACTCTGCACTCAACGCCCCTGGCCCGTATCCAGAGAAACCAATGACCCAGAGAGGAGCCGCAGGTGACTCTGATGACTTGTCCACCTTGGACCAACCTCTCTGCACCCCCACAGCAACGCCTGCAGAGGAAATCCCGAGGACCACCCTGACTGCCTGGGACGAAGAAACCAGATGCCTGGAAGAAGCACTGCACCCGCAGCCCCCAGGCCCGTTAAGATCCGACAACCATTCAGCAGTGACCAGCAGGCGCCCCTCACCCTTGCCCAGTCGGTGGCTTGCCCGAGAAGCCCACCTGTGCCCTGCCTGCAACTTCTGAGTGACCCCTGGGTCCCTCCATTGAAATCTATTACAAACCTGACGCCCTATTTGCCCACTGCACCCGGCTGCCCCTGTGCCGCTGAGGGTATGCTTTGTGCGCTTACTTGGGGACCCTCCCTCCCTCCCCAGTGCTCTACTAAAACCCCCTCGTCTGCTCCCAGAGGACACAGGTACTTACCTGCCAGCAGACTAGAACCGGAGCACCCCCTGTCTCCATAGGCACCTATGTTATTTGGGCTCCTCTTTGACCTCTGCACCTGACCGGCTCTGTGTTGCTGGTTGTTTGAGGTTGATTTGAACCCCCCAACAGTGGGCTACCTATTACCTGGAAACTGAACTTGTTCTTTACTTACCACATTAACCTAACTGTACTTACCTCCCCTAGGAACTGTTGAATTTTGCACAGTGTCCACTTTTAAAATAGCCTATTGACATTATATGCCAAACTGTGTACATTACTGTTTTGATTCAAAGTCCTATCTGTATGCAAAGTACCTTACATTGAATGTACTTACCTGCAATTTGAATCTTGTGGTTGTAAAATAAATTAAGAAAATAATATTTTTCTATATAAAAACCTATTGGCCTGGAGTTAAGTCATTGTGTGTTCTCATTTATCGCCTCTGTGAACAGGAGGATGATTCCCCCTCCCCCCCCCGTCCTAAACAAGGAGAACAGGATTTCTCAAACCCTGACTACACAAATCATAGTCGGAGAGACTGGTTCTTCAACAGGGGAGACCAGTAACTCTGGTAGCATTGAGGGCAGCCTCAATGAAGATGACCTCCTGTTAGCCAGGATGGCCAAAAGATTGGCTTTGGAGAGACAGCTTCTAGCCATAGAAAGGGAAAGACGTGAGATGGGTTTAACTCCCATCAATGATGGCAGCAACATAACTAGGGTCAGAGAGAATACTCACATCCTAAAAATCCTCAAAGGGATTGTAACAAAATATGAAGATGCCGATGATATCACCAAGTGGTTCACAGTTTTTGAGAGGGCTTGTGCAACCAGAAAAGTAAACAGATCTCACTGGGGTTCTCTCCTTTGGAAAATGTTCACTGGAAAGTGTAGGGATAGACGCCTCACACTCTCTGGTAAAGATGCAGAATCCTATGACCTCATGAAGGCTACCCTGATTGAGGGCTTTGGATTCTCCACTGAGGAGTACAGGATTAGGTTTAGGGGGGCTTAAAAATCCTCGAGCCAGACCTGGGTTGATTTTGTTGACTTCTCAGTCAAAACACTGGATGGTTGGATAACTGGCAGTGATGTAAATGATTATGATGGGCTGTATAACTTGTTTATGAAAGACCATCTGTTAAGTAATATTTTCAGTGACAAACTGCATCAACATCTGGTAGACCTAGGTCCAATTTCTCCCCAAGAATTGGGAAAGAAGGCAGACCATTCGGTCAAGACTAGGGTGACCAAGACTTCCACAAGACTTCCACTGGGGGTGACCAAAAGAAAGGGGTCGCAAAGCCTCCCCATGGGAAGAGTTTTGAGACATCCAAGGGAAAAAGTAAAGAGTCTTCGACAGGGCCCCAAAAACCTGCTCAGGAGGGTGGGCCCTGAACCTCTTCACAGTCCTCAAATGGGTATAAGGGTAAACACTTTGACCCCAAGAAGGCCTGGGGTCTAATCTGTACTCAGCATGGACACCAAACTGGAGACCAGGCCTGTCCCAAGAAAAATCCCACAACTACTACTACTCCAGTTAGCACTGGAATAGCCAGTCTCCAGGTGGGATCAACAGTGTGCCTAGAGGAAATCAGGGTTCACACTGAGGCTACATTAGTCACTGAGGGTGGGGTGGACTTAGCCACACTTGCTGCCTAGCCGCCTAACATGCAAACATACAGGCAGCAGCTCTTAATCAATGGGACTAGAGTAGAAGCCCTGAGGGATACATGTGCCAGTGGCACCATGTTGACAGACAAACTGGTTTCCCCAGGACAGTACCTGGCTGGACAGACATATCCAGTCACTAATTCTGACAGTCAGACTAAAGTCCATCCCATGGCAATGGTAACTTTAGAATAGGGGGGGGGGGGGGGGCACTGGCCTGAAACATATGGTAATCTCCTCTGCAATTCCAGTAGAATGTCTGCTAGGGAATGATCTGTAGTCCTCAGCATGGGCTGAGGTAGAGCTCAAGACCCATGCAGCCATGCTGGGTATCCCTGAACGGGTGTGTGTCAAGGCAAGGGCACAGAGGAGGGCTCAGGGTGAAGAAGTGGTGTTGGAGTCTGGAATAGTGGCCCAACCTTCCAAGAGAAAATGAAAGAAGACTGAGGAACCAGCTTCAACACAGCAAAAGAAACAGAACCTCTCTTCCCAGGAAGATGTTTTATCCCCTGAGGGAACTGAGTCCATGAAGCTGGAGCCTTACCAGGTTGAGCTCTTGGGCCCAGGGTGACCCTCAAGGGAACAGCTGTGTAAGGGGCAAGAAACTTGTCCCTCTCTTGAAGGCCTAAGACAGCAAGCAGCTGAGCAAGAAAAAGGAACTGTCAGTGGAACCCACAGGGTCTATTGGGAAGATGGACTCCTTTACACTGAGGCAAGAGATCCAAAATCTGGTGCCACTAGGAGAGTGGTAGTGCTTCAGGAGTTTAGGGAGTTCATTCTGACCTTGCTGGGCGTTTGGGACATGGGAGGGATTAGTCAACCATTTCTACTGGCCCAATATGTCCCAGAAGGTTAAGGAGTTTTGCATCTCCTGTGTCAAGCCAGTGGTAAGACAGGTGGCCATCCAAAGACCCCCCTCATTCCACTTCCAGTGGTTGGGGGTCCACTTTGAAAGAGTGGGAGTGGACATAGTGGGTCCACTGGAACCTCCCACAGCATCCGGGAACCAGTATATCCTAGTAGTAGTGGATCATGCTACTATGTACCCTGAGGCAATTCCCCTTAGTGTGGATTTCCTTAAAATAAATTAAGAAAATAATATTTTTCTATATAAAAACCTATTGGCCTGGAGTTAACTCTGAGTGTGTGTTCCTCATTTATTGCCTGTGTGTGTACAACAAATGCTTAACACTACCCTCTGATAAGCCTACTGCTCGACCACACTACCACAAAATAGAGCAATAGAATTATCTAATTTTGCCCCTATCTTACCTCTAAGGGGAACCCTTGGACTCTGTGCACACTATCTCTTACTTTGAGATAGTATATACAGAGCCAACTTCCTACAGTGGTTAACAAACCATGATTGGGTCAAGGGCAGATCCCTGTCCTTTCTCCAGCCAGATCTTACAGTTGTGACAGATGTCATTCCTGCGATGAGGTGGCCTCATGGGAGAGGCGGAGATCAGGGGCATCTGGTCTCGGTGGAAACCGGGCTTCATATCAGTCATCTGGAGCTCTGAGAGATTTGACTAGCATTGAAAGCATTCCTTCCCTCTCTCAAGGGGAAAGCAGTGCAGGTGTTCACAGACAACACCACCGCCATGATTGCAACAAACAAGGTGGTGTTGGGTCGTGGACCCTTTGTCAAGAGCCCCTTGGCCTCTGGACTTGGCTGGAACATCAGGGCATTTCCCTTGGTCTTCAACGCCTGGCAGGCTCCTTGAATGCCAGAGCATACGAACTCAGCCGATGATGCGTGGTTGATCACGAATGGCATCTTCATCCTGAGGTGGCACAAGGTCTCTTCTTGCAGTGGGGAGACTGTAGGAAGCTGGCTCTGTATATACTATATCAAAATGATAGTGTGCACAGGGTCCAGGGGTTCCCCAAGAGGCTTGACAGAGGCAATAATAGATAATACTAATGCTCTATTTGTGATAGGGTGGTCGAGCAATTAGGCTTGTCAGAGGGTAGTGTTAAGCATTTGTTGTACACACACATGCTATAAGTGAGAACACACACTCAATGACTTAACTCCAGGCCAATAGGTTTTTATATAGAAAAATATTCATTTGTTTATTTTTAGAACCACAAGATTCAGATTGCAGGTAAATACATTAAATGTAAGGTACTTTGCATAGGTATAGTTAGAACTTTGAACCAAAACAGTAACGTACACAGTTTTTCATAAAATGTCAATAAGCTATTTTAAAAGTGGGCACTGTGCAAATTTCAACAGTTCCTGGGGGAAGTAAGTATAGTTTGGTTAATACGGTAAGTAAAGCACTTACAAGTTCAGTCTCCGGGTATAGGTAGCGCACCTTTGGATGTTCAAGTCAACCCCAAACACCCAGCACAAGCAACACAGGGCCGGTCAGGTGCAGAGGTCAAAGAGGAGCCAAAATAACATGGGCGCCTATGGAGACATAGGCTGCTCTGGTTCTGGTCTGCTGGCAGGTAAGTACCCGCGTCCTCGGGGGGAGGGGAGGGGTGGGGTCAGAACCCAAGTAGGCACACAAAACACACCCTCAGCGGGCAAACAGGGCATCTGGTTTGTAATAGGTTTAAATGGAGGGACCTGGGGGGTCACTCAGACATTGCAGGCAGGGCACAGGGGGGCTTCTGGGCCAGCCACCGACTGGGCAAGGGGGAGGGCCGCCTGCTGGTCACTGCTGCACCGGTGGTTGGTTCTTCCCGGGCAGTCGAGTCAAGGGGTCCTCAGGATTCCCTCTGCAGGCGTCATTATGGGGGTGCAGAGAGGTTAGCCCAGGGTGGGCACGTCATCAGAATCGCCTGGGGATCCTCTTTGGGTTGTTGGTTTCTCTGCACACGGGGAGGGGCGTCGGGTGCAGAGTGGTGGGGACTCGCGCTTCTGGAGTGAGTCCCTTTAAAGTTGGTTTATTCTTGCTTGGTTGGACAGGTCCTCTATCCACAGGAGTTTTTTGGTCCTTTGTAGTTGCAGGGCCGTCCTCAAGTCGCTGGGCCCGCGATGCGTCGCTGGTGTAGGTTCTTTGACGTTGGAGATAGGGCAGGGGCCAAAGCAGTTGTTATCTTCCTTCTTCTCTGCAGGGTTTTCAGGTCAGCAGTCCTTCTTTGTAGGTCGTCAAGAATCTAAAAATCCTGGGTTCAGGGTTGCCCCTAAATACTGAATTTAGGGGTGTTAGTGTCACAGGGCAGTAGCCAATGGCTACTGTCCTTGAGGGTGGCTACACCCTCCTTGTGCTCCTTCCCTTTGGGGAAGGGAGCACATCCCTATCGGACTAAATCCTCCAAAACAAGATGGAGGATTTTCCAAGGAGGGGGCTCACGTCAGCTGTGGTCACCTTAGGGGTGGACCTGGCTGATGGGGTGACTCCTCCCTGTTTTTCTCAATATTTCCCAGAAATTGCCACCAAAAGTGGGGGCTGTGTCTTGGGGGGTGGGAGGGTTATCTCCACTAGCTGGAGGCTAGTCTAGGTGTTTTGAGCCCTTTGAGGCTCACTGCTAGGTGTTACAGTTCCTGTAGGGGGAGGTGTGAAGCACCTCCACCCAGTGCAGGCTTTGTTTCTGGCCCCAGAGAGCACAAAGGCTCTCACCCCAGGGGGTCAGAAACTTGTCTTTCAGTGGCAGGCTGGCACAGACCAGTCAGTCCTGCACAGAAGGATTGGGTAAAATACGGGGGGCATCTCTAAGATGCCCTCTGTGTGCATTTTTTAATAAATCCAGCACTGGCATCAGTGTGGGTTTATTATTCTGAGAAGTTTGATACCAAACTTCCCAGTGTTCAGTGTAGCCATTATGGAACTGTCGAGTTTGTTTTGACAAACTCCCAGACAATATACTTAATATGACCACACTGTACTTACAATGTCTAAGAATGGACTTCGACACTGTAGGGGCATATTGCTCATGCAGCTATGCCCTCACCTGTGGTATAGTGCACCCTGCCTTACGGCTTTAAGGCCTGCTAGAGGGGTGTCTTACCTATGCCACAGGCAGTATTTTGTGTGTATGGTATCCTGAGGGTGATACCATGTCGACTTTGTCTTTTTCTCCCCACCAACACACAATCTGCAATGGCAGTGTGCATGTGTTAGGTGAGGGGTCCCTTAGGGTGGCACAACACATGCTGCAGCCCTTAGGGATCTTCCCTGGTCACAGGGCCCTTGGTACCACTGGTACCTTTTACAAGGGACTTATCTGTGTGCCAGGGGTGTGCCAATTGTGGAAACAATGGTACATTTTTAGTGAAAGGGCGCTGGGGCCTGCTTAACAGGGTCTCAGCCCACTCTGCCAAGTCAGCATCAATATCAGGCAAAAAGTGGTGGGTAACTGCAAGAAGGAGCCATTTTCCTACAGTGACCCTTGGTTAGACTTGTTTCTCTCCGTAGAGAACTCGCAGTGTCAGCTGTTTTGCGTGTTGGAGTTTCCAAAGTTGCACTCGTTCAGCGACTCTTCATCACAAATGGAATTCAGGCCTCCTGTAAGCCTTTACACCCACACCACTTCTGCCCAGAGTTCTGAAGAAGATCCGGCCCAAGTAATATTGGTGGCTCCATCCTGGGCACGAAGAGTCTGGTATCCTGAGCTGTTGAGCATGGCCATAAACCCTCCGATCAGACTGCCTCTTCGGGAGGATCTTCTGTCGCAGCAGCAGGGGAGGGTCCTCCATGCGAACCTGTCAATTCTGCTGCTTCATGTGTGGGGATTGAGTGGCGACAGTTGACGTCTTTTGACTTGCAGCCCGAAGTCTGTGACATTATCTTGGCAGCCAGGCGTCCCTGAAACCAAAACTGTATACTCCTGTCATTGGAAGAAATTTGTGGCATGGTGCATCGACAAATCTGTCGATCCTCTTTCTCAAGTCCTTCTCTTTATTCTTCCCTTGCCCAGCAGGGTTCCACCTTGGGCACTCTTAAGGGCTATCTTTCAGCTTTCTCTGCTTTCTTGAGGTTACCAGATCAGCCTTTCTTATTTAAATCTTCTATAGTTGGGAGGTTCCTTAAATGCCTCACACATCTCTTTCCTCCTATCCCTTTCATCATGCCCTAATGGGTAATGGGATCTCAATCTCGTATTGATATACTTTGTGTACCCTATTTGAGCCGCTTCACAACTGCTCTTTACGGCTCTTAACTATCAAGACTCTTTTAGTTGCCATTACGTCTGCCTGCAGAGTAAATGAGCTCCAGGCTCTATCTTCTAAGCCACCTTTCCTGGCCATCCATCCTGATAAAGTGGTACTTCGCACTAGGTCCTCTTTTCTACCTTAAGTAGTGACCCCTTCCATGTCGGACAGTCATCACTTTGCCTACCTTTCAATGCACCCCCACATCCCTCTCATGAAGAGGAGAGACTCCACTGTCTAGACCCAAAAAGAGCGTTGGGTTCCACCTTGATCATACAAAAGACTTCCGGGTGGACGATGAACACTTTGTGGGATATGTGGGTGCAAAGAAGGGGAAGGTGGTGCAGATGAGGACCATTTCACAATGGGTGCTGTTATGCATCCAAATATGCTACGCTCTGGCTAAAAAGCAACCTCCTGAAGGTTTGCAAGCTTACTCCACCAGAGCTACTGCTGCTACCACTGGGCGTTCCAGTCCTGGACATCTGTCAGGCCGTGACGTGGGCATCTCTGCACATTTTTACCTAACACTACTGCCTAAACAATCAGGTCCGAAGGGACGGCTACTTTGGCCGTTCGGTCCTGCAGTACTTCTTGGTGTGATCTTGGTTCGCAGGCCACCACCAGGGATGGCATTGCTCGGGTATCTATTCAAAGGTAAGGAATATGCAACTACAAGTCTCTATCAGATGTGCAAGTTACTTACCTTTGGTAACAATATATCTGGTAGAGACATATTCTAGTTGCAGATTCCTTACCGACCCACCCATCCGACCCGCACTACGAACTGATTTCTAGGGACAGGAACTTTCCCTTAAGGGCCCTTAAGGCGCACCACTCTGTTCTTCATGGCTCCGTGCTACTGGCGTGGAAAGTCGTGAAAAGAAACTGACGTCAGCGCGCCGGGGTAGCGCCTATATAAGACTGCGATGTCATCATGGTGAACACGAAGCCAGCGGAGTCGACTGATGCCACCTGACGGCGCGCAGAGGTACTGCTCGAAGAAAAATCTCTGGATCCAGTCTGACGCCTGGGGAAATTCAAAGGTAAGGAATCTGCAACTAGAATAGGTCTCTACCAGATATATTGGTAAGTAACTTGTACTTCAAGTATGATTTGAGCAGGTGACATGTACGAGGGGAGCTGGAAGATTGCTCTGTAGGTCTTAATTAGCATCTTGTCCAATAGATCGCAGTCTTTCCCCTTGGGGACCTCACTCCCATAAGGCTACGTAGGCACAGCATTTGCATGAGCTAACTGCAGGATGGGGGAAATGGGGTAGGGCCTTTAAGCCTAATGGTGAGAGATCAGAGGCCAACACACAGCAGGTTTCCTTTTCTTATTTCTTCCAACTGATCTGAATAATTTCCATTTGCGTTCAAATAGATGCCCAAATATTTAAAGCTGGTGGTGGACTCAAGCTGGTGTGTCTCCAGGAACCACGTTTGACATTTTGAGCGGTTGCCTTTGAGAACCAGGCAGTTTTGCTTTTGTTGATTACCGGGTTGTTCTTAATCGAATAAGCCCATGTTGCATCATAAAGGTGTTGCAAGCTGACCTTTGTGCGGCTTATTAGGACCAAGTCAGCAGCATATAGCAAGTTTGAGAGTCAAAGCACCCCCCCCCCCCCCAACACCCTCCCACCCCCACCCCCGGTGGGTGAGAGTTTATTGCATTCAGTGCCACCGTTAAATCCAATAGGAACAAATTAAATAAGGTACGGAAGAGAACACAACCCTCCTAAGGCCCTGCGTAGTTTTAACTCCTTCAGTGCCCAGGACGTAACCATTATGGAGAAAAATAATTTTTTTTATTTTTTTTATTTTAGAGGTGGGGAGCGACCCCTTAGGCAAGGGTCGCTCCCATAGGGGGCAAATTATATTTAGGACATTTCTGCTCCCCTTGGGGGCAGATTGGCCTATTTTTATGAGGCCAATCTGCCCCCAAGGGGGACAGAAACCACTAGACACCAGGGAGGTTTTTTTTCTTTTTCGTGAATTTCACGTAAGGGGGTGCGAACCCTTAGGCAAGGGTCGCTCCCCTGGGGGGCAAATTGTATTTAGACCATTTCTGCCCCCCTTGGGGGCAGATTGGTGGATTTTAGGTCAATCTGCCCCCAAGGGGGGCAGAAACAACTAGGCGCCGGGAACTTTTTTTTTGCACCAATGTCACGCAAGGGGAGTCATCCCGTAGGCAAGGGTCGCTCTCCCAGGGGGTTGGGGGGACAAATTTATTTTAGGCCATTTCTGCCCCCCCTGGGGCCGGCTGAGCTAGAGGCCAAAATCCACATGTAGGCACTTTGCAAAAAACACCTCTGTTTTCTGTGAAAAAATGTGATGTGTCCACGTTGTGTTTTGGGGCATTTCCTGTTGCGGGCGCTAGACCTACCCACACAAGTGAGGTACCATTTGTGGTGCCTCTCAGATTCCAGAACTTTCTGTCACCGAAAGGAGAGGAAAAAGTGTATTTTGGGCCAAATTTTGAGGTTTGCAAAGGATTCTGGGTAACAGAACCTGGTCAGAGCCCCACAAGTCACCACATCTTGGATTCCCCTAGGTCTCTAGTTTTCATAAATGCACAGGTTTGGTAGGTTTCCCTAGCTGCCGGCTGAGCTAGAGGCCAAAATCTACAGGTAGGCACTTTGCAAAAAACACCTCTGTTTTCTGTCAAAAAATGGGATGTGTCCACGTTGTGTTTTGGGGCATTTCCTGTCGCGGGCGCTAGGCCTACCCACACAAGTGAGGTACCATTTTTTATCGGGAGACTTGGGGGAACATAGAATAGCAAAATAAGTGTTATTGCCCCTTGTCTTTCTCTACATTTTTTCCTTCCAAATAAAAGTGAGTATATAAAAAAGACGTCTATTTGAGAAATGCCCTGTAATTCACATACTAGTATGGGCACCACGGAATTTAGAGATGTGCAAATAACCACTGCTCCTCAACACCTTATCTTGTGCCCATTTTGGAAATACAAAGGTTTTCTTGATAGCTATTTTTTACTCTTTATATTTCAGCAAATGAATTGCTGTATACCCGGTATAGAATGAAAACCCACTGCAGAGTGCAGCTCATTTATTGGCTCTGGGTACCTAGAGTTCTTGATGAACCTACAAGCCTTATATATCCCCGCAACCAGAAGAGTCCAGCAGACGTAATTGTATATTGCTTTAAAAAATCTGACATTGCAGGAAAAAGTTACAGAGTAAAACGTAGAGAAAAATTGCAGTTTTTTTCACCTCAATTTCAATATTTTTTTCCAGTTATTTTCTGTAGGAAACCCTTGTAGGATCTACACAAATTACCCCTTGCTGAATTCAGAATTTTGTCTACTTTTCAGAAATGTTTCGGTTTCTGGGATCCAGCATTGGTTTCACGCCCATTTCTGGAAGGAGGCTGAAAGCACAAAATATCGTAAAAATGGGGTATGTCCCAGTAAAATGCCAAAATTGTGTTGAAAAATTGGGTTTTCTGATTCAAGTCTGCCTGTTCCTGAAAGCTGGGAAGCTGGTGATTTTAGCACCGCAAACCCTTTGTTGATGCCATTTTCAGGGAAAAAACCACAAGCCTTCTTCTTCAGCCCCTTTTTCCCATTTTTTTGAAGAAAACTAAATTTTCACTGTATTTTGGCTAATTTCTTGGCCTCCTTCTGGGGAACCCACAAAGTCTGGGTACCTCTAGAATCCCTAGGATTTTGGAAAAAAAGGACACAAATTTGGCCTGGGTAGCTTATGTGAACAAAATGTTATGAGGGCCTAAGCGCGAACTGCCCCAATAGCCAAAAAAAGGCTCTGCACAGGAGGGGGAAAAGGCGTGGCAGCGAAGGGGTTAATCAGTCTAAATAATCAAGACCCATCACTGATTTTAACTCGGACCCATTTATTCTTGGGTAAGGGCTCCAAAGCTCTGAGAAGGTTAGCCGGGATACTAATGTTGGCTAATTTAAGCCATAGCTTCCCTCTGACTGTAAAATGCTGCTTTAAAGTCTATGAATCCTAGATAGATTATGTGGCCATTTACTCTTGCCTGGTCCGATAATATGGAAAGAGCCATGAGATTAACTGAGGTTCCGAAGCTGTTCATAAATCCTGTTTGGTTTAGCGGGGTGATGTTGTTTGCCTCAGTCCATGCCTGTAGCTCCTCTAGTAATACTCCTGCAAAGTCTTTAGTGTAATTATTGATAAGGGCTACCAAGCCGCCATTTCCTGGGGCACCCCTGCTGCCGTTCTTGTGTAGTGGGACTAGTGTTGAACCATGTCATGAATGTGGAATGCAGTTCAGCTGCAGAATGGTAGTCAACAACCGAGCCAAATGATTGGACCAGAATATTGGCTCTTCTTTAAAGATTGCTAGTGGTATGCCGTTTGAGACTAGGGCTTCTTCCTTGCGCCCTTTGGCTATTTGTTTCTGAACTTGGCTTGGGATAATATGGCCCTGTGTCACCGTTTGGTTCTCCCATGTATACTTCCCGGGCCATCCCCGTTCCTGTTGCCCATCTCTGCATGCGGCTCGGTATTAAAATGGTCTTTAAGAAAGTGATACCAGGTTGCTTCAGGAATGTTTAAGGAGGCTACAGCGGAGCTAGCTCCTCCCAAGCCATTAATTGTCCGCCAAAAGTATACGGAGTTTTTGGACCTGCTGTCGTACAGTAATTTGGCCCAAAAAGTGTTCCAACTTGATGCGCGGAGGTTCTTTTTTTTTTTTTTTTTTTTTTTTCAGATCTCTTCTAGCCATCCGCGAAAGGTGCAGAGCTCTAGTGTCCATGGGGATAGTAAGTTCGTCTTCTTTTTGGTCCATTTCACCCGGCAGCTGGTGGCCTCTCCAAAATGGGGGACTGTACTTTTTTTTAGATCAGCAGCTTACTTGCATGGCTGTGCTTGCCGTGGAGCCTTAAAAATCCCTCCAAAAATGAAATCCATTCAAACAGAGGGTCACCAATCCCTAGATGGATGGAGGAGAAGTAGGATTTTGCATTTGCCAACAGAAATGGCAAGGATGCTGAAGTGCACCTAATACGCTTCAGATCAATTGTGTTCTCGTTTAACACTAAGTGTATTGCCCTTTCAAAATGCCTCACCCTGGTGTTACTGAAAATCTTCTGTGGGCAATGTTCAGTGTCGAGGCATTCACCAAACTCAAAGGCAGTAATATGATGCAGTAAAGAAAGGCTAGTGAATGTATAATCAATTAAAGTGGCCCTCGCATGCTGATCAGCTATATATTAAAGTCACCTGACACGACAAGTCCACCCCAGGTGTCATCTCATGACAGATCTGTTGCGATGTTAATCACTGTTTCCATTTGTGCCCTCTTAGCTGAGGGCCTTGGATGTATGTAGCCATTAACCAGGGCGATTACCCTTTCGCATCCATTCAATCAGTTAATGGTTAGATCCACTATTTGAAGGCCAGACTTGGCTATTGATCTCCTTCTGGACTTAATTTGACTAAAAATGTAAACATAAGCAGCAAGGCCTCCTAAGCTACGGCTGTGATTTGTGTTTTGATTGCTGGAGTAAAATGGGTGGTGTAGCCATTGAGGTGCTGGGCCTCTTGTGACCTTGTTTCTTGTACAAGCATGATGTGAAATGAACGGAGGTAGCCTATAGTGTCTGTATCTCCTAACTTACTTGTCAGACAATTGATATTCCAGGAGCAGATGTTCAGGGGCCAGTCGGTGGAGACCGCTTGGTTTGATTTGTCAGCGCAGTAGTCCAGTCTACCTAGTGGTGTTAAGGCCCCTGGCAGCCAGTCCCATTTATCCCTGGATAGTGAGCCACACCTCCATTCCTCACCTTGGATGCAATTCAGGGATCGGGCTAGGCGTTTTGCTTCAGGCATTTCTTAAGACTCAGTACACAGGTTTGCTTTGCCTTAGTGCAGTGGGCTTCTTCTGTGATCTAAGATATGCGGGTAGCCAGATTCCCTAAAGTGAGTTAAAATGATACCCCACTGCCTGAAAGTATTGACGCAGTCCAGGGCCTTCTGCACTCATTCCAGGCAACCTTGGTTGTTTCGTTTAATTGGTCAGGACCATGAGCAATAAACTCTATAGAGCCAATGTCCTGCGATGTTGAATCACTTAGTCGGTTATTGGAGTGCGCCAGTCTGAGGATGTTTCAGTGATTCAGAATGTCAAACAAGCCTCTTGACGAATATTCTGGGTAGAAAAGCATGCTGGAGATGACCAATTGTAACATATTTTAGGGCTCCTCGCCATCCCCATGGGCCCAACATCTTCCCAAGACTGGGTGAAGAGGGGTTAAATCTCTGCTGGCCATTGTGTGTATCTACACGATCTGGTTAGTTCAACCTAAGGCACCAACCTTTTTGCTAATAATGGTAATTGAAGGAGCTGCATTCCCCTCAAGCTGGGTCCACTATGCTGGTGGACAGAGCGGTTTCCAATGCAGGGTCCATGATGATGTTTTGGTTGGTTGCCCCAAAAGTAAGCACAGCAGCAACATTTAACTGCCTGACGAACCAAGCCACACCAGTGACACTTTTGTTAGCGAGGAAGGGGGGCACTCTGACTGTAGTGGTTGGCACTTGGGAGCATTGTGCACAACTAGAGGTTTGGTGACCTCATCAATGGTCCTGCTTGCGTCCGGTACAGTGCATATGGTAGGAGGAGCTTCCTGGGGCGCAGTGTGAGCCTCGTCTGGTGGCCCTGACGCCATCCACCTGGATATATTCAGGCCCTTGTGGGCCTTCCTTGGGGCCCTTGGAGCGTCCCCACAGCTTGAACCCGGATGCCATGGGCTGAATAAAGGTTGGAAGATTGGGTAAATCGGCAGATTTTGAGCACAGGCTGCTCTTTTATTCCATCCTTTCCTTGTCTTAGATCTGTTTGTGTATTGCTCCCTCCCGGGAGTGGGGCCCTCTGTAGCCGATACCTGCAAAGAGAGGGGCAGAGATTACATTCCTTTGGGGGCCTTAGTTGACTGGAGAGATTGACGGGAAAAGGGCCCACACACTTTACCAGCGTTGGCCTCTCCCCCTGGTCTGCCGATGAGGCGCAATTGGTTTCCAGGCCATCCTAGATTCCGGAAGCTGATGTTACTTCTATTTCCATGGGACCTAATGGTGTTTTTTGGGGTTTGATGTTGACCGCTTCTTTCAGGTCGCCAACTAGCCTTGCATTTCCTCTGGTAACGTACTTGGCTTGTCTAGGATTAGGGAGCAGTTAGATCTGTGAACAGGCCCGTATGCATTGGCCTGGGCCCTATTTATCAGATTATTCAGGTTTGAGATATTTTTTTGTCAATACTCGCAGTATACATAGCTAAAGTGTTCAACAGGCTAATCTGTATGTCCATTTTATTAACTTGAAAGCCCATAGCCTCCACTGAGTTCTGTAAAACCCAATGCTCTAACCCATAAAGATTCCTGAGACTCCTGGAAATCAGCACTTCCCATTCTAAAATGGTTAGAGTTCTTTGGGGCATCAGTAGCGTAAGAAGCCAGCATGTTCTCCCATTCCTTAGAGCGTAGATATGAAAGATCTTTACCAGTAGTTGATAAGGCCTCATCAGAAGCCTGTGTGCTTAAATCAGATTCCTCCATTCTTTTATGGTTGCTGCTGTTAATTTCTCTAGGGGCTTGAGGTGGAACCACTGGAGTGCTTTGTGCGAGCTGTACCTTGTACCCCCCTCACCCCCCTGCCCCACACCATCCTGGCGCATGGGGGTACGGTCTATAGTAGGTTGGGCTCCCTTAAGTTCCTCTGTGTCTAACTGGGACAAGTCTTCTCCACCTAAGGATGAGGTGAGGGAAGGTTTGCTGAGTTCAGAATACCCCTGGTTGTATTTCTGAGGACCAAAGCCTTGTGCTCCCTAGGAGTGTGTTCAAACTGCCTAGGGTCTCCTTTGTACGTAGCGTTAAACATTGAGCTCCTGTAATTGCTTGGTGATGGAGTGTTAAGTAGGGTGTCCCCCGTGTGCCATACCTTGCTTTGGAAGAACGAGCACCTGGAGCCAGTAAAGATGTACCCAGTATGAGGAATGGCGCAACCTCTTCGTCCCTTGAGGAGTGGTCTGAGTCCTTTTATTGGTAATCATAATAGGTTCTAGGGGGACAGGCAGGCCCTTTATGTTGTCATTAGACGAAAAATGGCAGCTCCGGTATCTTTTAAATAGTTACATTTTGAGGTGATTTTAGGTTGGGCTAGCCTTGAAGTACGACCTCCGGGGCCTTTAGCTTATGCCCCTGATAGGACAGCCTCCCCTGCTGGCCCCTGTGAGGTGGCGTTCAGATCCTTTGGTGATGTAATAGCCGTGGTTGGTGTTGGCGGTGAAATCGTCTTTGGTGGTCATGGATGCTACTTTTATTTCCTCCTTTTTGAATTCACCACCTGCCATCTGAGTTTTCCAGATCTCATCCCGTTAAGGGTTCCCACTGCAGTCAGTCAGGGTAGTAAAATTGGCTGTGCTGCCTTGCCCCTCCTCAAGCCTCGCAGGTGGCTATGGGGATGGAGGCACAAGCATGCATGAGGGGTTTGCACGTCCCTCTAGTTCCCCTTCCCTTTCTTGGCCCCCTTCTTCCTTCTAAGGAGCCTTTCAATTCTTCCCTCTTAAATGCAGGCCACTTGCTTCTGGCTGTGAAACTGGACTATTAATTCTGCCTGTTATCACTACTGTCCGTGATTAAGCGCCGCCATTCCCACCTTCCTTTCCCTTTTTGTGGAACGGGGTGTTGGGGGGGCACGAGCATGCAGACACCCCATCAGCAAGTCAGTTTCACTCCACAGCACCCACCTGGTCCTAGGTTTGCGCCACCATGCCCACCTTCCTATACTTTATTGGGGCTCCTGGCTTGGAAGGGGGGAGCACAAGCACACAAACCTAGCATGGCCTGAAACGTATTTCTCCTCATACAGGGCTCCAAGGCTGTTGGTTTTTGGTTAAATCAAGCCTTAGAAGTGCACTTATGTTGATGTGTTGAATTCATGATGAATTAACTGTGCAGGTACAAAACTGTACAATGCTGATGATACAGAAATGTTCAGGTTGATTTAAAAGTAGTACAATTGGACATAAAGAAAAGGTGAGATCCCCCATGTGGTGCAATCTGTGCTGGCGATCTAGTGCCAGTCGCTTCCGTCCTCTCCAAGGGGGACCCGTGCTCTGAGCCTCTTCACCTTGCCTCCTTGCTACTCCTCAGCTCCTCTGCTACTCCAAGAATCAAAGAACAGCACTTACTCCGTCGTCCAGCACCAGGAGCTCCAGGTACAGATACTGCGTCCACTCCAGCAGGCTGACACCCAGGCCAAGCCAAGGCGCTGTTGCGCTGAGCAGTGCTGGATGAAGCTACACCATTCACAAATGCCCACCACTACTTTGGGCACTTCTTGGGCCTTCTTAGGCCATCTTAGGCCACCTGACCTCACCCCCTCCCTTCTGTACCCCTCCCAGTCCCCCAGCTCGCTCGTCCGCTTCCATCGAAGCTATGGCGGGGGCAGGGGCTGCAGGGGAGCAGCAGCAGGGGGCTGATGGCAGCGGAGGGCAGCGGCGGGTCAGAGAGGTGGTCAGCAGGGCAAGATAGGGTGGGGAGGTAAAAGCAGAGCCCTCCAGCTACTCGGATGGTCCCATACCTCTGTCCACCGGTGTTCTCCGTGGTCTTCCCCACATCTTCGTCCAACTCCGTGTCAGGGCTCTTCCTCCAATGCTCATGTAACATGTTAGTTAAATGCAGCAATGTTCCGATTAACAGTGACAAAAGACACAGCAGAACTAACAGAGCTTCGTGATTGCCCACCCCGCCCCTTTTCACACATGACAGTCTTTTTCTGGATTTCCACATTTTAATTATAGATGATAAAAATGTGTGCATTGGAATCGCAATTTACACATCAATATACCTACATCACAAAAACGATACAAAAGACAGCTTGAAAAGCAAAATACAAGACAATATATAATGAAGAATTGTTTCAAAACCACTAATTCACTTTTACTAATAAAACACACTTCCTCTGTGTCACTGGATATCAGTGGGTATGCTCAGACCACCGAAACGTGGCAACGGAATACATAAACACAACCTACTCACCTCACTGAAGAATACCCAACTTCCTCCATTAAGGTGACATCTTATTGAAGACAACCCCACAGGCCAGCCACCATCCCTCGGGTTTCTGCCACATGTCCTGTGTGAAGGGAGACCCTTTGATCTCAGCCCATGCTTCACCATTCTGATGGATCCATCTAAGTGCCGATTCCTCACCTTTAAAATATTCCCCAGGTGCCAGACTTAACGTGGAAACATTTCATAGCCATGCTCGTGCAGGACACTAGGAGGCTTTGCATAGGCTTAGTTCCACCTCAGAAGTGACAAAGTGGTGCTGCATATAAGCACCTCATTTGTATTCCGGTGTTCTTTTCTTTCTTTTTGCGCCTTCCAGCACAGATCTGGCGGGGAAGCTACAGATCAGAGGGCTCTAGTTTTTTAAGGAAACCTGGCTTCATATCAGCCTGGTGGAGCTGTTGAACATTTTTCTGGCACTGAAGGCTTTCCAGTATTCCATCAACAGGTTCTGATGAACAACGCCATATAGTATTGCAAAAAGCAGGATGGAGTGGCGGTCCTGCATCCTCTGTCAGGTAGCTCTGCACATCTGGAGTGTCAGGGTATATCCCAGATCATGGACCACTCAGCAGGAACTTTGAAACCCAGAGAGACTTGCTCAGCTGGCCAGTGCTTGGTGCATAATGAATACTGGCTGCATCTGAGATGCTAGGTAGAATATTAAAGACAGTGGTGGGAACCCTGGATAGATATTTTGGCCAACACTGAACATACAGTGCTGAAAACATCACACATTGTAGTTATGGTGAAGTGACTCACTAGGAGATTAATTCCAGCTGGAGTGGAACACAGGACATCTGTCTTTCTGCCTCTACTGCACCATGTTTTGAAAATCATGAGCGACTGGGCCCAAGTCATCGGAGTGGCACGGGAATTGAGCAAGGAGAGTGTGGTATCCAGAATTCCTTGTCATTATCTGTCCTCCGATGAGGCTATTGCTCCAGGAGGATCTTCTGTCACAGCAACAGGGAAGGGTTATGCACATATACCTGGACAATCACCACCTCCATGTTCAGAGAGTGAGTGGTGGCATCTGACTGCATTTGACTTTCCTGTCAAGATTGTCTGTCATCTCAGCAGCCAGGAGTTCCTCCAATAAATCAATATATGCCCGTCCATGACAAGTTTGTGGCTTGGTGAGCTACTAAGCATATTAACTCTCCAAGTCAAACTTTCTACTTTTTGTGTTGTCCCTTGCCCAGCAAGGCTTTAGAGACAGTTAAAGGGTATATGTCTGCTTTTTTGGCTTTCCTGCTATTACAAGATCAGTCCCCATAACACCCCCTCTCCCTTTTTACATATGTTTTCAGCCTTTTTTCATTATTCCTCATTAGAACTTTAACTTGATCCTCACACTCCTAATGTGTACTCTATTTGAACAGCTGTGTAGCTGTCTGTTGCAGATCCGTATCCTCAAATGTATTTTTTGTCATTGCCATAACATTGGTGCAGCTGTTGAGGTGGCTTACAAACCCTCTCTTTAAACCAGCCTCTGCATTCTTCATAGATAAACTGGTTCTGTGAACCCAAGCCTTGTTTCTCCAGAAAGTAGTGACTCCTTTCATGTCTACCAAAGTATTAACCTTTCAGTATTCATCTCTTCACATGTTGGATCCTAAAAGAGCTCTTAGTTTTTATATTGCTTCTGCCAAGGAACATAGGGCCAGATGTAGGAAGGTCCGGATTTGCGATCCGGAAATTGCGAGTCGGTGCGACTCGCAATTTCTGAATCGCATGTCCGGATGCAGTACGGTGTCTCAGACACCGACTGCGACTAGCTATGGGGTTGCAAAGACCCACCTCATTAATATAAATGAGGTGGGTCGCATTTTGCGACCCCATAGCGAGTCCCTGCACTCACAGGTATGGTGGCCTGCTGAAGTCAGCAGACCTCCATGTCTGTGACTGCTTTATTAATAAAGCAGTTTTTTTTTCATTTTGCAGCCCGTTTTCCTTAAAGGAAAACGAGTTGCAAAATGAAAAAACTTCCGAAACCTTTTGGTTTCGTTTTTTCAGAGTAGGCAGTGGTCCATAGGACCACTGCCTGCTCTGAAAAAATATTTTTGTCGACATTCACAAAGGGGAAGGGGTCCCATGGGGACCCCTTCCCTTTTGCGAATGAGTTACCACCAGTGTGACACTGGTGGTAACTGCGAGTTGCTTTGCGACCGCATTCGCGGTCACAAAGCAAGTCAGAATTGCGATGCGAGTCGCAAATAGGAAGGGAACATCCCTTCCTATCTGTGAGTCGCATTCACAAATTGCGAGTCGGTACCGACTCGCAATTTGTGAATGAGCATCGCAAGAGGCCGTTTGCATGGCGCAAACTGCGATTTTCGCAGTTTGCGACATGCAAACGGCTTGCTACATCTGGCCCATCGTGTGCACAATGAGCTCTTCATTGGACTTGCTGGGGCAACAAAAGGCAGTGCAAAAGAGGACAATTTCTTATTAGATCGTGCTCTGTATCAAAATCTGCTAGACATTGGCCAAGAACCAACCTCAGGAGGGTTTGCAGACTTGTTCCACTGAAGCCAGAGCTGCTGCTGCCTCTGCATTGGCACACAGAGGCTGGCGTGAGTGTCACTTCATACGTTTGCAAAGCACTGCTATCTGGACAGCCAGGTCTGTAGAGACTGGCAGTTTGCCTGCTCAGTCCAGCAGGACGTCTTGGTCTGAGCCAGTTCCCAGGCCCTCCACTGTTGGTACTGCTTGGTATCTATTCAAAAGGTGAGGAATATGCAGGTACAAGTATCAGTTGACAAGCTGCTTGCCTTCGGTAACACTTTGTGGTAGATACTTTATCTAACCACATATTCCTCACTGAACTTCCCTTTATGTGAACTGAGCTCTTTCTTCAGCCAATAACTTCCCAATTTTGGTAAATGTACACTGTCAAAGCCAGTGTGCTATTGGGCTCTGTCTAGGATTGTGGATAGCCTAGAAAGTAAAGGATGTACATGCACATGGGTGGTGCTTATTTGAAGTTAGGTTCCATCACCTACTGGTGCACAGGGGTACTGCTAAAGATTGTCTGGGTCCAATCTGATGCCTGGGTGTAGGAAGTTGGCTCTGTATAAACTATCTCAAAGCGAGAGATAGTGTGCACAGAGTCCAAGGGTTCCCCTTAGAGGTAAGATAGTGGGAACATTTTATAATTATAATGCTCTATTTTGTGGTAGTGGGGTCAGCAGTAGACTTATCAGAGGGTAGTGTTGAGCATTTGTTGTACACACACAGGCAATAAATGAGGAACACACACTCAGACTTAATCCAGGGCAATAGGTTTTTATATTGAAAAATATCTTTTCTTAGTTTATTTTAAGTACCACTGGTTCAAGATTTGCAGCAAACACTTTAAATGCAAGGTACTTCACTTAGATACTTTAGGAATTTCAAATAAAAGCAATATCATATACAGTCTTTGTAAAAATGGCAATAAGCTATTTTCAAAGTGGACACAGTGCAAAAATCAACAGTTCCTGAGGGAGGTAAGTAAAGGTTAGATTAGGAGGTAAGTAAAACACTTACAAGTCTCAGTCCTGGGGCATAGGCAGCCCACCGTTGGGGATTCAAGGCAACCCCAAAGTTACCACACCAGCAGCTCAGGGCCGGTCAGGCGCAGAGGTAAAAAAAGGGCCCAAAACACATAGGAGCCTATGGAGAACAGGGGTGCTCCGGTTCCAGTCTGCCAGCAGGTAAATACCTGCATCTTCGGGGGCAGACCAGGGTTTTTTTTTTAGAGCACTTGGGGGGACACAAGTAAGCACACAAAACACACCCTCAGCGGCAAAGGGGCAGCCGGGTGCAGTGTGCAAAGTAGGCGTCCGGTTTCAGGTAGGAATCAATGGAGGGTCCTGGGGTCACTCTAGCGGTGCAGGCAGGCACAGGAGGGGCTTCTCGGGACAGCCACCACCTTGGCTAGGCAGAGGGTCGCCTGGGGGGGGGTCACTCCTGTGCTGAGGTTCGGTTCCTTCAGATCCTGGGGGCTGCGGGTGCAGTGCTGGTTCCAGGCGTCGGGTCCCTTGTTGCAGGCAGTCGCGGTCAGGGGGAGCCTCCAGATTCTCCCTGCAGGTGTCGCTGTAAGGGTTCAGGGGGGTCGTCACTGGCTACTCACGGGCTCGCTGTTGCCAGGGAGTCCTCCCTGTGGTGTTTGTTCTCTGGATCTCGAGCCGGGGGCGTCTGGTGCAGTGTGTGAAGTGTCTTTGAAAGTTGCTTCTTTGTTCCAAAGAATTAACTGGTTTTGAGCAATGTCGCTGCTCACAGGAGTTTCTTGGTCCTTTAGTCCAGGGCAGTCCTCTGAGGCTTCAGAGGTCGCTGGTCCCTGTCGGATGCGTCACTGGTTGCAGGTTTTCGAAGTTGGAGACAGGCCGGTAGTGCTGGGGCCAAAGCAGTTGTCGTCTTCCTCCTCCTCTTCAGGCTTGTAGGTCAGCAGTCCTTCTTGTTTCTTCAGGTTGCAGGAATCTGATTTCCTGTGATCTGGGGTGCCCCTAAATACTGAATTTAGTGGTGTGTTTAGGTCTGGGAGGGCAGTAGCCAATGGATACTGTCCTTGAGGGTGGCTACACCCTCTTTGTGCATCCTCCCAGTGGGGAGGGGGGCACATCCCTATTCTTATTGGGGGAATCCTCCAATATCAAGATGGAGGATTTCTAAAGGCAGGAGTCACCTCAGCTCAGGACAACTTAGGGGCTGTCCTCACTGGTGGGTGACTCCTAGTTTTTCTCATTATCTCCTCCAGCCTTGCCACCAAAAGTGGGGGGCAGTGGCTGGAGGGGTGGGCATCTCCACTAGCTGGGATGCCCTGGGGCGCTGTAACAAAAGGGGTGAGCCTTTGAGGCTCACCGCCACGTGTTACAGTTCCTGCAGGGGGGAGGTGAGAAGCACCTCCACCCAGTACAGGCTTTGTTCCTGGCCACAGAGGGACAAAGACACTCTCCCCATGTGGCCAGCAACATGTCTGGTGTGTGGCAGGCTGGCAGAAACTGGTCAGCCTACACTAGAAGGCAGATTGGTATTCAGGGGGCATCTCTAAGATGCCCTCTGGGTGTATGTTACAATAAACTGCAGCCTGGTATCAGTGTGCATTTATTGTGCTGAGAAGTTTGATACCAAACTTCCCAGTTTTCAGTGTAGCCATTATGGAACTGTGGCGTTCATGTTTGACAAACTCCCAGACCATATACACTTATAGCTACCCTGCACTTACAATGTCTAAGGTTTTGCTTAGACACTGTAGGGGCATAGTGCTCATGCATATATGCCCTAACCTGTGGTATGGTGCACCCTGCCTTAGGGCTGTAAGGCCTGCTAGTGGGGTGACTTACCTATGCCACAGGCAGTGTGAGGTTGGCATGGCACTCTGAGGGGAGTGCCATGTCGACTTAGTCTTTTTCTCCCCACCAGCGCACACAAGCTGTAAGGCAGTGTGCATGTGCTGTGCGAGGGGTCCCAAGGGTGGCATAAGACATGCTGCAGCCCTTAGAGACCTTCCCTGGCATCAGGGCCCTTGGTACCAGGGGTACCAGTTACAAGGGACTTATCTGAGTTCCAGGGCTGTGCCAATTGTGGAAGCAAAGGTTCAGCTTAGGGAAAGAACACTGGTGCTGGGGCCTGGTTAGCAGGGTCCCAGCTCACTTTCTATCAAAACGTAGCATCAGCAAAGGCAAAAAGTTAGGGCGTAACCATGCCAAGGATGCATTTCCTTGCACTGGGCAAAATTCAAAAGATGAGGAATCTGTGGTTAGATACAGTATCTACCAGAAAGAGCGTTACCAAAGGTATGTACCATTTTCCTTAAGTCTATTTTGGATATGTAATGTTCAGTTTGTATCCTTGCCCTACCTAGCCTACCAAAAGACTTCTGTGCTCAAGGCTTATGTCAGGTCACATTTAAGTCCAGTCTGAGTCATCTAAAAATCCCAATCTAAACCTTGTAGTTTCTTATGACAAATTGAGGTATATCATAGATGATCCTCAAAGTGAATGCATCTGTTGCCGAAATCCAGCTCCTAAAAGTAGAGACTGCAAGTTTATCATAACATTTTCTTCAAAAGCCCTGAAAGACTGAGAAGGACAGTTGCTTTGAAAATTGGTAGGTACATATGCAGATGAGGAAGCTTATGCGCCTTCTGAAGGACATAAGAAGCCTGGATAAAATGCTGTTTAGAGCACAAAGGTCTCTGATGAAGGGTTTTCAACAGCTAACAAGCCACCTCACAAAAAGCCCAGAAAAATTGAAACAAAAAACTGCTAGACATCACAGTCAATCTCCTGAGAGAGCTCATGTGCCAAAAAGGTATGCCAACTGCCAATGACTTCCATGCTCTAGAGGTCAGTCTTGGGTCCTCTATCTCATTTGCTACAGTATGGCAAACAAAGGTTAGTTTTCTTGCTGGCGAACCAAGGTGAGTTTTCTCACTGTCAACTTTCCTGCTGAAGTCGCTGAAAACAACATCTTCAGCAGCGCATATGGCTAACACATCCTCCATGCCGGTCCATCTAACTGCCAATGGCTACACACAGTCAGGTAGAGCGTAACTGATAACCATCACTACACGGACACTGTTGACAGTGAGACCTTTGTTAACAGTCCGCATTGACGACCTGGAAGAGGGATGCTGACATTTTGATATCAGATACAGACCTCAGTATCAACCTTAATAGGGCGAAGAAGACTAATCATAAACAGTGGTACAAGTACTGGTGTCTTCAGTCAGGGATCTACGACTGATGAGGACTGTCTATCCTTCAAAGTTCACAGAAGGACCGGAAAATACATTAGTTATCACAATCCTAGATGACACTGCTTGCTTCATCAACAGTTTTACTTTCAGATTGCCAGCCGCTGTCAAAATCTTTTGAGCCACGGTAATCTGTTCAATCTCAACCAGACATTCCTCCTTCAGTTTTACCTTCTCTTCCAAGGAAGTTACAGTATAGATCACGAACTAGAGGAAGGCGATGTTGACAAACACCTATAGCAAGCTGGCTCTTTATGTGGTATGTCAATACTATGTAAAGGGTCCAGGGGTTCCCCAATGAGTGGACAGGACTTGCTATGCAATCCTAAAGTACTCTGTTTGGAGGTAGTGTGGTTGAGTAGCCTTAAGCTTAAAACAGGAGTGCAAGACATCTACAGATACACACAATAGTAA